>NW_026947648.1:0-487000 GCF_034190915.1 Cavia porcellus | reverse complement strand
ATCGCAGGGTCTGAATTAGGATAGGCAGTGAGTGGCAATGTAGGATGGGGAAAAGCACCGCGGGCTGGTCAGAATGGGGAGGTCATGGAACATGCAGTGGCAATGTAGGATAGGTTTCTGAAAAACATCGCGGGGTGGTGCGCATTGTATGGGTGTGTGTTACATTACATTCACTAGTAGGAGTGAGAAAAACATCACGCGGTGGTGCGCATTGTATGGGTGTGTGTTACATTACATTCACTAGTAAGAGTGAGAAAAACATCACGGGGTGGTGTGAATCGGAGGGTCTGAATTAGGATAGGCAGTTAGTGTCAATGTAGGATGGAGAAAAGCACCGCGGGGTGGTCAGCATTGGGAAGTCAGGGAACATGCAGTGGCAATGTAGGATATTTTTCTGAAAAATATCGCGGGGTGGTGCGCATTGTATGGGTGTGTGTTACATTACATTCACTAGTAGGAGTGAGAAAAACATCACGGGGTGGTGTGAATCGGAGGGTCTGAATTAGAATAGGCAGTGAGTGGCAATATAGGATGGAGGAAAGCACCGCGGGGTGGTCAGCATGGGGACGTCAGGGAACATGAAGTGGCAATGTATGTTAGGTTTCTGAAAAATATCGCGGGGTGATTCACATTGTATGGGTGTGTGTTACATAACATTCACTAGTAGGTGTGAGAAAAACATCACGGGGTGGTGTGAATCGGAGGGTCTGATTTAGGATAGGCAGAGAGTGGCAATGTCGGATGGAGAAAAGCACCGCGGGGTGGTCAGCATGGGGAGGTCAGGGAACATGCATTGGCAATGTAGGATAGGTTTCTGAAAAACATCGCGGGGTGGTTCGCATTGCATGGGTGTGTGTTACATTACATTCACTAGTAGGAGTGAGAAAAACATCATGGGGTGGTGCGCATAGTATGGGTGTGTGTTACATTACATTCACTAGTAGGAGTGAGAAAAACATCACGGGGTGGTGTGAATCGCAAGGTCTGAATTAGGATAGGCATTGAGTGGCAATGTATGATGGAGAAAAGCACCGCGGGGTGGTCAGCATGGGGAGGGCAGGGAACATGCAATGGCAATGTAGGATAGGATTCTGAAAATCATCGCGTGGTGGTGCGCATTGTATGGTTGTGTGTTACATTACATTCACTAGTAGGAGTGAGAAAACATCACGGGGTGGTGCGCATTGTATGGGTGTGTGTTACATTACATTCACTAGTAGGAGTGAGAAAAACATCACGGCGTGGTGAGAATCGCAGGGTCTGAATTAGGATAGGCAGTGAGTGGCAATGTAGGATGGAGAAAAGCACCGCGGGCTGGTCAGAATGGGGAGGTCATGGAACAGGCAGTGGCAAAGTAGGATAGCTTTCTGAAAAACATCGCGGGGTGGTGCGCATTGTATGGGTGTGTGTTACATTACATTCACTAGTAGGAGTGAGAAAAACATCACGGGGTGGTGCGCATTGTATGGGTGTGTGTTACATTACATTCACTAGTAAGAGTGAGAAAAACATCACGCGGTGGTGCGCAATTTATGGGTGTGTGTTACATTACATTCACTAGTAGGAGTGAGAAAAACATCACGGGGTGGTGTGAATCGGAGGGTCTGAATTAGTATAGGCAGTGAGTGGCAATGTAGGATGGAGAAAAGCACCGCGGTGTGGTCAGCATGGGGAGGTCAGGGAACATGCAGTGGCAATGTAGGATAGGTTTCTGAAAAATATCGCGGGGTGGTGCGCATTGTATGGGTGTGTGTTACATTACATTCATTAGTAGGAGTGAGAAAAACATCACGGGGTGGTGTGAATCGGAGGGTCTGAATTAGGATAGGCAGTGAGTGGCAATGTAGGATGGAGAAAAGCACCGCGGGGTGGTCAGCATGGGGAGGTCAGGGAACATGCAATGGCAATGTAGGATAGGTTTCTGAAAAACATCGCGGGGTGGTGCGCATTGTATGGTTGTGTGTTACATTACATTCACTAGTAGGAGTGAGAAAAACATCACGGGGTGGTGCGCATTGTATGGGTTTGTGTTACATTACATTCACTAGTAGGAGTTAGAAAAACATCACGGGGTGGTGTGAATCAGAGCGTCTGAATTAGGATAGGCAGTGAGTTGCAATGTAGGATGGGGAAAAGCCCCGCGGGGTGGTCAGAATGGGGAGGTCATGGAACATGCAGTGGCAATGTAGGATAGGTTTCTGAAAAACATCGCGGGGTGGTGCACATTGTATGGGTGTGTGTTACATTACATTCCCTAGTAGGAGTGAGAAAAACATCACGCGGTGGTGCGCATTGTATGGGTGTGTGTTACATTACATTCACTAGTAGGAGTGAGAAAAACATCACGGGGTGGTGTGAATCGGAGGGTCTGAATTAGGATAGGCAGTGAGTGGCAATGTAGGATGGAGAAAAGCACCTCGGGCTGGTCAGAATGGGGAGGTCATGGAACATGCAGTGGCAAAGTAGGATAGGTTTCTGAAATAAATCGCGGGGTGGTGCGCATTGTATGGGTGTGTGTTACATTACATTCACTAGTAGGAGTGAGAAAAACATCACGGGGTGGTGCGCATTGTATGGGTGTGTGTTACATTACATTCACTAGTAGGAGTGAGAAAAACATCACGCAGTGGGGCGCATTGTATGGGTGTGTGTTACATTACATTCACTAGTAAGAGTGAGCAAAACATCACGGGGTGGTGCGCATTGTATGGGTTTGTGTTACATTACATTCACTAGTAGGAGTTAGAAAAACATCACGGGGTGGTGTGAATCAGAGCGTCTGAATTAGGATAGGCAGTGAGTTGCAATGTAGCATGGGGAAAAGCCCCGCGGGGTGGTCAGAATGGGGAGGTCATGGAACATGCAGTGGCAATGTAGGATAGGTTTCTGAAAAACATCGCGGGGTGGTGCACATTGTATGGGTGTGTGTTACATTACATTCACTAGTAGGAGTGAGAAAAACATCACGCGGTGGTGCGCATTGTATGGGTGTGTGTTACATTACATTCACTAGTAGGAGTGAGAAAAACATCACGGGGTGGTGTTAATCGGAGGGTCTGAATTAGGATAGGCAGTGAGTGGCAATGTAGGATGGAGAAAAGCACCGCGGGGTGGTCAGCATGGGGAAGTCAGGGAACATGCAGTGGCAATGTAGGATATTTTTCTTAAAAATATCGCAGGGTGGTGCGCATTGTATGGGTGTGTGTTACATTACATTCACTAGTAGGAGTGAGAAAAACATCACGGGGTGGTGTGAATCGGAGGGTCTGAATTAGGATAGGCAGTGAGTGGCAATATAGGATGGAGGAAAGCACCGCGGGGTGGTCAGCATGGGGACGTCAGGGAACATGAAGTGGCAATGTAGGTTAGGTTTCTGAAAAATATCGCGGGGTGGTTCACATTGTATGGGTGTGTGTTACATAACATTCACTAGTAGGAGTGAGAAAAACATCACGGGGTGGTGTGAATCGGAGGGTCTGATTTAGGCTAGGCAGGGAGTGGCAATGTCGAATGGAGAAAAGCACCGCGGGGTGGTCAGCATGGGGAGGTAAGGGAACATGCATTGGCAATGGAGGATAGGTTTCTGAAAAACATCGCGGGGTGGTTCGCATTGTATGGGTGTGTGTTACATTACATTAACTAGTTGGAGTGAGAAAAACATCACGGGGTGGTGCGCATTGTATGGGTGTGTGTTACATTACATTCACTAGTAAGAGTGAGAAAAACATCACGCGGTGGTGCGCATTTTATGGGTGTGTGTTACATTACATTCACTAGTAGGAGTGAGAAAAACATCAAGGGGTGGTGTGAATCGGAGGGTCTGAATTAGTATAGGCAGTGAGTGGCAATGTAGGATGGAGAAAAGCACCGCGGTGTGGTCAGCATGGGGAGGTCATGGAACATGCAGTGGCAATGTAGGACATGTTTCTGAAAAATATCGCGGGGTGGTGCGCATTGTATGGGTGTGTGTTACATTACATTCACTAGTAGGAGTGAGAAAAACATCACGGGGTGGTGTGAATCGGAGGGTCTGAATTAGGATAGGCAGTGAGTGGCAATGTAGGATGGAGAAAAGCACCGCGGGGTGGTCAGCATGGGGAGGTCAGGGAACATGCAATGGCAATGTAGGATAGGTTTCTGAAAAACATCGCGGGGTGGTGCGCATTGTATGGTTGTGTGTTACATTACATTCACTAGTAGGAGTGAGAAAAACATCACGGGGTGGTGTGAATTGGAGGGTCTGAATTAGGATAGGCAGTGAGTGGCAATGAAGGATGGAGAAAAGCACCGCGGGTCCGTCACCATGTGGAGGTCAGGGAACATGCAGTGGCAAAGTAGGATAGGTTTCTGAAAAACATCGCGGGGTGGTGCGCATTGTATGGGTGTGTGTTACATTACATTCACTAGTATGAGTGAGAAAAACATCACGGGGTGGTGCGCATTGTATGGGTTTGTGCTACATTAAATTCACTAGGAGGAGTGAGAAAAACATCACGGGGTGGTGTGAATCGGAGGGTCTGAATTAGGATAGGCAGTGAGTGGCAATGTAGGATGGAGAAAAGCACCGCGGGGTGGTCAGCATGGGGAGGTCAGGGAACATGCAATGGCAATGTAGGATAGGTTTCTGAAAAACATCGCGGGGTGGTGCGCATTGTATGGTTGTGTGTTACATTACATTCACTAGTAGGAGTGAGAAAAACATCACGGGGTGGTGTGAATTGGAGGGTCTGAATTAGGATAGGCAGTGAGTGGCAATGAAGGATGGAGAAAAGCACCGCGGGTCCGTCACCATGTGGAGGTCAGGGAACATGCAGTGGCAAAGTAGGATAGGTTTCTGAAAAACATCGCGGGGTGGTGCGCATTGTATGGGTGTGTGTTACATTACATTCACTAGTATGAGTGAGAAAAACATCACGGGGTGGTGCGCATTGTATGGGTTTGTGCTACATTAAATTCACTAGGAGGAGTGAGAAAAACATCACGGGGTGGTGTGAATCAGAGCGTCTGAATTAGGATAGGCAGTGAGTGGCAATGTAGGATGGAGAAAAGCACCGCGGGCTGGTCAGAATGGGGAGGTCATGGAACATGCAGTGGCAAAGTAGGACAGGTTTCTGAAATAAATCGCGGGGTGGTGCGCATTGTATGGGTGTGTGTTACATTACTTTCACTAGTAGGAGTGAGAAAAACATCACGGGGTGGTGCGCATTGTATGGGTGTGTGTTACATTACATTCACTAGTAGGAGTGAGAAAAACATCACGCAGTGGGGCGCATTGTATGGGTGTGTGTTACATTACATTCACTAGTAGGAGTGAGAAAAACATCACGGGGTGGTGTGAATCGGAGGGTCTGAATTAGGATAGGCAGTGAGTGGCAATGTAGGATGGAGAAAAGCACCGCGGGGTGGTCAGCATTGGGAGGTCAGGGAACATGCAGTGGCAATGTAGGATAGGTTTCTGAAAAATATCGCGGGGTGGTGCGCATTGTATGGGTGTGTGTTACATTACATTCACTAGTAGGAGTGAGAAAAACATCACGGGGTGGTGTGAATCGGAGGGTCTGAATTAGGATAGGCAGTGAGTGGCAATGTAGGATGGAGAAAAGCACCGCGGCGTGGTCAGAATGGGGAGATCATGGAACATGCAGTGGCAATGTAGGATAGGTTTCTGAAAAACATCGCGGGGTGGTGCGCATTGTATGGGTGTTTGTTACATTACATTCACTAGTAGGAGTGAGAAAAACATCACGGGGTGGTGCGCATTGTATGCGTGTGTGTTACATTACATTCAATAGTAGGAGTGAGAAAAACATCACGGGGTGGTGTGAATCGGAGGGTCTGAATTAGGATAGGCAGTGAGTGGCAATGTAGGATGGAGAAAAGCACCGCAGGGTGGTCAGCATGGGGAGGTCAGGGAACATGTAGTGGCAATATAGGGTAGGTTTATGAAAAATATCGCGGGATGGTGCGCATTGTATGGGTGTGTGTTACATTACATTCACTAGTAGGAGTGAGAAAAACATCACGGGTTTCTGTGAATCGGATGGTCTGAGTTAGGATAGGCAGTGAGTGGCAAAGTAGGATGGAGAAAAGCACCGCGGGGTGGTCAGCATGGGGAGGTCAGGGAACATGCAGTGGCAATGTAGGACAGGTTTCTGAAAAACATCGCGGGGTGGTGCGCATTGTATGGGTGTGTGTTACATTACATTCACTAGTAGGAGTGAGAAAAACATCAGGGTGTAGTGCGCATTGTATGGGTGTGTGTTACATTACATTCACTAGTAGGAGTGAGAAAAACATCACGGGGTGGTGTGAATCGCAGGGCCTGAATTAGGATAGGCAGTGAGTGGCAATGTAGGATGGAGAAAAGCACCGCGGGGTGGTCAGCATGGGGAGGTCAGGGAACATGCAATGGCAATGTAGGATAGGTTTCTGAAAAACATCGCGGGGTGGTGCGCATTGTATGGGTGTGTGTTACATTACATTCACTATTAGGAGTGAGAAAAACATCACGGGGTGGTGTGAATCGGAGGGTCTGAATTGGGATAGGCAGTGAGTGGCAATGTAGGATGGAGAAAAGCAGCGCGGGGTGGTCAGCATGGGGAGGTCAGGGAACATGCAGTGGCAATGAAGGATAGGTTTATGAAAAATATCGCGGGGTGCTGCGCATTGTATGGGTGTGTGTTACATTACATTCACTAGTAGGAGTGAGGAAAACATCACGGGGTGGTGCGCATTGTATGGGTGTGTGTTACATTACATTCACTAGTAGGAGTGAGAAAAACATCACGGGGTCGTGCGCATTGCATGGGTGTGTGTTACATTACATTCACTAGTAGGAGTGAGAAAAACATCACGCGGTGGTGCGCATTGTATGGGTGTGTGTTACATTACATTCACTAGTAGGAGTGAGAAAAACATCACGGGGTGGTGTGAATCGGAGGGTCTGAATTAGTATAGGCAGTGAGTGGCAATGTAGAATGGAGAAAAGCACCGCGGTGTGGTCAGCATGGGGATGTCAGGTAACATGCAGTGGCAATGTAGGATAGGTTTCTGAAAAATATCGCGGGCTGGTGCGCATTGTATGGGTGTGTGTTACATTACATTCACTAGTAGGAGTGAGAAAAACATCACGGGGTGGTGTGAATCGGAGTGCCTGAATTAGGATAGGCAGTGAGTGGCAATGTAGGATGGAGAAAAGCACCGCGGGGTGGTCAGCATGGGGAGGTCAGGGAACATGCTGTGGCAATACAGGATAGGTTTCTGAAAAACATCGCGGGGTGGTGCGCATTGTATGGGTGTGTGTTACATTACATTCACTAGTAGGAGTGAGCAAAACATCACGGGGTGGTGCGCATTGTATGGGTTTGTGTTACATTTCATTCACTAGTAGGAGTTAGAAAAACATCACGGGGTGGTGTGAATCAGAGCGTCTGAATTAGGATAGGCAGTGAGTTGCAATGTAGGATGGGGAAAAGCCCCGCGGGGTGGTCAGAATGGGGAGGTCATGGAACATGCAGTGGCAATGTAGGATAGGTTTCTGAAAAACATCGCGGGGTGGTGCGCATTGTATGGGTGTGTGTTACATTACATTCACTAGTAGGAGTGAGAAAAACATCACGCGGTGGTGCGCATTGTATGGGTGTGTGTTACATTACATTCACTAGTAAGAGTGAGAAAAACATCACGGGGTGGTGTGAATCAGAGGGTCTGAATTAGGATAGGCAGTGAGTGTCAATGTAGGATGGAGAAAAGCACTGCGGGGTGGTCAGCATTGGGAAGTCAGGGAACATGCAGTGGCAATGTCGGATATTTTTCTGAAAAATATCGCGGGGTGGTGCGCATTGTATGGGTGTGTGTTACATTACATTCACTAGTAGGAGTGAGAAAAACATCACGGGGTGGTGTGAATCGGAGGGTCTGAATTAGGATAGGCAGTGAGTGGCAATGTAGGATGGAGAAAAGCACCGCGGGGTGGTCAGCAAGGCCAGGTCAGGGAACATGCAGTGGCAATGTAGGATATTTTTCTGAAAAATATCGCGGGTGGTGCGCATTGTATGGGTGTGTGTTACATTACATTCACTAGTAGGAGTGAGAAAAACATCATGGGGTGGTGTGAATCGGAGGGTCTGAATTAGGATAGGCAGTGAGTGGCAATGTAGGATGGAGAAAAGCACCGCGGGGTGGTCAGCATGGGGACGTCAGGGAACATGCAGTGGCAATGTAGGATAGGTTTCTGAAAAATATCGTGGGGTGGTGCACATTGTATGGGTGTGTGTTACATTACATTCACTAGTAGGAGTGAGAAAAACATCACGGTGTGGTGCGCATTGTATGGGTGTGTGTTACATTACATTCATTAGTAGGGGTGAGAAAAACATCACGGGGTGGTGTGAATCGCAGGGTCTGAATTAGGATAGGCAGTGAGTGGCAAAGTAGGATGGAGAAAAACACCGCGGGGTGGTCAGCATGGGGAGGTCAGGGAACATGCAATGGCAATGTAGGATAGGTTTCTGAAAAACATCGCGGGGTTGTGCGCATTGTATGGTTGTGTGTTACATTACATTCACTAGTAGGAGTGAGAAAAACATCACGAGGTGGTGCGCATTGTATGGGTGTGTGTTACATTACATTCACTAGTAGGAGTGAGAAAAACATCACGGGGTGATGTGAATCGCAGGGTCTGAATTAGGATAGGCAGTGAGTGGCAATGTAGGATGGAGAAAAGCACCGCGGGCTGGTCAGAAAGGGGAGGTCATGGAACATGCAGTGGCAAAGTAGGATAGGTTTCTGAAATAAATCGCGGGGTGGTGCGCATTGTATGGGTGTGTGTTACATTACATTCACTAGTAGGAGGGAGAAAAACATCACGGGGTGGTGCGCATTGTATGGGTGTGTGTTACATTACATTCCCTAGTAGGAGTGAGAAAAACATCACGGGGTGGTGTGAATCGCAGGGCCTCAATTAGGATAGGCAGTGAGTGGCAATGTAGGATGGAGAAAAGCACCGCGGGGTGGTCAGAATGGGGAGATCATGGAACATGCAGTGGCAATGTAGGATAGGTTTCTGAAAAACATCGCGGGGTGGTGCGCATTGTATGGGTGTGTGTTTACATTACATTCACTAGTAGGAGTGAGAAAAACATCACGGGGTGGTGCGCATTGTATGGGTGTGTGTTACATTACATTCAATAGTAGGAGTGAGAAAAACATCACGGGGTGGTGTGAATCGGAGGGTCTGAATTAGGATAGGCAGTGAGTGGCAATGTAGGATGGAGAAAAGCACCGCAGGGTGGTCAGCATGGGGAGGTCAGGGAACATGTAGTGGCAATGTAGGGTAGGTTTATGAAAAATATCGCGGGATGGTGCGCATTGTATGGGTGTGTGTTACATTACATTCACTAGTAGGAATGAGAAAAACATCACGGGTTTCTGTGAATCGGAGGGTCTGAATTAGGATAGGCAGTGAGTGGCAATGAAGGATGGAGAAAAGCACCGCGGGGTGGTCAGCATGGGGACGTCAGGGAACATGCAGTGGCAATATAGGATAGGTTTCTGAAAAACATCGTGGGGTGGTGCGCATTGTATGGGTGTGTGTTATATTACATTCACTAGTAGGAGTGAGAAAAATATCACGGGGTGGTCCGCATTGTATGGGTGTGTGTTACTTTACATTCACTAGTAGGAGTGAGAAAAACATCACGGGGTGGTGTGAATCGCAGGGTCTGAATTAGGATAGGCAGTGAGTGGCAATGTAGGATGGAGAAAAGCACCGCGGGGTGGTCAGCATGGGGAGGTCAGGGAACATGCAGTGGCAATGTAGGACAGGTTTCTGAAAAACATCGCGGGGTGGTGCGCACTGTATGGGTGTGTGTTACATTACATTCACTAGTAGGAGTGAGAAAAACATCAGGGTGTAGTGCGCATTGTATGGGTGTGTGTTACATTACATTCACTAGTAGGAGTGAGAAAAACATCACGGGGTGGTGTGAATCGCAGGGCCTGAATTAGGATAGGCAGTGAGTGGCAATGTAGGATGGAGAAAAGCACCGCGGGGTGGTCAGCATGGGGAGGTCAGGGAACATGCAATGGCAATGTAGGATAGGTTTCTGAAAAACATCGCGGGGTGGTGCGCATTGTATGGGTGTGTGTTACATTACATTCACTAGTAGGAGTGAGAAAAACATCACGGGGTGGTGTGAATCGGAGGGTCTGAATTAGGATAGGCAGTGAGTGGCAATGTAGGATGGAGAAAAGCAGCGCGGGGTGGTCAGCATGGGGAGGTCAGGGAACATGCATTGGCAATGAAGGATAGGTTTATGAAAAATATCGGGGGTGCTGCGCATTGTATGGGTGTGTGTTACATTACATTCACTAGTAGGAGTGAGGAAAACATCATGGGGTGGTGCGCATTGTATGGGTGTGTGTTACATTACATTCACTAGTAGGAGTGAGAAAAACATCACGGGGTGGTGTGAATCGCAGGGTCTGAATTATGATAGGCAGTGAGTGGCAATGTAGGATGGAGAAAAGCACCGCGGGGTGGTCAGCATGGGGAGGGCAGGGAACATGCAATGCCAATGTAAGATAGGTTTCTGAAAAACATCGCGGGGTGGTGCGCATTGTATGGTTGTGTGTTACATTAGATTCACTAGTAGGAGTGAGAAAAACATCACGGGGTGGTGCGCATTGTATGGGTGTGTGTTACATTACATTCACTAGTAGCAGTGAGAAAAACATCACGGGGTGGTGTGAATCGCAGGTTCTGAATTAGGATAGGCAGTGAGTGGCAATGTAGGATGGAGAAAAGCACCGCGGGCTGGTCAGAATGGGGAGCTCAGGGAACATGCAGTGGCAATGTAGGATAGGTTTCTGAAAAACATCGCGGGGTGGTGCGCATTGTATGGGTGTGTGTTACATTACATTCACTAGTAGGAGTGAGAAAAACATCACGGGGTGGTGCGCATTGTATGGGTGTGTGTTACATTACATTCACTAGTAGGAGTGAGAAAAACATCACGGGGTGGTGTGAATCGCAGGGTGTGAATTAGGATAGGCAGTGAGTGGCAAAGTAGGATGGAGAAAAACACCGCGGGGTGGTCAGCATGGGGAGGTCAGGGAACATGCAATGGCAATGTAGAATAGGTTTCTGAAAAACATCGCGGGGTTGTGCGCATTGTATGGTTGTGTGTTACATTACATACACTAGTAGGAGTGAGAAAAACATCACGAGGTGGTGCGCATTGTATGGGTGTGTGTGACATTACATTCACTAGTAGTAGTGAGAAAAACATCACGGGGTGGTGTGAATCGCAGTGTCTGAATTAGGATAGGCAGTGAGTGGCAATGTAGGATGGAGAAAAGCACCGCGGGCTGGTCAGAATGGGGAGGTCATGGAACATGCAGTGGCAAAGTAGGATAGGTTTCTGAAATAAATCGCGGGGTGGTGCGCATTGTATGGGTGTGTGTTACATTACATTCACTAGTAGGAGTGAGAAAAACATCACGGGGTGGTGCGCATTGTATGGGTGTGTGTTACATTACATTCAATAGTAGTAGTGAGAAAAACATCACGCAGTGGGGCGCATTGTATAGGTGTGTGTTACATTACATTCACTAGTAGGAGTGAGAAAAACATCACGGGGTGGTGTGAATCGGAGTGTCTGAATTAGGATAGGCAGTGAGTGGCAATGTAGGATGGAGAAAAGCACCGCGGGGTGGTCAGCATGGGGAGGTCAGGGAACATGCAGTGGCAATGTAGGATAAGTTTCTGAAAAATATCGCGGGGTGGTGCGCATTGTATGGGTGTGTGTTACATTACATTCACTAGTAGGAGTGAGAAAAACATCACGGGGTGGTGTGAATCGGAGGGCTGAATTAGAATAGGCAGTGAGTAGCAATGTAGGATGGAGAAAAGCACCGCGGGGTGGTCAGCATGGGGAGGTCAGGGAAAATGCAGTGGCAATGTAGATTAGGTTTCTGAAAAATATCGCGGGGTGGTGAGCATTGTATGGGTGTGTGTAACATTACATTCACTAGTAGGAGTGAGAAAAACATCGCGGGGTAGTGCGCATTGTATGGGTGTGTGTTACATTACATTCCCTAGTAGGAGTGAGAAAAACATCACGGGGTGGTGTGAATCGCAGGGCCTCAATTAGGATAGGGAGTGAGTGGCAATGTAGGATGGAGAAAAGCACCGCGGGGTGGTCAGAATGGGGAGATCATTGAACATGCAGTGGCAATGTAGGATAGGTTTCTGAAAAACATCGCGGGGTGGTGCGCATTGTATGGGTGTGTGTTTACATTACATTCACTAGTAGGAGTGAGAAAAACATCACGGGGTGGTGCGCATTGTATGGGTGTGTGTTACATTACATTCAATAGTAGGAGTGAGAAAAACATCACGGGTGGTGTGAATCGGAGGGTCTGAATTAGGATAGGCAGTGAGTGGCAATGTAGGATGGAGAAAAGCACCGCAGGGTGGTCAGCATGGGGAGGTCAGGGAACATGTAGTGGCAATGTAGGGTAGGTTTATGAAAAATATCGCGGGATGGTGCGCATTGTATGGGTGTGTGTTACATTACATTCACTAGTAGGAGTGAGAAAAACATCAGGGTGTAGTGCGCATTGTATGGGTGTGTGTTACATTACATTCACTAGTAGGAGCGAGAAAAACATCACGGGGTGGTGTGAATCGCAGGGCCTGAATTAGGATAGGCAGTGAGTGGCAATGTAGGATGGAGAAAAGCACCGCGGTGTAGTCAGCATGGGGAGGTCAGGGAACATGCAATGGCAATGTAGGATAGGTTTCTGAAAAACATCGCGGGGTGGTGCGCATTGTATGGGTGTGTGTTACATTACATTCACTAGTAGGAGTGAGAAAAACATCACGGGGTGGTGTGAATCGGAGGGTCTGAATTAGGATAGGCAGTGAGTGGCAATGTAGGATGGAGAAAAGCACCGCGGGGTGGTCAGCACGGGGAGGTCAGGGAACATGCAGTGGCAATGAACGATAGGTTTATGAAAAATATCGCGGGGTGCTGCGCATTGTATGGGTGTGTGTTACATTACATTCACTAGTAGGAGTGAGGAAAACATCACGGGGTGGTGCGCATTGTATGGGTGTGTGTTACATTACATTCAATAGTAGGAGTGAGAAAAACATCACGGGGTGGTGTGAATCGCAGGGTCTGAATTATGATAGGCAGTGAGTGGCAATGTAGGATGGAGAAAAGCACCGCGGGGTGTTCAGCATGGGGACGTCAGGGAACATGCAGTGGCAATGTAGGATAGGTTTCTGAAAAATATCGTGGGGTGGTGCACATTGTATGGGTGTGTGTTACATTACATTCACTAGTAGGAGTGAGAAAAACATCACGGTGTGGTGCGCATTGTATGGGTGTGTGTTACATTACATTCATTAGTAGGGGTGAGAAAAACATCACGGGGTGGTGTGAATCGCAGGGTCTGAATTAGGATATGCATTGAGTGGCAAAGTAGGATGGAGAAAAACACCGCGGGGTGGTCAGCATGGGGAGGTCAGGGAACATGCAATGGCAATGTAGGATAGGTTTCTGAAAAACATCGCGGGGTTGTGCGCATTGTATGGTTGTGTGTTACATTACATTCACTAGTAGGAGTGAGAAAAACATCACGAGGTGGTGCGCATTGTATGGGTGTGTGTTACATTACATTCACTAGTAGGAGTGAGAAAAACATCACGGGGTGATGTGAATCGCAGGGTCTGAATTAGGATAGGCAGTGAGTGGCAATGTAGGATGGAGAAAAGCACCGCGGGCTGGTCAGAAAGGGGAGGTCATGGAACATGCAGTGGCAAAGTAGGATAGGTTTCTGAAATAAATCGCGGGGTGGTGCGCATTGTATGGGTGTGTGTTACATTACATTCACTAGTAGGAGGGAGAAAAACATCACGGGGTGGTGCGCATTGTATGGGTGTGTGTTACATTACATTCCCTAGTAGGAGTGAGAAAAACATCACGGGGTGGTGTGAATCGCAGGGCCTCAATTAGGATAGGCAGTGAGTGGCAATGTAGGATGGAGAAAAGCACCGCGGGGTGGTCAGAATGGGGAGATCATGGAACATGCAGTGGCAATGTAGGATAGGTTTCTGAAAAACATCGCGGGGTGGTGCGCATTGTATGGGTGTGTGTTTACATTACATTCACTAGTAGGAGTGAGAAAAACATCACGGGGTGGTGCGCATTGTATGGGTGTGTGTTACATTACATTCAATAGTAGGAGTGAGAAAAACATCACGGGGTGGTGTGAATCGGAGGGTCTGAATTAGGATAGGCAGTGAGTGGCAATGTAGGATGGAGAAAAGCACCGCAGGGTGGTCAGCATGGGGAGGTCAGGGAACATGTAGTGGCAATGTAGGGTAGGTTTATGAAAAATATCGCGGGATGGTGCGCATTGTATGGGTGTGTGTTACATTACATTCACTAGTAGGAATGAGAAAAACATCACGGGTTTCTGTGAATCGGAGGGTCTGAATTAGGATAGGCAGTGAGTGGCAATGAAGGATGGAGAAAAGCACCGCGGGGTGGTCAGCATGGGGACGTCAGGGAACATGCAGTGGCAATATAGGATAGGTTTCTGAAAAACATCGTGGGGTGGTGCGCATTGTATGGGTGTGTGTTATATTACATTCACTAGTAGGAGTGAGAAAAATATCACGGGGTGGTCCGCATTGTATGGGTGTGTGTTACTTTACATTCACTAGTAGGAGTGAGAAAAACATCACGGGGTGGTGTGAATCGCAGGGTCTGAATTAGAATAGGCAGTGAGTGGCAATGTAGGATGGAGAAAAGCACCGCGGGGTGGTCAGCATGGGGAGGTCAGGGAACATGCAGTGGCAATGTAGGACAGGTTTCTGAAAAACATCGCGGGGTGGTGCGCACTGTATGGGTGTGTGTTACATTACATTCACTAGTAGGAGTGAGAAAAACATCAGGGTGTAGTGCGCATTGTATGGGTGTGTGTTACATTACATTCACTAGTAGGAGTGAGAAAAACATCACGGGGTGGTGTGAATCGCAGGGCCTGAATTAGGATAGGCAGTGAGTGGCAATGTAGGATGGAGAAAAGCACCGCGGGGTGGTCAGCATGGGGAGGTCAGGGAACATGCAATGGCAATGTAGGATAGGTTTCTGAAAAACATCGCGGGGTGGTGCGCATTGTATGGGTGTGTGTTACATTACATTCACTAGTAGGAGTGAGAAAAACATCACGGGGTGGTGTGAATCGGAGGGTCTGAATTAGGATAGGCAGTGAGTGGCAATGTAGGATGGAGAAAAGCAGCGCGGGGTGGTCAGCATGGGGAGGTCAGGGAACATGCATTGGCAATGAAGGATAGGTTTATGAAAAATATCGGGGGTGCTGCGCATTGTATGGGTGTGTGTTACATTACATTCACTAGTAGGAGTGAGGAAAACATCATGGGGTGGTGCGCATTGTATGGGTGTGTGTTACATTACATTCACTAGTAGGAGTGAGAAAAACATCACGGGGTGGTGTGAATCGCAGGGTCTGAATTATGATAGGCAGTGAGTGGCAATGTAGGATGGAGAAAAGCACCGCGGGGTGGTCAGCATGGGGAGGGCAGGGAACATGCAATGCCAATGTAAGATAGGTTTCTGAAAAACATCGCGGGGTGGTGCGCATTGTATGGTTGTGTGTTACATTAGATTCACTAGTAGGAGTGAGAAAAACATCACGGGGTGGTGCGCATTGTATGGGTGTGTGTTACATTACATTCACTAGTAGCAGTGAGAAAAACATCACGGGGTGGTGTGAATCGCAGGTTCTGAATTAGGATAGGCAGTGAGTGGCAATGTAGGATGGAGAAAAGCACCGCGGGCTGGTCAGAATGGGGAGCTCAGGGAACATGCAGTGGCAATGTAGGATAGGTTTCTGAAAAACATCGCCGGGTGGTGCGCATTGTATGGGTGTGTGTTACATTACATTCACTAGTAGGAGTGAGAAAAACATCACGGGGTGGTGCGCATTGTATGGGTGTGTGTTACATTACATTCACTAGTAGGAGTGAGAAAAACATCACGGGGTGGTGTGAATCGCAGGGTGTGAATTAGGATAGGCAGTGAGTGGCAAAGTAGGATGGAGAAAAACACCGCGGGGTGGTCAGCATGGGGAGGTCAGGGAACATGCAATGGCAATGTAGAATAGGTTTCTGAAAAACATCGCGGGGTTGTGCGCATTGTATGGTTGTGTGTTACATTACATACACTAGTAGGAGTGAGAAAAACATCACGAGGTGGTGCGCATTGTATGGGTGTGTGTGTCATTACATTCACTAGTAGGAGTGAGAAAAACATCACGGGGTGGTGTGAATCGCAGTGTCTGAATTAGGATAGGCAGTGAGTGGCAATGTAGGATGGAGAAAAGCACCGCGGGCTGGTCAGAATGGGGAGGTCATGGAACATGCAGTGGCAAAGTAGGATAGGTTTCTGAAATAAATCGCGGGGTGGTGCGCATTGTATGGGTGTGTGTTACATTACATTCACTAGTAGGAGTGAGAAAAACATCACGGGGTGGTGCGCATTGTATGGGTGTGTGTTACATTACATTCAATAGTAGTAGTGAGAAAAACATCACGCAGTGGGGCGCATTGTATAGGTGTGTGTTACATTACATTCACTAGTAGGAGTGAGAAAAACATCACGGGGTGGTGTGAATCGGAGTGTCTGAATTAGGATAGGCAGTGAGTGGCAATGTAGGATGGAGAAAAGCACCGCGGGGTGGTCAGCATGGGGAGGTCAGGGAACATGCAGTGGCAATGTAGGATAAGTTTCTGAAAAATATCGCGGGGTGGTGCGCATTGTATGGGTGTGTGTTACATTACATTCACTAGTAGGAGTGAGAAAAACATCACGGGGTGGTGTGAATCGGAGGGCTGAATTAGAATAGGCAGTGAGTAGCAATGTAGGATGGAGAAAAGCACCGCGGGGTGGTCAGCATGGGGAGGTCAGGGAAAATGCAGTGGCAATGTAGATTAGGTTTCTGAAAAATATCGCGGGGTGGTGAACATTGTATGGGTGTGTGTAACATTACATTCACTAGTAGGAGTGAGAAAAACATCGCGGGGTAGTGCGCATTGTATGGGTGTGTGTTACATTACATTCCCTAGTAGGAGTGAGAAAAACATCACGGGGTGGTGTGAATCGCAGGGCCTCAATTAGGATAGGGAGTGAGTGGCAATGTAGGATGGAGAAAAGCACCGCGGGGTGGTCAGAATGGGGAGATCATTGAACATGCAGTGGCAATGTAGGATAGGTTTCTGAAAAACATCGCGGGGTGGTGCGCATTGTATGGGTGTGTGTTTACATTACATTCACTAGTAGGAGTGAGAAAAACATCACGGGGTGGTGCGCATTGTATGGGTGTGTGTTACATTACATTCAATAGTAGGAGTGAGAAAAACATCACGGGTGGTGTGAATCGGAGGGTCTGAATTAGGATAGGCAGTGAGTGGCAATGTAGGATGGAGAAAAGCACCGCAGGGTGGTCAGCATGGGGAGGTCAGGGAACATGTAGTGGCAATGTAGGGTAGGTTTATGAAAAATATCGCGGGATGGTGCGCATTGTATGGGTGTGTGTTACATTACATTCACTAGTAGGAGTGAGAAAAACATCAGGGTGTAGTGCGCATTGTATGGGTGTGTGTTACATTACATTCACTAGTAGGAGCGAGAAAAACATCACGGGGTGGTGTGAATCGCAGGGCCTGAATTAGGATAGGCAGTGAGTGGCAATGTAGGATGGAGAAAAGCACCGCGGGGTAGTCAGCATGGGGAGGTCAGGGAACATGCAATGGCAATGTAGGATAGGTTTCTGAAAAACATCGCGGGGTGGTGCGCATTGTATGGGTGTGTGTTACATTACATTCACTAGTAGGAGTGAGAAAAACATCACGGGGTGGTGTGAATCGGAGGGTCTGAATTAGGATAGGCAGTGAGTGGCAATGTAGGATGGAGAAAAGCACCGCGGGGTGGTCAGCACGGGGAGGTCAGGGAACATGCAGTGGCAATGAACGATAGGTTTATGAAAAATATCGCGGGGTGCTGCGCATTGTATGGGTGTGTGTTACATTACATTCACTAGTAGGAGTGAGGAAAACATCACGGGGTGGTGCGCATTGTATGGGTGTGTGTTACATTACATTCACTAGTAGGAGTGAGAAAAACATCACGGGGTGGTGTGAATCGCAGGGTCTGAATTATGATAGGCAGTGAGTGGCAATGTAGGATGGAGAAAAGCACCGCGGGGTGTTCAGCATGGGGAGGGCAGGGAACATGCAATGGCAATGTAGGATAGGTTTCTGAAAAACATCGCGGGGTGTTGCGCATTGTATGGTTGTGTGTTACATTAGATTCACTAGTAGGAGTGAGAAAAACATCACGGGGTGGTGCGCATTGTATGGGTGTGTGTTACATTACATTCACTAGTAGGAGTGAGAAAAACATCACGGGGTGGTGCACATTGCATGGGTGTGTGTTACATTACATTCACTAGTAGGAGTGAGAAAACATCACGCGGTGGTGCGCATTGTATGGGTGTGTGTTACATTACATTCACTAGTAGGAGTGAGAAAAACATCACGGGGTGGTGTGAATCGGAGGGTCTGAATTAGTATAGGTAGTGAGTGGCAATGTAGGATGGAGAAAAGCACCGCGGTGTGGTCAGCATGGGGATGTCAGGTAACATGCAGTGGCAATGTAGGATAGGTTTCTGAAAAATATCGCGGGCTGGTGCGCATTGTATGGGTGTGTGTTACATTACATTCACTAGTAGGAGTGAGAAAAACATCACGGAGTGGTGTGAATCGGAGGGTCTGAATTAGGATAGGCAGTGAGTGGCAATGTAGGATGGAGAAAAGCACCACGGGATGGTCACCATGGGGAGGTCAGGGAACATGCAGTGGCAATGAACGATAGTTTTCTGAAAAATATCACGGGGTGGTGCAGATTGTATGGGTGTGTGTTACATTACATTCACTAGTAGGAGTGAGAAAAACATCACGGGGTGGTGTGAATCGGAGGGTCTGAATTAGGATAGGCAGTGAGTGGCAATGTAGGATGGAGAAAAGCACCGCGGGGTGGTCAGCATGGGGAGGTCAAGGAACATGCTGTGGCAATATAGGATAGGATTCTGAAAAACATCGCGGGGTGGTGCGCATTGTATGGGTGTGTGTTACATTACATTCACTAGTAGGAGTGAGAAAAACATCACGGTGTAGTGCGCCTTGTATGGGTGTGTGTTACATTACATTCACTATTAGGAGTGAGAAAAACATCACGGGGTGGTGTGAATCGCAGGGCCTCAATTAGGATAGGCAGTGAGTGGCAATGTAGGATGGAGAAAAGCACCGCGGGGTGGTTAACATGGGGAGGTCAGGGAACATGCAATAGCAATGTAAGATAGGTTTCTGAAAAACATCGCGGGGTGGTGCGCATTGTATGGTTGTGTGTTACATTACATTCACCAGTAGGAGTGAGAAAAACATCACGAGGTGGTGTGAATTGGAGGGTTTGAATTAGGATAGGCAGTGAGTGGCAAGGAAGGATGGAGAAAAGCACCGCGGGTCCGTCAGCATGGGGAGGTCAGGGAACATGCAGTGGCAAATTAGGATAGGTTTCTGAAAAACATCGCGGGGTGGTGCGCATTGTATGGGTGTGTGTTACATTACATTCACTAGTAGGAGTGAGATAAACATCAGGGGTGGTGCGCATTGTATGTGTGTGTGTTACATTACATTCACTAGTAGGAGTGAGCAAAACATCACGGGGTGGTGGGCATTGTATGGGTTTGTGTTACATTACATTCACTATTAGGAGTTAGAAAAACATCACGGGGTGGTGTGAATCAGAGCGTCTGAATTAGGATAGGCAGTGAGTTGCAATGTAGGATGGGGAAAAGCCCCGCGGGGTGGTCAGAATGGGGAGGTCATGGAACATGCAGTGGCAATGTAGGATAGGTTTCTGAAAAACATCGCGGGGTGGTGCGCATTGTATGGGTGTGTGTTACATTACATTCACTAGTAGGAGTGAGAAAAACATCACGGGGTGGTGTGAATCGGAGGGTCTGAATTAGGATAGGCAGTGAGTGGCAATGTAGGATGGAGAAAAGCACCGCGGGGTGGTCAGCATTGGGAAGTCAGGGAATATGCAGTGGCAATGTAGGATATTTTTCTGAAAAATATCGCGGGCTGGTGCGCATTGTATGGGTGTGTGTTACATTACATTCACTAGTAGGAGTGAGAAAAACATCACGGGGTGGTGTGAATCGGAGGGTCTGAATTAGGATAGGCAGTGAGTGGCAATGTAGGATGGAGAAAAGCACCGCGGGGTGGTCAGCATGGCCAGGTCAGGGAACATGCAGTGGCAATGTAGGATAGGTTTATGAAAAATATCGCGGGCTGGTGCGCATTGTATGGGTGTGTGTTACATTACATTCACTAGTAGGATTGAGAAAAACATCACGGGGTGGTGTGAATCGGAGTGTCTGAATTAGGATAGGCAGTGAGTTGCAATGTAGGATGGAGAAAAGCACCACGGGGTGGTCAGCATGGGGAGGTCAGGGAACATGCAGTGGCAATGAACGATAGTTTTCTGAAAAATATCACGGGGTGGTGCACATTGTATGGGTGTGTGTTACATTACATTCACTAGTAGGAATGAGAAAAACATCACGGGGTGGTGTGAATCAGAGGGTCTGAATTAGGATAGGCAGTGAGTGGCAATGTAGGATGGAGAAAAGCACCGCGGGGTGGTCAGCATGGGGTGGTCAGGGAACATGCTGTGGCAATATAGGATAGGTTTCTGAAAAACATCGCGGGGTGGTGCACATTGTATGGGTGTGTGTTACATTACATTCGCTAGTAGGAGTGAGAAAAACACACGGTGTAGTGCGCATTATATGGGTGTGTGTTACATTACATTCACTAGTAGGAGTGAGAAAAACATCACGGGGAGGTGTGAATCGCAGGGCCTCAATTAGGATAGGCAGTGAGTGGCAATGTAGGATGGAGAAAAGCACCGCGGGGTGGTTAGCATGGGGAGGTCAGGGAACATGCAATAGCAATGTAAGATAGGTTTCTGAAAAACATCGCGGGGTGGTGCGCATTGTATGGTTGTGTGTTACATTACATTCACTAGTAGGAGTGAGAAAAACATCACGAGGTGGTGTGAATTGGAGGGTTTGAATTAGGATAGGCAGTGAGTGGCAATGAAGGATGGAGAAAAGCACCGCGGGTCCGTCAGCATGGGGAGGTCAGGGAACATGCAGTGGCAAATTAGGATAGGTTTCTGAAAAACATCGCGGGGTGGTGCGCATTGTATGGGTGTGTGTTACATTACATTCACTAGTAGGAGTGAGATAAACATCAGGGGTGGTGCGCATTGTATGTGTGTGTTACATTACATTCACTAGTAGGAGTGAGCAAAACATCACGGGGTGGTGCGCATTGTATGGGTTTGTGTTACATTACATTCACTAGTAGGAGTTAGAAAAACATCACGGGGTGGTGTGAATCAGAGCGTCTGAATTAGGATAGGCAGTGAGTTGCAATGTAGGATGGGGAAAAGCCCCGCGGGGTGGTCAGAATGGGGAGGTCATGGAACATGCAGTGGCAATGTAGGATAGGTTTCTGAAAAACATGGCGGGGTGGTGCGCATTGTATGGGTGTGTGTTACATTACATTCACTAGTAGGAGTGAGAAAAACATCACGCGGTGGTGCGCATTGTATGGGTGTGTGTTACATTACATTCACTAGTAAGAGTGAGAAAAACATCACGGGGTGGTGTGAATTGGAGGGTCTGAATTAGGATAGGCAGTGAGTGTCAATGTAGGATAGAGAAAAGCACCGCGGGGTGGTCAGCATTGGGAAGTCAGGGAACATGCAGTGGCAATGTTGGATATTTTTCTGAAAAATATCGCGGGGTGGTGCGCATTGTATGGGTGTGTGTTACATTACATTCACTAGTAGGAGTGAGAAAAACATCACGGGGTGGTGTGAATCGGAGGGTCTGAATTAGGATAGGCAGTGAGTGGCAATGTAGGATGGAGAAAAGCACCGCGGGGTGGTCAGCATGGCCAGGTCAGGGAACATGCAGTGGCAATGTAGGATATTTTTCTGAAAAATATCGCGGGTGGTGCGCATTGTATGGGTGTGTGTTACATTACATTCACTAGTAGGAGTGAGAAAAACATCAGGGTGTAGTGCGCATTGTATGGGTGTGTGTTACATTACATTCACTAGTAGGAGCGAGAAAAACATCACGGGGTGGTGTGAATCGCAGGGCCTGAATTAGGATAGGCAGTGAGTGGCAATGTAGGATGGAGAAAAGCACCGCGGGGTAGTCAGCATGGGGAGGTCAGGGAACTTGCAATGGCAATGTAGGATAGGTTTCTGAAAAACATCGCGGGGTGGTGCGCATTGTATGGGTGTGTGTTACATTACATTCACTAGTAGGAGTGAGAAAAACATCACGGGGTGGTGTGAATCGGAGGGTCTGAATTAGGATAGGCAGTGAGTGGCAATGTAGGATGGAGAAAAGCACCGCGGGGTGGTCAGCACGGGGAGGTCAGGGAACATGCAGTGGCAATGAACGATAGGTTTATGAAAAATATCGCGGGGTGCTGCGCATTGTATGGGTGTGTGTTACATTACATTCACTAGTAGGAGTGAGGAAAACATCACGGTGTGGTGCGCATTGTATGGGTGTGTGTTACATTACATTCACTAGTAGGAGTGAGAAAAACATCACGGGGTGGTGTGAATCGCAGGGTCTGAATTATGATAGGCAGTGAGTGGCAATGTAGGATGGAGAAAAGCACCGCGGGGTGTTCAGCATGGGGAGGGCAGGGAACATGCAATGGCAATGTAGGATAGGTTTCTGAAAAACATCGCGGGGTGTTGCGCATTGTATGGTTGTGTGTTACATTAGATTCACTAGTAGGAGTGAGAAAAACATCACGGGGTGGTGCGCATTGTATGGGTGTGTGTTACATTACATTCACTAGTAGGAGTGAGAAAAACATCACGGGGTGGTGCACATTGCATGGGTGTGTGTTACATTACATTCACTAGTAGGAGTGAGAAAACATCACGCGGTGGTGCGCATTGTATGGGTGTGTGTTACATTACATTCACTAGTAGGAGTGAGAAAAACATCACGGGGTGGTGTGAATCGGAGGGTCTGAATTAGTATAGGTAGTGAGTGGCAATGTAGGATGGAGAAAAGCACCGCGGTGTGGTCAGCATGGGGATGTCAGGTAACATGCAGTGGCAATGTAGGATAGGTTTCTGAAAAATATCGCGGGCTGGTGCGCATTGTATGGGTGTGTGTTACATTACATTCACTAGTAGGAGTGAGAAAAACATCACGGAGTGGTGTGAATCGGAGGGTCTGAATTAGGATAGGCAGTGAGTGGCAATGTAGGATGGAGAAAAGCACCACGGGATGGTCACCATGGGGAGGTCAGGGAACATGCAGTGGCAATGAACGATAGTTTTCTGAAAAATATCACGGGGTGGTGCAGATTGTATGGGTGTGTGTTACATTACATTCACTAGTAGGAGTGAGAAAAACATCACGGGGTGGTGTGAATCGGAGGGTCTGAATTAGGATAGGCAGTGAGTGGCAATGTAGGATGGAGAAAAGCACCGCGGGGTGGTCAGCATGGGGAGGTCAAGGAACATGCTGTGGCAATATAGGATAGGATTCTGAAAAACATCGCGGGGTGGTGCGCATTGTATGGGTGTGTGTTACATTACATTCACTAGTAGGAGTGAGAAAAACATCACGGTGTAGTGCGCCTTGTATGGGTGTGTGTTACATTACATTCACTATTAGGAGTGAGAAAAACATCACGGGGTGGTGTGAATCGCAGGGCCTCAATTAGGATAGGCAGTGAGTGGCAATGTAGGATGGAGAAAAGCACCGCGGGGTGGTTAACATGGGGAGGTCAGGGAACATGCAATAGCAATGTAAGATAGGTTTCTGAAAAACATCGCGGGGTGGTGCGCATTGTATGGTTGTGTGTTACATTACATTCACTAGTAGGAGTGAGAAAAACATCACGAGGTGGTGTGAATTGGAGGGTTTGAATTAGGATAGGCAGTGAGTGACAAGGAAGGATGGAGAAAAGCACCGCGGGTCCGTCAGCATGGGGAGGTCAGGGAACATGCAGTGGCAAATTAGGATAGGTTTCTGAAAAACATCGCGGGGTGGTGCGCATTGTATGGGTGTGTGTTACATTACATTCACTAGTAGGAGTGAGATAAACATCAGGGGTGGTGCGCATTGTATGTGTGTGTGTTACATTACATTCACTAGTAGGAGTGAGCAAAACATCACGGGGTGGTGGGCATTGTATGGGTTTGTGTTACATTACATTCACTAGTAGGAGTTAGAAAAACATCACGGGGTGGTGTGAATCAGAGCGTCTGAATTAGGATAGGCAGTGAGTTGCAATGTAGGATGGGGAAAAGCCCCGCGGGGTGGTCAGAATGGGGAGGTCATGGAACATGCAGTGGCAATGTAGGATAGGTTTCTGAAAAACATCGTGGGGTGGTGCGCATTGTATGGGTGTGTGTTACATTACATTCACTAGTAGGAGTGAGAAAAACATCACGGGGTGGTGTGAATCGGAGGGTCTGAATTAGGATAGGCAGTGAGTGGCAATGTAGGATGGAGAAAAGCACCGCGGGGTGGTCAGCATTGGGAAGTCAGGGAATATGCAGTGGCAATGTAGGATATTTTTCTGAAAAATATCGCGGGCTGGTGCGCATTGTATGGGTGTGTGTTACATTACATTCACTAGTAGGAGTGAGAAAAACATCACGGGGTGGTGTGAATCGGAGGGTCTGAATTAGGATAGGCAGTGAGTGGCAATGTAGGATGGAGAAAAGCACCGCGGGGTGGTCAGCATGGGGAGGTCAGGGAACATGCTGTGGCAATATAGGATAGGTTTCTGAAAAACATCGCGGGGTGGTGCACATTGTATGGGTGTGTGTTACATTACATTCGCTAGTAGGAGTGAGAAAAACACACGGTGTAGTGCGCATTATATGGGTGTGTGTTACATTACATTCACTAGTAGGAGTGAGAAAAACATCACGGGGAGGTGTGAATCGCAGGGCCTCAATTAGGATAGGCAGTGAGTGGCAATGTAGGATGGAGAAAAGCACCGCGGGGTGGTTAGCATGGGGAGGTCAGGGAACATGCAATAGCAATGTAAGATAGGTTTCTGAAAAACATCGCGGGGTGGTGCGAATTGTATGGTTGTGTGTTACATTACATTCACTAGTAGGAGTGAGAAAAACATCACGAGGTGGTGTGAATTTGAGGGTTTGAATTAGGATAGGCAGTGAGTGGCAATGAAGGATGGAGAAAAGCACCGCGGGTCCGTCAGCATGGGGAGGTCAGGGAACATGCAGTGGCAAATTAGGATAGGTTTCTGAAAAACATCGCGGGGTGGTGCGCATTGTATGGGTGTGTGTTACATTACATTCACTAGTAGGAGTGAGATAAACATCAGGGGTGGTGCGCATTGTATGTGTGTGTTACATTACATTCACTAGTAGGAGTGAGCAAAACATCACGGGGTGGTGCGCATTGTATGGGTTTGTGTTACATTACATTCACTAGTAGGAGTTAGAAAAACATCACGGGGTGGTGTGAATCAGAGCGTCTGAATTAGGATAGGCAGTGAGTTGCAATGTAGGATGGGGAAAAGCCCCGCGGGGTGGTCAGAATGGGGAGGTCATGGAACATGCAGTGGCAATGTAGGATAGGTTTCTGAAAAACATGGCGGGGTGGTGCGCATTGTATGGGTGTGTGTTACATTACATTCACTAGTAGGAGTGAGAAAAACATCACGCGGTGGTGCGCATTGTATGGGTGTGAGTTACATTACATTCACTAGTAAGAGTGAGAAAAACATCACGGGGTGGTGTGAATTGGAGGGTCTGAATTAGGATAGGCAGTGAGTGTCAATGTAGGATAGAGAAAAGCACCGCGGGGTGGTCAGCATTGGGAAGTCAGGGAACATGCAGTGGCAATGTTGGATATTTTTCTGAAAAATATCGCGGGGTGGTGCGCATTGTATGGGTGTGTGTTACATTACATTCACTAGTAGGAGTGAGAAAAACATCACGGGGTGGTGTGAATCGGAGGGTCTGAATTAGGATAGGCAGTGAGTGGCAATGTAGGATGGAGAAAAGCACCGCGGGGTGGTCAGCATGGCCAGGTCAGGGAACATGCAGTGGCAATGTAGGATATTTTTCTGAAAAATATCGCGGGTGGTGCGCATTGTATGGGTGTGTGTTACATTACATTCACTAGTAGGAGTGAGAAAAACATCACGGGGTGGTGTGAATCGGAGGGTCTGAATTAGGATAGGCAGTGAGTGGCAATGTAGGATGGAGAAAAGCACCGCGGGGTGGTCAGCATGGGGACGTCAGGGAACAGGCAGTGGCAATGTAGGATAGGTTTCTGAAAAATATCGTGGGGTGGTGCACATTGTATGGGTGTGTGTTACATTACATTCACTAGTAGGAGTGAGAAAAACATCACGGGGTGGTGCGCATTGTATGGGTGTGTGTTACATTACATTCATTAGTAGGAGTGAGAAAAACATCACGGGGTGGTGTGAATCGCAGGGTCTGAATTAGGATAGGCAGTGAGTGGCAATGTAGGATGGAGAAAAACACCGCGGGGTGGTCAGCATGGGGAGGTCAGGGAACATGCAATGGCAATGTAGGATAGGTTTCTGAAAAACATCGCGGGGTTGTGCGCATTGTATGGTTGTGTGTTACATTACATTCACTAGTAGGAGTGAGAAAAACATCACGGGGTGGTGTGAATCGGAGGGTCTGATTTAGGCTAGGCAGTGAGTGGCAATGTCGGATGGAGAAAAGCACCACGGGGTGGTCAGCATGGGGAGGTCAGGGAACATGCATTGGCAATGTAGGATAGGTTTCTGAAAAACATCGCGGGGTGGTTCGCATTGTATGGGTGTGTGTTACATTACTTTCACTAGTAGGAGTGAGAAAAACATCACGGGGTGGTGCGCATTGTATGGGTGTGTGTTACATTACATTCACTAGTAAGAGTGAGAAAAACATCACGCGGTGGTGCGCATTTAATGGGTGTGTGTTACATTTCATTCACTAGTAGGAGTGAGAAAAACATCACGGGGTGGTGTGAATCGGAGGGTCTGAATTAGTATAGGCAGTGAGTGGCAATGTAGGATGGAGAAAAGCACCGCGGTGTGGTCAGCTTGGGGAGGTCAGGGAACATGCAGTGGCAATGTAGGATAGGTTTCTGAAAAATATCGCGGGGTGGTGCGCATTGTATGGGTGTGTGTTACATTACATTCACTAGTAGGAGTGAGAAAAACATCACGGGGTGGTGTGAATCGGAGGGTCTGAATTAGGATAGGCAGTGAGTGGCAATGTAGGATGGAGAAAAGCACCGCGGGGTGGTCAGCATGGGGAGGTCAGGGAACATGCAATCGCAATGTAGGATAGGTTTCTGAAAAACATCGCGGGGTGGTGCGCATTGTATGGTTGTGTGTTACATTACATTCACTAGTAGGAGTGAGAAAAACATCACGGGGTGGTGTGAATTGGAGGGTCTGAATTAGGATAGGCAGTGAGTGACAATGAAGGATGGAGAAAAGCACCGCGGGTCCGTCACCATGTGGAGGTCAGGGAACATGCAGTGGCAAAGTAGGATAGGTTTCTGAAAAACATCGCGGGGTGGTTCGCATTGTATGGTTGTGTGTTACATTACATTCACTAGTATGAGTGAGAAAAACATCACGGGGTGGTGCGCATTGTATGGGTTTGTGCTACATTAAATTCACTAGGAGGAGTGAGAAAAACATCACGGGGTGGTGTGAATCAGAGCGTCTGAATTAGGATAGGCAGTGAGTGGCAATGTAGGATGGAGAAAAGCACCGCGGGCTGGTCAGAATGGGGAGGTCATGGAACATGCAGTGGCAAAGTAGGATAGGTTTCTGAAATAAATCGCGGGGTGGTGCGCATTGTATGGGTGTGTGTTACATTACATTCACTAGTAGGAGTGAGAAAAACATCACGGGGTGGTGCGCATTGTATGGGTGTGTGTTACATTACATTCACTAGTAGGAGTGAGAAAAACATCACGCAGTGGGACGCATTGTATGGGTGTGTGTTACATTACATTCACTAGTAGGAGTGAGAAAAACATCACGGGGTGGTGTGAATCGGAGGGTCTGAATTAGGATAGGCAGTGAGTGGCAATGTAGGATGGAGAAAAGCACCACGGGGTGGTCAGCATGGGGAGGTCAGGGAACATGCAGTGGCAATGTAGGATAGGTTTCTGAAAAATATCGCGGGGTGGTGCGCATTGTATGGGTGTGTGTTACATTACATTCACTAGTAGGAGTGAGAAAAACATCACGGGGTGGTGTGAATCGGAGGGTCTGAATTAGAATAGGCAGTGAGTAGCAATGTAGGATGGAGAAAAGCACCGCGGGGTGGTCAGAATGGGGACGTCAGGGAACATGCAGTGGCAATGTAGGATAGGTTTCTGAAAAATATCGCGGGGTAGTGCACAAAGTATGGGTGTGTGTTACATAACATTCACTAGTAGGAGTGAGAAAAACATCACGGTGTGGTGCGCATTGTATGGGTGTGTGTTACATTACATTCACTAGTAGGAGTGAGAAAAACATCACTGGGTGTTGTGATTCGGAGGGTCTGAATTAGGATAGGCAGTGAGTGGCAATGTAGGATGGAGAAAAGCACCGCGGTGTGGTCAGCACGGGGATGTCAGGTAACATGCAGTGGCAACGTAGGATAGGTTTATGAAAAATATCGCGGACTGGTGCGCATTGTATGGGTGTGTGTTACATTACATTCACTAGTAGGAGTGAGAAAAACATCACGGGGTGGTGTGAATCGGAGGGTCTGAATTAGGATAGGCAGTGAGTGGCAATGTAGGATGGAGAAAAGCACCACGGGGTGGTCAGCATGGGGAGGTCAGGGAACATGCAGTGGCAATGTAGGATAGCTTTCTGAAAAACATCGCGGGGTGGTGCGCATTGTATGGGTGTGTGTTACATTACATTCACTAGTAGGAGTGAGAAAAACATCACGGGGTGGTGCGCATTGTATGGATGTGTGTTACATTACATTGACTAGTAAGAGTGAGAAAAACATCTCGCGGTGGTGCGCATTGTATGCGTGTGTGTTACATTACATTCACTAGTAGGAGTGAGAAAAACATCACGGGGTGGTGTGAATCGGAGGGTCTGAATTAGTATAGGCAGTGAGTGGCAATGTAGGATGGAGAAAAGCACCGCGGTGTGGTCAGCATGGGGAGGTCAGGGAACATGCAGTGGCAATGTAGGATAGGTTTCTGAAAAACATCGCGGGGTGGTGCGCATTGTATGGTTGTGTGTTACATTACATTCATAGTAGGAGTGAGAAAAACATCACGGGGTGGTGTGAATTGGAGGGTCTGAATTAGGATAGGCAGTGAGTTGCAATGAAGGATGGAGAAAAGCACCGCGGGTCCGTCAGCATGGGGAGGTCAAGGAACATGCAGTGGCAAAGTAGGATAGGTTTCTGAAAAACATCGCGGGGTGGTGCGCATTGTATGGGTGTGTGATACATTACATTCACTAGTATGAGTGAGAAAAACATCACGGGGTGGTGCGCATTGTATGGGTTTGTGCTACATTACATTCACTAGGAGGAGTGAGAAAAACATCACAGGGTGGTGTGAATCAGAGCGTCTGAATTACGATAGGCAGTGAGTGGCAATGTAGGATGGAGAAAAGCACCGCGGGGTGGTCAGAATGGGGAGGTCATGGAACATGCAGTGGCAATGTAGGATAGGTTTCTGAAAAACATCGCGGGGTGGTGCGCATTGTATGGGTGTGTGTTACATTACATTCACTAGTATGAGTGAGAAAAACATCACGGGGTGGTGCGCATTGTATGGGTTTGTGCTACATTACATTCACTAGGAGGAGTGAGAAAAACATCACAGGGTGGTGTGAATCAGAGCGTCTGAATTAGGATAGGCAGTGAGTGGCAATGTAGGATGGAGAAAAGCACCGCGGGGTGGTCAGCATGGCCAGGTCAGGGAACATGCAGTGGCAATTTAGGATATTTTTCTGAAAAATATCGCGGGTGGTGCACATTGTATGGGTGTGTGTTACATTACATTCACTAGTAGGAGTGAGAAAAACATCACGGGGTGGTGTGAATCGGAGGGTCTGAATTAGGATACGCAGTGAGTGGCAATGTAGGATGGAGAAAAGCACCGCGGGGTGGTCAGCATGGGGACGTCAGGGAACATGCAGTGGCAATGTAGGATAGGTTTCTGAAAAATATCGCGGGGTGGTACACATTGTATGGGTGTGTGTTACATAACATTCACTAGTAGGAGTGAGAAAAACATCACGGGGTGGTGTGAATCGGAGGGTCTGATTTAGGATAGGCAGTGAGTGGCAATGTCGGATGGAGAAAAGCACCGCGGGGTGGTCAGCATGGGGAGGTCAGGGAACATGCATTGGCAATGTAGGATAGGTTTCTGAAAAACATCGCGGGGTGGTGCGCATTGTATGGGTGTGTGTTACATTATATTCACTAGTAGGAGTGAGAAAAAAATCACGGGGTGGTGCGCATTGTATGGGTGTGTGTTACATTACATTCACTATTAGGAGTGAGAAAAACATCACGGGGTGGTGTGAATCGCAGGGTCTGAATTAGGATAGGCAGTGAGTGGCAAAGTAGGATGGAGAAAAGCACCGCAGGGTGGTCAGCATGGGGAGGTCAGGGAACATGCAATGGCAATGTAGGATAGGTTTCTGAAAAACATCGAGGAGTGGTGCGCATTGTATGGTTGTGTGTTACATTACATTCACTAGTATGAGTGAGAAAAACATCACGGGGTGGTGCGCATTGTATGGGTTTGTGCTACATTAAATTCACTAGGAGGAGTGAGAAAAACATCACGGGGTGGTGTGAATCAGAGCGTCTGAATTAGGATAGGCAGTGAGTGGCAATGTAGGATGGAGAAAAGCACCGCGGGCTGGTCAGAATGGGGAGGTCATGGAACATGCAGTGGCAAAGTAGGATAGGTTTCTGAAATAAATCGCGGGGTGGTGCGCATTGTATGGGTGTGTGTTACATTACATTCACTAGTAGGAGTGAGAAAAACATCACGGGGTGGTGCGCATTGTATGGGTGTGTGTTACATTACATTCACTAGTAGGAGTGAGAAAAACATCACGCAGTGGGACGCATTGTATGGGTGTGTGTTACATTACATTCACTAGTAGGAGTGAGAAAAACATCACGGGGTGGTGTGAATCGGAGGGTCTGAATTAGGATAGGCAGTGAGTGGCAATGTAGGATGGAGAAAAGCACCGCGGGGTGGTCAGCATGGGGAGGTCAGGGAACATGCAGTGGCAATGTAGGATAGGTTTCTGAAAAATATCGCGGGGTGGTGCGCATTGTATGGGTGTGTGTTACATTACATTCACTAGTAGGAGTGAGAAAAACATCACGGGGTGGTGTGAATCGGAGGGTCTGAATTAGAATAGGCAGTGAGTAGCAATGTAGGATGGAGAAAAGCACCGCGGGGTGGTCAGCATCGGGAGGTCAGGGAACATGCAGTGGCAATGTAGGATAGGTTTCTGAGAAACATCGCGGGGTGGTGCGCATTCTATGGTTGTGTGTTACATTACATTCACTAGTAGGAGTGAGAAAAACATCACGGGGTGGTGCGCATTGTATGGGTGTGTGTTACATTACATTCACTAGTAGGAGTGAGAAAAACATCACTGGGTGTTGTGATTCGGAGGGTCTGAATTAGGATAGGCAGTGAGTGGCAATGTAGGATGGAGAAAAGCACCGCGGGGTGGTCAGAATGGGGAGATCATGGAACATGCAGTGGCAATGTAGGATAGGTTTCTGAAAAACATCGCGGGGTGGTGCGCATTGTATGGGTGTGTGTGACATTACATTCACTAGTAGGAGTGAGAAAAACATCACGGGTTGGTGCGCATTGTATGGGTGTGTGTTACATTACATTAACTAGTAGGAGTGAGAAAAACATCACGGGTTGGTGTGAATCGGAGGGTCTGAATTAGGATAGGCAGTGAGTGGCAATGTAGGATGGAGAAAAGCACCGCGGGGTGGTCAGCATGGGGAGGTCAGGGAACATGCAATGGCAATGTAGGATAGGTTTCTGAAAAACATCGCGGGGTGGTGCGCATTGTATGGGTGTGTGTTACATTACATTCACTAGTAGGAGTGAGAAAAACATCACGGGGTGGTGTGAATCGGAGGGTCTGAATTAGGATAGGCAGTGAGTGGCAATGTAGGATGGAGAAAAGCAGCGCGGGGAGGTCAGCATGGGGAGGTCAGGGAACATGCAGTGGCAATGAAGGATAGGTTTATGAAAAAATCGCGGGGTGCTGCGCATTGTATGGGTGTGTGTTACATTACATTCACTAGTAGGAGTGAGGAAAACATCACGGGGTGGTGCGCATTGTATGGGTGTGTGTTACATTACATTCACTAGTAGGAGTGAGAAAAACATCACGGGGTGGTGTGAATCGCAGGGTCTGAATTATGATAGGCAGTGAGTGGCAATGTAGGATGGAGAAAAGCACCGCGGGGTGGTCAGCATGGGGAGGGCAGGGAACATGCAATGGCAATGTAGGATAGGTTTCTGAAAAACATCGCGGGGTGGTGCGCATTGTATGGTTGTGTGTTACATTAGATTCACTAGTAGGAGTGAGAAAAACATCACGGGGTGGTGCGCATTGTATGGGTGTGTGTTACATTACATTCACTAGTAGGAGTGAGAAAAACATCACGGGGTGGTGTGAATCGCAGGGTCTGAATTAGGATAGGCAGTGAGTGGCAATGTAGGATAGAGAAAAGCACCGCGGGCTGGTCAGAATGGGGAGCTCAGGGAACATGCAGTGGCAATGTAGGATAGGTTTCTGAAAAACATCGCGGGGTGGTGCGCATTGTATGGGTGTGTGTTACATTACATTCACTAGTAGGAGTGAGATAAACATCAGGGGTGGTGCGCATTGTATGTGTGTGTGTTACATTACATTCACTAGTAGGAGTGAGCAAAACATCACGGGGTGGTGCGCATTGTATGGGTTTGTGTTACATTACATTCACTAGTAGGAGTGAGAAAAACATCACGGGGTGGTGCGCATTGCATGGGTGTGTGTTACATTACATTCACTAGTAGGAGTGAGAAAAACATCACGCGGTGGTGCGCATTGTATGGGTGTGTGTTACATTACATTCACTAGTAGGAGTGAGAAAAACATCACGGGGTGGTGTGAATCGGAGGGTCTGAATTAGTATAGGCAGTGAGTGGCAATGTAGGATGGAGAAAAGCACCGCGGTGTGGTCAGCACGGGGATGTCAGGTAACATGCAGTGGCAACGTAGGATAGGTTTATGAAAAATATCGCGGACTGGTGCGCATTGTATGGGTGTGTGTTACATTACATTCACTAGTAGGAGTGAGAAAAACATCACGGGGTGGTGTGAATCGGAGGGTCTGAATTAGGATAGGCAGTGAGTGGCAATGTAGGATGGAGAAAAGCACCACGGGGTGGTCAGCATGGGGAGGTCAGGGAACATTCAGTGGCAATGAACGATAGTTTTCTGAAAAATATCGCGGGGTGGTGCGCATTGTATGGGTGTGTGTTACATTACATTCACTAGTAGGAGTGAGAAAAACATCACGGGGTGGTGTGAATCGGAGGGTCTGAATTAGGATAGGCAGTGAGTGGCAATGTAGGATGGAGAAAAGCACCGCGGGGTGGTCAGCATGGGGAGGTCAGGGAACATGCTGTGGCAATATAGGATAGGTTTCTGAAAAACATCGCAGGGTGGTGCGCATTGTATGGGTGTGTGTTACATTACATTCACTAGTAGGAGTGAGAAAAACATCACGGGGTGGTGTGAATCGCAGGGCCTCAATTAGGATAGGCAGTGAGTGGCAATGTAGGATGGAGAAAAGCACCGCGGGGTGGTTAGCATGGGGAGGTCAGGGAACCTGCAATAGCAATGTAAGATAGGTTTCTGAAAAACATCGCGGGGTGGTGCGCATTGTATGGTTGTGTGTTACATTACATTCACTAGTAGGAGTGAGAAAAACATCACGAGGTGGTGTGAATTGGAGGGTTTGAATTAGGATAGGCAGTGAGTGGCAATGAAGGATGGAGAAAAGCACCGCGGTCTGTCAGCATGGGGAGGTCAGGGAACATGCAGTGGCAAATTAGGATAGGTTTCTGAAAAACATCGCGGGGTGGTGCGCATTGTATGGGTGTGTGTTACATTACATTCACTAGTAGGAGTGAGATAAACATCAGGGGTGGTGCGCATTGTATGTGTGTGTGTTACATTACATTCACTAGTAGGAGTGAGCAAAACATCACGGGGTGGTGCGCATTGTATGGGTTTGTGTTACATTACATTCACTAGTAGGAGTTAGAAAAACATCAAGGGGTGGTGTGAATCAGAGCGTCTGAATTAGGATAGGCAGTGAGTGGCAATGTAGGATGGGGAAAAGCCCCGCGGGGTGGTCAGAATGGGGAGGTCATGGAACATGCAGTGGCAATGTAGGATAGGTTTCTGAAAAACATCGCGGGGTGGTGCGCATTGTATGGGTGTGTGTTACATTACATTCACTAGTAGGAGTGAGAAAAACATCACGCGGTGGTGCGCATTGTATGGGTGTGTGTTACATTACATTCACTAGTAGGAGTGAGAAAAACATCACGGGGTGGTGTGAATCGGAGGTTCTGAATTAGGAAAGGCAGTGAGTGGCAATGTAGGATGGAGAAAAGCACCGCGGGGTGGTCAGCATGGGGAGGTCAGGGAACATGCAGTGGCAATGTAGGATATTTTTCTGAAAAATATCGCGGGGTGGTGCGCATTGTATGGGTGTGTGTTACATTACATTCACTAGTAGGAGTGAGAAAAACATCACGGGGTGGTGTGAATCGGAGGGTCTGAATTAGGATAGGCAGTGAGTGGCAATGTAGGATGGAGAAAAGCACCGCGGGGTGGTCAGCATGTCGACGTCAGGGAACATGCAGTGGCAATGTAGGATAGGTTTCTGAAAAATATAGCGGGATGGTTCACATTGTATGGGTGTGTGTTACATAACATTCACTAGTAGGAGTGAGAAAAACATCACGGGGTGGTGTGAATCGGAGGGTCTGATTTAGGATAGGCAGTGAGTGGCAATGTCGGATGGAGAAAAGCACCGCGGGGTGGTCAGCATGGGGAGGTCAGGGAACATGCATTGGCAATGTAGGATAGGTTTCTGAAAAACATCGCGGGGTTGTGCGCATTGTATGGGTGTGTGTTACATTACATTCACTAGTAGGAGTGAGAAAAACATCTCGGGGTGGTGCGCATTGTATGGGTGTGTGTTACGTTGCATTCACTAGTAGGAGTGAGAAAAACATCACGGGGTGGTGTGAATCACAGGGTCTGAATTAGGATAGGCAGTGAGTGCAATGTATGATGGAGAAAAGCACCGCGGGGTGGTCAGCATGGGGAGGGCAGGGAACATGCAATGGCAATGTAGGATAGGTTTCTGAAAATCATCGCGGGGTGGTGCGCATTGTATGGTTGTGTGTTACATTACATTCACTAGTAGGAGTGAGAAAAACATCACGGGGTGGTGCGCATTGTATGGGTGTGTGTTACATTACATTCACTAGTAGGAGTGAGAAAAACATCATGGCGTGGTGAGAATCGCAGGGTCTGAATTAGGATAGGCAGTGAGTGGCAATGTAGGATGGAGAAAAGCACTGCGGGCTGGTCAGAATGGGGAGGTCATGGAACATGCAGTGGCAATGTAGGATAGCTTTCTGAAAAACATCGCGGGGTGGTGCGCATTGTATGGGTGTGTGTTACATTACATTCACTAGTAGGAGTGAGAAAAACATCACGGGGTGGTGCGCATTGTATGGATGTGTGTTACATTACATTGACTAGTAAGAGTGAGAAAAACATCTCGCGGTGGTGCGCATTGTATGGGTGTGTGTTACATTACATTCACTAGTAGGAGTGAGAAAAACATCACGGGGTGGTGTGAATCGGAGGGTCTGAATTAGTATAGGCAGTGAGTGGCAATGTAGGATAGAGAAAAGCACCGCGGTGTGGTCAGCATGGGGAGGTCAGGGAACATGCAGTGGCAATGTAGGATAGGTTTCTGAAAAACATCGCGGGGTGGTGCGCATTGTATGGTTGTGTGTTACATTACATTCATAGTAGGAGTGAGAAAAACATCACGGGGTGGTGTGAATTGGAGGGTCTGAATTAGGATAGGCAGTGAGTGGCAATGAAGGATGGAGAAAAGCACCGCGGGTCCGTCAGCATGGGGAGGTCAAGGAACATGCAGTGGCAAAGTAGGATAGGTTTCTGAAAAACATCGCGGGGTGGTGCGCATTGTATGGGTGTGTGATACATTACATTCACTAGTATGAGTGAGAAAAACATCACGGGGTGGTGCGCATTGTATGGGTTTGTGCTACATTACATTCACTAGGAGGAGTGAGAAAAACATCACAGGGTGGTGTGAATCAGAGCGTCTGAATTACGATAGGCAGTGAGTGGCAATGTAGGATGGAGAAAAGCACCGCGGGGTGGTCAGAATGGGGAGGTCATGGAACATGCAGTGGCAATGTAGGATAGGTTTCTGAAAAACATCGCGGGGTGGTGCGCATTGTATGGGTGTGTGTTACATTACATTCACTAGTATGAGTGAGAAAAACATCACGGGGTGGTGCGCATTGTATGGGTTTGTGCTACATTACATTCACTAAGAGGAGTGAGAAAAACATCACAGGGTGGTGTGAATCAGAACGTCTGAATTAGGATAGGCAGTGAGTGGCAATGTAGGATGGAGAAAAGCACCGCGGGGTGGTCAGCATGGCCAGGTCAGGGAACATGCAGTGGCAATTTAGGATATTTTTCTGAAAAATATCGCGGATGGTGCACATTGTATGGGTGTGTGTTACATTACATTCACTAGTAGGAGTGAGAAAAACATCACGGGGTGGTGTGAATCGGAGGGTCTGAATTAGGATAGGCAGTGAGTGGCAATGTAGGATGGAGAAAAGCACCGCGGGGTGGTCAGCATGGGGACGTCAGGGAACATGCAGTGGCAATGTAGGATAGGTTTCTGAAAAATATCGCGGGGTGGTGCACATTGTATGGGTGTGTGTTACATAACATTCACTAGTAGGAGTGAGAAAAACATCACGGGGTGGTGTGAATCGGAGGCTCTGATTTAGGATAGGCAGTGAGTGGCAATGTCGGATGGAGAAAAGCACCGCGGGGTGGTCAGCATGGGGAGGTCAGGGAACATGCATTGGCAATGTAGGATAGGTTTCTGAAAAACATCGCGGGGTGGTGCGCATTGTATGGGTGTGTGTTACATTATATTCACTAGTAGGAGTGAGAAAAAAATCACGGGGTGGTGCGCATTGTATGGGTGTGTGTTACATTACATTCACTAGTAGGAGTGAGAAAAACATCACGGGGTGGTGTGAATCGCAGGGTCTGAATTAGGATAGGCAGTGAGTGGCAAAGTAGGATGGGGAAAAGCACCGCGGGGTGGTCAGCATGGGGAGGTCAGGGAACATGCAATGGCAATGTAGGATAGGTTTCTGAAAAACATCGAGGGGTGGTGCGCATTGTATGGTTGTGTGTTACATTACATTCACTAGTAGGAGTGAGAAAAACATCACGAGGTGGTGCGCCTTGTATGGGTGTGTGTTACATTACATTCACTAGTAGGAGTTAGAAAAACATCACGGGGTGGTGTGAATCGCAGGGTCTGAATTAGGATAGGCAGTGAGTGGCAATGTAGGATGGAGAAAAGCACCGCGGGCTGGTCAGAATGGGGAGGTCATGGAACATGCAGTGGCAATGTAGGATAGGTTTCTGAAATAAATCGCGGGGTAGTGCGCATTGTATGGGTGTGTGTTACATTACATTCACTAGTAGGAGTGAGAAAAACATCACGGGGTGGTGCGCATTGTATGGGTGTGTGTTACATTATATTCACTAGTAGGAGTGAGAAAAACATCACGCAGTGGGGCGCATTTTATGGGTGTGTGTTACATTACATTCTCTAGTAGGAGTGAGAAAAACATCACGGGGTGGTGTGAATCGGAGGGTCTGAATTAGTATAGGCAGTGAGTGGCTATGTAGGATGGAGAAAAGAATCGCGGTGTGGTCAGCATGGTGAGGTCAGGGAACATGCAGCGGCGATGTAGGATATGTTTCTGAAAAATATCGCGGGGTGGTTCGAATTGTATGGGTGTGTGTTACATTACATTCACTAGTAGGAGTGAAAAAACATCACGGGGTGGTGTGAATCGGAGGGTCTGAATTAGGATGGGCAGTGAGTGGCAATGTAGGATGGAGAAAAGCACCGCGGGATGGTCAGCATGGGGAGGTCAGGGAACATGCAGTGGCAATATAGGATAGGTTTATGAAAAACATCGCAGGGTGGTGCGCATTGTATGGGTGTGTGTAACATTACATTCACTAGTAGGAGTGAGAAAAAAATCACGGGGTAGTGCGCATTGTATGGGTGTGTGTTACATTACATTCCCTAGTAGGAGTGAGAAAAACATCACGGGGTGGTGTGAATCGCAGGGCCTCAAATAGGACAGGCACTGAGTGGCAATGTAGGATGGAGAAAAGCACCGCGGGGTGGTCAGCATGGGGAGGTCAGGGAACATGCAATAGCAATGTAGGATAGGTTTCTGAAAAACATCGCGGGGTGGTGCGCATTGTATGGTTGTGTGTTACATTACATTCACTAGTTGGAGTGAGAAAAACATCACGAGGTGGTGTGAATTTGAGGGTTTGAATTAGGATAGGCAGCGAGTTGCAATGTAGGATGGGGAAAAGCCCCGCGGGGTGGTCAGAATGGGGAGGTCATGGAACATGCAGTGGCAATGTTAGATAGGTTTCTGAAAAACATCGCGGGGTGGTGCGCATTGTATGGGTGTGTGTTACATTACATTCACTAGTAGGAGTGAGAAAAACATCACGCGGTGGTGCGCATTGTATGGGTGTGTGTTACATTACATTCACTAGTAAGAGTGAGAAAAACATCACGGGGTGGTGTGAATCGGAGGGTCTGAATTAGGATAGGCAGTGAGTGTCAATGTAGGATGGAGAAAAGCACCGCGAGGTGGTCAGCATTGGGAAGTCAGGGAACATGCAGTGGCAATGTAGGATATTTTTCTGAAAAATATCGCAGGGTGGTGCGCATTTTATGGGTGTGTGTTACATTACATTCACTAGTAGGAGTGAGAAAAACATCACGGGGTGGTGTGAATCGGAGGGTCTGAATTAGGATAGGCAGTGAGTGGAAATGTAGGATGGAGAAAAGCACCGCGGGGTGGTCAGCATGGCCAGGTCAGGGAACATGCAGTGGCAATGTGGGATATTTTTCTGAAAAATATCGCGGGTGGTGCGCATTGTATGGGTGTGTGTTACATTAGATTCACTAGTAGGAGTGAGAAAAACATCACGGGGTGGTGCGCATTGTATGGGTGTGTGTTACATTACATTCACTAGTAGGAGTGAGAAAAACATCACGGGGTGGTGTGAATCGGAGGGTCTGAATTAGGATAGGCAGTGAGTGGCAATGTAGGATGGAGAAAAGCACCGCGGGCTGGTCAGAATGGGGAGCTCAGGGAACATGCAGTGGCAATGTAGGATAGGTTTCTGAAAAACATCGCGGGGTGGTGCGCATTGTATGGGTGTGTGTTACATTACATTCACTAGTAGGAGTGAGAAAAACATCAACGGGTGGTGCGCATTGCATGGGTGTGTGTTACATTACATTCACTAGTAGGAGTGAGAAAAACATCACGCGGTGGTGCGCATTGTATGTGTGTGTGTTACATTACATTCACTAGTAGGAGTGAGAAAAACATCACGGGGTGGTGTGAATCGGAGGGTCTGAATTAGGATAGGCAGTGAGTGGCAATGTAGGATGGAGAAAAGCACCGCGGGGTGGTCATTATGGGGAGGTCAGGGAACATGCTGTGGCAACATAGGATAGGTTTCTGAAAAACATCGCGGGGTGGTGCGCATTGTATGGGTGTGTGTTACATTACATTCACTAGTAGGAGTGAGAAAAACATCACGGTGTAGTGCGCATTGTATGGGTGTGTGTTACATTACATTCACTAGTAGGAGTGAGAAAAACATCACGGGGTGGTGTGAATCGCAGGGCCTCAATTAGGATAGGCAGTGAGTGGCAATGTAGGATGGAGAAAAGCACCGCGGGGTGGTTAGCATGGGGAGGTCAGGGAACATGCAATAGCAATGTAGGATAGGTTTCTGAAAAACATCGCGGGGTGGTGCGCATTGTATGGTTGTGTGTTACATTACATTCACTAGTTGGAGTGAGAAAACATCACGAGGTGGTGTGAATTTGAGGGTTTGAATTAGGATAGGCAGTGAGTGGCAATGAAGGATGGAGAAAAGCACCGCGGGTCCGTCAGCATGGGGAGGTCAGGGAACATGCAGTGGCAAAGTAGGACAGGTTTCTGAAAAACATCGCGGGGTGGTGCGCATTGTATGGGTGTGTGTTACATTACATTCACTAGTAGGAGTGAGAAAAACATCAGGGGTGGTGCGCATTGTATGTGTGTGTGTTACATTACATTCACTAGTAGGAGTGAGCAAAACATCACGGGGTGGTACGCATTGTATGGGTTTGTGTTACATTACACTCACTAGTAGGAGTTAGAAAAACATCAAGGGGTGGTGTGAATCAGAGCGTCTGAATTAGAATAGGCAGTGAGTTGCAATGTAGGATGGGGAAAAGCCCCGCGGGGTGGTCAGAATGGGGAGGTCATGGAATATGCAGTGGCAATGTAGGATAGGTTTCTGAAAAACATCGCGGGGTGGTGCGCATTGTATGGGTGTGTGTTACATTACATTCACTAGTAGGAGTGAGAAAAACATCACGCGGTGGTGCGCATTGTATGGGTGTGTGTTACATTACATTCACTAGTAAGAGAGAGAAAAACATCACGGGGTGGTGTGAATCGGAGGGTCTGAATTAGGATAGGCAGTGAGTGTCAATGTAGGATGGAGAAAAGCACCGCGGGGTGGTCAGCATTGGGAAGTCAGGGAACATGCAGTGGCAATGCAGGATATTTTTCTGAAAAATATCGCAGGGTGGTGCGCATTGTATGGGTGTGTGTTACATTACATTCACTAGTAGGAGTGAGAAAAACATCACGGGGTGGTGTGAATCGGAGGGTCTGAATTAGGATAGGCAGTGAGTGGAAATGTAGGATGGAGAAAAGCACCGCGGGGTGGTCAGCATGGCCAGGTCAGGGAACATGCAGTGGCAATGTAGGATATTTTTCTGAAAAATATCGCGGGTGGTGCGCATTGTATGGGTGTGTGTTACATTAGATTCACTAGTAGGAGTGAGAAAAACATCACGGGGTGGTGCGCATTGTATGGGTGTGTGTTACATTACATTCACTAGTAGGAGTGAGAAAAGCATCACGGGGTGGTGTGAATCGCAGGGTCTGAATTAGGATAGGCAGTGAGTGGCAATGTAGGATGAAGAAAAGCACCGCGGGCTGGTCAGAATGGGGAGCTCAGGGAACATGCAGTGGCAATGTAGGATAGGTTTCTGAAAAACATCGCGGGGTGGTGCGCATTGTATGGGTGTGTGTTACATTACATTCACTAGTAGGAGTGAGAAAAACATCACGGGGTGGTGCGCATTGCATGGGTGTGTGTTACATTACATTCACTAGTAGGAGTGAGAAAAACATCACGCGGTGGTGCGCATTGTATGGGTGTGTGTTACATTACATTCACTAGTAGGAGTGAGAAAAACATCACGGGGTGGTGTGAATCGGAGGGTCTGAATTAGGATAGGCAGTGAGTGGCAATGTAGGATGGAGAAAAGCACCGCGGGGTGGTCAGCATGGGGAGGTCAGGGAACATGCTGTGGCAATATAGGATAGGTTTCTGAAAAACATCGCGGGGTGGTGCGCATTGTATGGGTGTGTGTTACATTACATTCACTAGTAGGAGTGAGAAAAACATCACGGTGTAGCGTGCATTGTATGGGTGTGTGTTACATTACATTCACTAGTAGGAGTGAGAAAAACATCACGGGGTGGTGTGAATCGCAGGGCCTCAATTAGGATAGGCAGTGAGTGGCAATGTAGGATGGAGAAAAGCACCGCGGGGTGGTTAGCATGGGGAGGTCAGGGAACATGCAATAGCAATGTAGGATAGGTTTCTGAAAAACATCGCGGGGTGGTGCGCATTGTATGGTTGTGTGTTACATTACATTCACTAGTTGGAGTGAGAAAAACATCACGAGGTGGTGTGAATTTGAGGGTTTGAATTAGGATAGGCAGTGAGTGGCAATGAAGGATGGAGAAAAGCACCGCGGGTCCGTCAGCATGGGGAGGTCAGGGAACATGCAGTGGCAAAGTAGGATAGGTTTCTGAAAAACATCGCGGGGTGGTGCGCATTGTATGGGTGTGTGTTACATTACATTCACTAGTAGGAGTGAGAAAAACATCAGGGGTGGTGCGCATTGTATGTGTGTGTGTTACATTACATTCACTAGTAGGAGTGAGCAAAACATCACGGGGTGGTGCGCATTGTATGGGTTTGTGTTACATTACACTCACTAGTAGGAGTTAGAAAAACATCAAGGGGTGGTGTGAATCAGAGCGTCTGAATTAGAATAGGCAGTGAGTTGCAATGTAGGATGGGGAAAAGCCCCGCGGGGTGGTCAGAATGGGGAGGTCATGGAATATGCAGTGGCAATGTAGGATAGGTTTCTGAAAAACATCGCGGGTTGGTGCGCATTGTATGGGTGTGTGTTACATTACATTCACTAGTAGGAGTGAGAAAAACATCACGCGGTGGTGCGCATTGTATGGGTGTGTGTTACATTACATTCACTAGTAAGAGAGAGAAAAACATCACGGGGTGGTGTGAATCGGAGGGTCTGAATTAGGATAGGCAGTGAGTGTCAATGTAGGATGGAGAAAAGCACCGCGGGGTGGTCAGCATGGGGAGGTCAGGGAACATGCAATAGCAATGTAGGATAGGTTTCTGAAAAACATCGCGGGGTGGTGCGCATTGTATGGTTGTGTGTTACATTACATTCACTAGTTGGAGTGAGAAAAACATCACGAGGTGGTGTGAATTTGAGAGTTTGAATTAGGACAGGCAGTGAGTGGCAATGAAGGATGGAGAAAAGCACCGCGGGTCCGTCAGCATGGGGAGGTCAGGGAACATGCAGTGGCAAAGTAGGATAGGTTTCTGAAAAACATCGCGGGGTGGTGCGCATTGTATGGGTGTGTGTTACATTACATTCACTAGTAGGAGTGAGAAAAACATCAGGGGTGGTGCGCATTGTATGTGTGTGTGTTACATTACATTCACTAGTAGGAGTGAGCAAAACATCACGGGGTGGTGCGCATTTTATGGGTGTGTGTTACATTACATTCACTAGTAGGAGTGAGAAAAACATCACGGGGTGGTGTGAATCGGAGGGTCTGAATTAGGATAGGCAGTGAGTGGCAATGTAGGATGGAGAAAAGCATCGCGGGGTGGTCAGCATGGCCAGGTCAGGGAACATGCAGTGGCAATGTCGGATATTTTTCTGAAAAATATCGCGGGTGGTGCGCATTGTATGGGTGTGTGTTACATTAGATTCACTAGTAGGAGTGAGAAAAACATCACGGGGTGGTGCGCATTGTATGGGTGTGTGTTACATTACATTCACTAGTAGGAGTGAGAAAAACATCACGGGGTGGTGTGAATCGCAGGGTCTGAATTAGGATAGGCAGTGAGTGGCAATGTAGGATGGAGAAAAGCACCGGGGGCTGGTCAGAATGGGGAGCTCAGGGAACATGCAGTGGCAATGTAGGATAGGTTTCTGAAAAACATCGCGGGGTGGTGCGCATTGTATGGGTGTGTGTTACATTACATTCACTAGTAGGAGTGAGAAAAACATCACGGGGTGGTGTGCATTGCATGGGTGTGTGTTACATTACATTCACTAGTAGGAGTGAGAAAAACATCACGCGGTGGTGCGCATTGTATGGGTGTGTGTTACATTACATTCACTAGTAGGAGTGAGAAAAACATCACGGGGTGGTGTGAATCGGAGGGTCTGAATTAGGATAGGCAGTGAGTGGCAATGTAGGATGGAGAAAAGCACCGCGGGGTGGTCAGCATGGGGAGGTCAGGGAACATGCTGTGGCAATATAGGATAGGTTTCTGAAAAACATCGCGGGGTGGTGCGCATTTTATGGGTGTGTGTTACATTACATTCACTAGTAGGAGTGAGAAAAATATCACGGTGTAGTGCGCATTGTATGGGTGTGTGTTACATTACATTCACTAGTAGGAGTGAGAAAAACATCACGGGGTGGTGTGAATCGCAGGGTCTCAATTAGGATAGGCAGTGAGTGGCAATGTAGGATGGAGAAAAGCACCGCGGGGTGGTTAGCATGGGGAGGTCAGGGAACATGCAATAGCAATGTAGGATAGGTTTCTGAAAAACATCGCGGGGTGGTGCGCATTATATGGTTGTGCGTTACATTACATTCACTAGTTGGAGTGAGAAAAACATCACGAGGTGGTGTGAATTTGAGGGTTTGAATTAGGATAGGCAGTGAGTGGCAATGAAGGATGGAGAAAAGCACCGCGGGTCCGTCAGCATGGGGAGGTCAGGGAACATGCAGTGGCAAATTAGGATAGGTTTCTGAAAAACATCGCGGGGTGGTGCGCATTGTATGGGTGTGTGTTACATTACATTCACTAGTAGGAGTGAGATAAACATCACTGGTAGTGCGCATTGTATGTGTGTGTGTTACATTACATTCACTAGTAGGAGTGAGCAAAACATCACGGGGTGGTGCGCATTGTATGGGTTTGTGTTACATTACATTCACTAGTAGGAGTTAGAAAAACATCACGGGGTGGTGTGAATCAGAGCGTCTGAATTAGGATAGGCAGTGAGTGGCAATGTAGGATGGGGAAAAGCCCCGCGGGGTGGTCAGAATGGGTAGGTCATGGAACATGCAGTGGCAATGTAGGATAGGTTTCTGAAAAACATCGCGGGGTGGTGCGCATTGTATGGGTGTGTGTTACATTACATTCACTAGTAGGAGTGAGAAAAACATCACTGGGTGGTGTGAATCGGAGGTTCTGAATTAGGAAAGGCAGTGAGTGGCAATGTAGGATGGAGAAAAGCACCGCGGGGTGGTCAGCATGGGGAGGTCAGGGAACATGCAGTGGCAATGTAGGATATTTTTCTGAAAAATATCGCGGGGTGGTGCGCATCGTATGGTGTGTGTTACATTACATTCACTAGTAGGAGTGAGAAAAACATCACGGGGTGGTGCACATTGTATGGGTGTGTGTTACATTACATTCACTAGTAGGAGTGAGAAAAACATCACGCGGTGTTGCGCATTGTATGGGTTTGTGTTATATTACATTCACTAGTAGGAGTGAGAAAAACATCACGGGTGGTGTGAATCGGAGGGTCTGAATTAGGATAGGCAGTGAGTGGCAATGTAGGATGGAGAAAAGCACCGCGGGGTGGTCAGCATGGCCAGGTCAGGGAACATGCAGTGGCAATTTAGGATATTTTTCTGAAAAATATCGCGGGTGGTGCAAATTGTATGGGTGTGTGTTACATTACATTCACTAGTAGGAGTGAGAAAAACATCACGGGGTGGTGTGAATCGGAGGGTTTGAATTAGGATAGGCAGTGAGTGGCAATGAAGGATGGAGAAAAGCACCGCGGAGTGGTCAGCATGGAGATGTCAGGGAACATGCAGTGGCAATGTAGGATAGGTTTCTGAAAAATATCGCGGGGTGGTGCACATTGTATGGGTGTGTGTTACATAACATTCACTAGTAGGAGTGAGAAAAACATCACGGGGTGGTGTGAATCGGAGGGTCTGATTTAGGATAGGCAGTGAGTGGCAATGTCGGATGGAGAAAAGCACCGCGGGGTGGTCAGCATGGGGAGGTCAGGGAACATGCATTGGCAATGTAGGATAGGTTTCTGAAAAACATCGCGGGGTGGTGCGCATTGTATGGGTGTGTGTTACATTACATTCACTAGTAGGAGTGAGAAAAACATCACGGGGTGGTGCGCATTGTATGGGTGTGTGTTACATTACATTCACTAGTAGGAGTGAGAAAAACATCACGGGGTGGTGTGAATCGCAGGGTCTGAATTAGGATAGGCAGTGAGTGGCAAAGTAGGATGGAGAAAAGCACCGCGGGGTGGTCAGCATGGGGAGGTCAAGGAACATGCAATGGCAATGTAGGATAGGTTTCTGAAAAACATCGAGGGGTGGTGCGCATTGTATGGTTGTGTGTTACATTACATTCACTAGTAGGAGTGAGAAAAACATCACGAGGTGGTGCGCCTTGTATGGGTGTGTGTTACATTACATTCACTAGTAGGAGTTAGAAAAACATCACGGGGTGGTGTGAATCGCAGGGTCTGAATTAGGATAGGCAGTGAGGTGCAATGTAGGATGGAGAAAAGCACCGCGGGCTGGTCAGAATGGGGAGGTCATGGAACATGCAGTGGCAATGTAGGATAGGTTTCTGAAATAAATCGCGGGGTGGTGCGCATTGTATGGGTGTGTGTTACATTACATTCACTAGTAGGAGTGAGAAAAACATCACGGGGTGGTGCGCATTGTATGGGTGTGTGTTACATTATATTCACTAGTAGGAGTGAGAAAAACATCACGCAGTGGGGCGCATTTTATGGGTGTGTGTTACATTACATTCTCTAGTAGGAGTGAGAAAAACATCACGGGGTGGTGTGAATCGGAGGGTCTGAATTAGTATAGGCAGTGAGTGGCAATGTAGGATGGAGAAAAGAACCGCGGTGTGGTCAGCATGGTGAGGTCAGGGAACATGCAGCGGCGATGTAGGATAGGTTTCTGAAAAATATCGCAGGGTGGTGCGCATTGTATGGGTGTGTGTTACATTACATTCCCTAGTAGGAGTGAGAAAAACATCACGGGGTGGTGTGAATCGCAGGGCCTCAAATAGGATAGGCACTGAGTGGCAATGTAGGATGGAGAAAAGCACCGCGGGGTGGTCAGCATGGTGAGGTCAGGGAACATGCAATAGCAATGTAGGATAGGTTTCTGAAAAACATCGCGGGGTGGTGCGCATTGTATGGTTGTGTGTTACATTACATTCACTAGTTGGAGTGAGAAAAACATCACGAGGTGGTGTGAATTTGAGGGTTTGAATTAGGATAGGCAGTGAGTGGCAATGAAGATGGAGAAAAGCACCGCGGGTCCGTCAGTATGGGGAGGTCAGGGAACATGCAGTGGCAAAGTAGGATAGGTTTCTGAAAAACATCGCGGGGTGGTGCGCATTGTATGGGTGTGTGTTACATTACATTCACTAGTAGGAGTGAGAAAAACATCAGGGGTGGTGCGCATTGTATGTGTGTGTGTTACATTACATTCACTAGTAGGAGTGAGCAAAACATCACGGGGTAGTGCGCATTGTATGGCTTTGTGTTACATTACATTCACTAGTAGGAGTTAGAAAAACATCACGGGGTGGTGTGAATCAGAGCGTCTGAATTAGAATAGGCAGTGAGTTGCAATGTAGGATGGGGAAAAGCCCAGCGGGGTGGTCAGCATGGGGAGGTCAGGGAAAATGCAGTGGCAATGTAGATTAAGTTTCTGAAAAATATCGCGGGGTGGTGCGCATTGTATGGGTGTGTGTAACATTACATTCACTAGTAGGAGTGAGAAAAACATCACGGGGTCGTGTGAATCGCAGGGCCTGAATTAGGATAGGCAGTGAGTGGCAATGTAGGATGGAGAAAAGCACCGCGGGGTGGTCAGCTTGGGGAGATCAGGGAACATGCAATGGCAATGTAGGATAGGTTTCTGAAAAACATCGCAGGGTGGTGCGCATTTTATGGTTGTGTGTTACATTACATTTACTAGTAGGAGTGAGAAAAACATCACGCGGTGGTGCGCATTGTATGGGTGTGTGTTACATTACATTCACTAGTAAGAGTGAGAAAAACATCACGGGGTGGTGTGAATCGGAGGGTCTGAATTAGGATAGGCAGTGAGTGGCAATGTAGGATGGAGAAAAGCACCGCGGGGTGGTCAGCATGGCCAGGTCAGGGAACATGCAGTGGCAATGTAGGATATTTTTCTGAAAAATATCGCGGGTGGTGCGCATTGTATGGGTGTGTGTTACATTACATTCACCAGTAGGAGTGAGAAAAACATCACGGGGTGGTGTGAATCGGAGGGTCTGAATTAGGATAGGCAGTGAGTGGCAATGTAGGATGGAGAAAAGCACCGCGGGGTGGTCAGCATGGGGACGTCAGGGAACATGCAGTGGCAATGTAGGATAGGTTTCTGAAAAATATCGCGGGGTGGTGCACATTGTATGGGTGTGTGTTACATTACATTCACTAGTAGGAGTGAGAAAAACATCACGGGGTGGTGCGCATTGTATGGGTGTGTGTTACATTACATTCATTAGTAGGAGTGAGAAAAACATCACGGGGTGGTGTGAATCGCAGGGTCTGAATTAGGATAGGCAGTGAGTGGCAAAGTAGGATGGAGAAAAGCACCGCGGGGTGGTCAGCATGGGGAGGTCAGGGAACATGCAATGGCAATGTAGGATAGGTTTCTGAAAAACATCGCGGGGTTGTGCGCATTGTATGGTTGTGTGTTACATTACATTCACTAGTAGGAGTGAGAAAAACATCACGAGGTGGTGCGCATTGTATGGGTGTGTGTTACATTACATTCACTAGTAGGAGTGAGAAAAACATCACGGGGTGGTGTGAATCGCAGGGTCTGAATTAGGATAGGCAGTGAGTGGCAATGTAGGATGGAGAAAAGCACCGCGGGCTGGTCAGAATGGGGAGGTCATGGAACATGCAGTGGCAAAGTAGGATAGGTTTCTGAGATAAATCGCGGGGTGGTGCGCATTGTATGGGTGTGTGTTACATTACATTCACTAGTAGGAGTGAGAAAAACATCACGGGGTGGTGTGCATTGTATGGGTGTGTGTTACATTACATTCATTAGTAGTAGTGAGAAAAACATCACGCAGTGGGGCGCATTGTATGGGTGTGTGTTACATTACATTCACTAGTAGGAGTGAGAAAAACATCATGGGGTGGTGTGAATCGGAGGGTCTGAATTAGGATAGGCAGTGAGTGGCAATGTAGGATGGAGAAAAGCACCGCGGGGTGGTCAGCATGGGGAGGTCAGGGAACATGCATTGGCAATGTAGGATAGGTTTCTGAAAAATATCGCGGGGTGGTGCGCATTGTATGGGTGTGTGTTACATTACATTCACTAGTAGGAGTGAGAAAAACATCACGGGGTGGTGTGAATCGGAGGGTCTGAATTAGAATAGGCAGTGAGTAGCAATGTAGGATGGAGAAAAGCACCGCGGGGTGGTCAGCATGGGGAGGTCAGGGAAAATGCAGTGGCAATGTAGATTAAGTTTCTGAAAAATATCGCGGGGTGGTGCGCATTGCATGGGTGTGTGTAACATTACATTCACTAGTAGGAGTGAGAAAAACATCACGGGGTAGTGCGCATTGTATGGGTGTGTGTTACATTACATTCCCTAGTAGGAGTGAGAAAAACATCACGGGGAGGTGTGAATCGCAGGGCCTCAATTAGGATAGGCAGTGAGTGGCAATGTAGGATGGAGAAAAGCACCGCGGGGTGGTCAGCATGGGGAGGTCAGGGAACATGTAATAGCAATGTAGGATAGGTTTCCTGAAAAACATCGCGGGGTGGTGCGCATTGTATGGTTGTGTGTTACATTACATTCACTAGTTGGAGTGAGAAAAACATCACGAGGTGGTGTGAATTGGAGGGTTTGAATTAGGATAGGCAGTGAGTGGCAATGAAGGATGGAGAAAAGCACCGCGGGTCCGTCAGCATGGGGAGGTCAGGGAACATGCAGTGGCAAAGTAGGATAGGTTTCTGAAAAACATCGCGGGGTGGTGCGCATTGTATGGGTGTGTGTTACATTACATTCACTAGTAGGAGTGAGAAAAACATCAGGGGTGGTGCGCATTGTATGTGTGTGTGTTACATTACATTCACTAGTAGGAGTGAGCAAAACATCACGGGTGGTGCGCATTGTATGGGTTTGTGTTACATTACATTCACTAGTAGGAGTTAGAAAAACATCACGGGGTGGTGTGAATCAGAGCGTCTGAATTAGGATAGGCAGTGAGTTGCAATGTAGGATGGGGAAAAGCCCCGCGGGGTGGTCAGAATGGGGAGGTCATGGAACATGCAGTGGCAATGTAGGATAGGTTTCTGAAAAACATCGCGGGGTGGTGCACATTGTATGGGTGTGTGTTACATTACATTCACTAGTAGGAGTGAGAAAAACATCACGGGGTGGTGCGCATTGTATGGGTGTGTGTTACATTACATTCACTAGTAGGAGTGAGAAAAACATCACGGGGTGGTGTGAATCGGAGGGTCTGAATTAGGATAGGCAGTGAGTGGCAATGTAGGATGGAGAAAAGCACCGCGGGGTGGTCAGCATGGGGAAGTCAGGGAACAGGCAGTGGCAATGTAGGATATTTTTCTGAAAAATATCGCGGGGTGGTGCGCATTGTATGGGTTTGTGTTACATTACATTCACTAGTAGGAGTGAGAAAAACATCACGGGGTGGTGTGAATCGGAGGGTCTGAATTAGGATAGGCAGTGAGTGGCAATATAGGATGGAGGAAAGCACCGCGGGGTGGTCAGCATGGGGACGTCAGGGAACATGAAGTGGCAATGTAGGTTAGGTTTCTGAAAAATATCGCCGGGTGGTTCACATTGTATGGGTGTGTGTTACATAACATTCACTAGTAGGAGTGAGAAAAACATCACGGGGTGGTGTGAATCGGAGGGTCTGGTTTAGGATAGGCAGTGAGTGGCAATGTCGGATGGAGAAAAGCACCGCTGGGTGGTCAGCATGGGGAGGTCAGGGAACATGCATTGGCAATGTAGGATAGGTTTCTGAAAAACATCGCGGGGTGGTTCGCATTGTATGGGTGTGTGTTACATTACATTCACTAGTAGGAGTGAGAAAAACATCACGGGTGGTGCCCATAGTATGGGTGTGTGTTACATTACATTCACTAGTAGGAGTGAGAAAAACATCACGGGGTGGTGTGAATCGCAAGGTCTGAATTAGGATAGGCTTTGAGTGGCAATGTATGATGGAGAAAAGCACCGCGGGGTGGTCAGCATGGGGAGGGCAGGGAACGTGCAATGGCAATGTAGGATAGGATTCTGAAAATCATCGCGTGGTGGTGCGCATTGTATGGTTGTGTGTTACATTACTTTCACTAGTAGGAGTGAGAAAACATCACGGGGTGGTGCGCATTGTATGAGTGTGTGTTACATTACATTCACTAGTAGGAGTGAGAAAAACATCACGGCGTGGTGAGAATCGCAGGGTCTGAATTAGGATAGGCAGTGAGTGGCAATGTAGGATGGAGAAAAGCACCGCGGGCTGGTCAGAATGGGGAGGTCATGGAACATGCAGTGGCAAAGTAGGATAGCTTTCTGAAAAACATCGCGGGGTGGTGCGCATTGTATGGGTGTGTGTTACATTACATTCACTAGTAGGAGTGAGAAAAACATCACGGGGTGGTGCGCATTGTATGGGTGTGTGTTACATTGCATTCACTAGTAAGAGTGAGAAAAACATCACGCGGTGGTGCGCATTTTATGGGTGTGTGTTACATTACATTCACTAGTAGGAGTGAGAAAAACATCACGGGGTGGTGTGAATCGGAGGGTCTGAATTAGTATAGGCAGTGAGTGGCAATGTAGGATGGAGAAAAGCACCGCGGTGTGGTCAGCATGGGGAGGTCAGGAAACATGCAGTGGCAATGTAGGATAGGTTTCTGAAAAATATCGCGGGGTGGTGCGCATTGTATGGGTGTGTGTTACATTACATTCACTAGTAGCAGTGAGAAAAACATCACGGGGTGGTGTGAATCGGAGGGTCTGAATTAGGATAGGCAGTGAGTGGCAATGTAGGATGGAGAAAAGCACCGCGGGGTGGTCAGCATGGGGAGGTCAGGGAACATGCAATGGCAATGTAGGATAGGTTTCTGAAAAACATCGCGGGGTGGTGCGCATTGTATGGTTGTGTGTTACATTACATTCACTAGTAGGAGTGAGAAAAACATCACGGGTGGTGCGCATTGTATGGGTTTGTGTTACATTACATTCACTAGTAGGAGTGAGAAAAACATCAGGGGTGGTGCGCATTGTATGTGTGTGTGTTACATTACATTCACTAGTAGGAGTGAGCAAAACATCACGGGTGGTGCGCATTGTATGGGTTTGTGTTACATTACATTCACTAGTAGGAGTTAGAAAAACATCACGGGGTGGTGTGAATCAGAGCGTCTGAATTAGGATAGGCAGTGAGTTGCAATGTAGGATGGGGAAAAGCCCCGCGGGGTGGTCAGAATGGGGAGGTCATGGAACATGCAGTGGCAATGTAGGATAGGTTTCTGAAAAACATCGCGGGGTGGTGCACATTGTATGGGTGTGTGTTACATTACATTCACTAGTAGGAGTGAGAAAAACATCACGCGGTGGTGCGCATTGTATGGGTGTGTGTTACATTACATTCACTAGTAGGAGTGAGAAAAACATCACGGGGTGGTGTGCATTGTATGGGTGTGTGTTACATTACATTCATTAGTAGTAGTGAGAAAAACATCACGCAGTGGGGCGCATTGTATGGGTGTGTGTTACATTACATTCACTAGTAGGAGTGAGAAAAACATCATGGGGTGGTGTGAATCGGAGGGTCTGAATTAGGATAGGCAGTGAGTGGCAATGTAGGATGGAGAAAAGCACCGCGGGGTGGTCAGCATGGGGAGGTCAGGGAACATGCATTGGCAATGTAGGATAGGTTTCTGAAAAATATCGCGGGGTGGTGCGCATTGTATGGGTGTGTGTTACATTACATTCACTAGTAGGAGTGAGAAAAACATCACGGGGTGGTGTGAATCGGAGGGTCTGAATTAGAATAGGCAGTGAGTAGCAATGTAGGATGGAGAAAAGCACCGCGGGGTGGTCAGCATGGGGAGGTCAGGGAAAATGCAGTGGCAATGTAGATTAAGTTTCTGAAAAATATCGCGGGGTGGTGCGCATTGCATGGGTGTGTGTAACATTACATTCACTAGTAGGAGTGAGAAAAACATCACGGGGTAGTGCGCATTGTATGGGTGTGTGTTACATTACATTCCCTAGTAGGAGTGAGAAAAACATCACGGGGAGGTGTGAATCGCAGGGCCTCAATTAGGATAGGCAGTGAGTGGCAATGTAGGATGGAGAAAAGCACCGCGGGGTGGTCAGCATGGGGAGGTCAGGGAACATGTAATAGCAATGTAGGATAGGTTTCCTGAAAAACATCGCGGGGTGGTGCGCATTGTATGGTTGTGTGTTACATTACATTCACTAGTTGGAGTGAGAAAAACATCACGAGGTGGTGTGAATTGGAGGGTTTGAATTAGGATAGGCAGTGAGTGGCAATGAAGGATGGAGAAAAGCACCGCGGGTCCGTCAGCATGGGGAGGTCAGGGAACATGCAGTGGCAAAGTAGGATAGGTTTCTGAAAAACATCGCGGGGTGGTGCGCATTGTATGGGTGTGTGTTACATTACATTCACTAGTAGGAGTGAGAAAAACATCAGGGGTGGTGCGCATTGTATGTGTGTGTGTTACATTACATTCACTAGTAGGAGTGAGCAAAACATCACGGGTGGTGCGCATTGTATGGGTTTGTGTTACATTACATTCACTAGTAGGAGTTAGAAAAACATCACGGGGTGGTGTGAATCAGAGCGTCTGAATTAGGATAGGCAGTGAGTTGCAATGTAGGATGGGGAAAAGCCCCGCGGGGTGGTCAGAATGGGGAGGTCATGGAACATGCAGTGGCAATGTAGGATAGGTTTCTGAAAAACATCGCGGGGTGGTGCACATTGTATGGGTGTGTGTTACATTACATTCACTAGTAGGAGTGAGAAAAACATCACGGGGTGGTGCGCATTGTATGGGTGTGTGTTACATTACATTCACTAGTAGGAGTGAGAAAAACATCACGGGGTGGTGTGAATCGGAGGGTCTGAATTAGGATAGGCAGTGAGTGGCAATGTAGGATGGAGAAAAGCACCGCGGGGTGGTCAGCATGGGGAAGTCAGGGAACAGGCAGTGGCAATGTAGGATATTTTTCTGAAAAATATCGCGGGGTGGTGCGCATTGTATGGGTTTGTGTTACATTACATTCACTAGTAGGAGTGAGAAAAACATCACGGGGTGGTGTGAATCGGAGGGTCTGAATTAGGATAGGCAGTGAGTGGCAATATAGGATGGAGGAAAGCACCGCGGGGTGGTCAGCATGGGGACGTCAGGGAACATGAAGTGGCAATGTAGGTTAGGTTTCTGAAAAATATCGCCGGGTGGTTCACATTGTATGGGTGTGTGTTACATAACATTCACTAGTAGGAGTGAGAAAAACATCACGGGGTGGTGTGAATCGGAGGGTCTGGTTTAGGATAGGCAGTGAGTGGCAATGTCGGATGGAGAAAAGCACCGCTGGGTGGTCAGCATGGGGAGGTCAGGGAACATGCATTGGCAATGTAGGATAGGTTTCTGAAAAACATCGCGGGGTGGTTCGCATTGTATGGGTGTGTGTTACATTACATTCACTAGTAGGAGTGAGAAAAACATCACGGGTGGTGCCCATAGTATGGGTGTGTGTTACATTACATTCACTAGTAGGAGTGAGAAAAACATCACGGGGTGGTGTGAATCGCAAGGTCTGAATTAGGATAGGCTTTGAGTGGCAATGTATGATGGAGAAAAGCACCGCGGGGTGGTCAGCATGGGGAGGGCAGGGAACGTGCAATGGCAATGTAGGATAGGATTCTGAAAATCATCGCGTGGTGGTGCGCATTGTATGGTTGTGTGTTACATTACTTTCACTAGTAGGAGTGAGAAAACATCACGGGGTGGTGCGCATTGTATGAGTGTGTGTTACATTACATTCACTAGTAGGAGTGAGAAAAACATCACGGCGTGGTGAGAATCGCAGGGTCTGAATTAGGATAGGCAGTGAGTGGCAATGTAGGATGGAGAAAAGCACCGCGGGCTGGTCAGAATGGGGAGGTCATGGAACATGCAGTGGCAAAGTAGGATAGCTTTCTGAAAAACATCGCGGGGTGGTGCGCATTGTATGGGTGTGTGTTACATTACATTCACTAGTAGGAGTGAGAAAAACATCACGGGGTGGTGCGCATTGTATGGGTGTGTGTTACATTGCATTCACTAGTAAGAGTGAGAAAAACATCACGCGGTGGTGCGCATTTTATGGGTGTGTGTTACATTACATTCACTAGTAGGAGTGAGAAAAACATCACGGGGTGGTGTGAATCGGAGGGTCTGAATTAGTATAGGCAGTGAGTGGCAATGTAGGATGGAGAAAAGCACCGCGGTGTGGTCAGCATGGGGAGGTCAGGAAACATGCAGTGGCAATGTAGGATAGGTTTCTGAAAAATATCGCGGGGTGGTGCGCATTGTATGGGTGTGTGTTACATTACATTCACTAGTAGCAGTGAGAAAAACATCACGGGGTGGTGTGAATCGGAGGGTCTGAATTAGGATAGGCAGTGAGTGGCAATGTAGGATGGAGAAAAGCACCGCGGGGTGGTCAGCATGGGGAGGTCAGGGAACATGCAATGGCAATGTAGGATAGGTTTCTGAAAAACATCGCGGGGTGGTGCGCATTGTATGGTTGTGTGTTACATTACATTCACTAGTAGGAGTGAGAAAAACATCACGGGTGGTGCGCATTGTATGGGTTTGTGTTACATTACATTCACTAGTAGGAGTGAGAAAAACATCAGGGGTGGTGCGCATTGTATGTGTGTGTGTTACATTACATTCACTAGTAGGAGTGAGCAAAACATCACGGGTGGTGCGCATTGTATGGGTTTGTGTTACATTACATTCACTAGTAGGAGTTAGAAAAACATCACGGGGTGGTGTGAATCAGAGCGTCTGAATTAGGATAGGCAGTGAGTTGCAATGTAGGATGGGGAAAAGCCCCGCGGGGTGGTCAGAATGGGGAGGTCATGGAACATGCAGTGGCAATGTAGGATAGGTTTCTGAAAAACATCGCGGGGTGGTGCACATTGTATGGGTGTGTGTTACATTACATTCACTAGTAGGAGTGACAAAAACATCACGCGGTGGTGCGCATTGTATGGGTGTGTGTTACATTACATTCACTAGTAGGAGTGAGAAAAACATCACGGGGTGGTGTGAATCGGAGGGTCTGAATTAGGATAGGCAGTGAGTGGCAATGTAGGATGGAGAAAAGCACCGCGGGGTGGTCAGCATGGGGAAGTCAGGGAACAGGCAGTGGCAATGTAGGATATTTTTCTGAAAAATATCGCGGGGTGGTGCGCATTGTATGGGTTTGTGTTACATTACATTCACTAGTAGGAGTGAGAAAAACATCACGGGGTGGTGTGAATCGGAGGGTCTGAATTAGGATAGGCAGTGAGTGGCAATATAGGATGGAGGAAAGCACCGCGGGGTGGTCAGCATGGGGACGTCAGGGAACATGAAGTGGCAATGTAGGTTAGGTTTCTGAAAAATATCGCGGGGTGGTTCACATTGTATGGGTGTGTGTTACATAACATTCACTAGTAGGAGTGAGAAAAACATCACGGGGTGGTGTGAATCGGAGGGTCTGGTTTAGGATAGGCAGTGAGTGGCAATGTCGGATGGAGAAAAGCACCGCTGGGTGGTCAGCATGGGGAGGTCAGGGAACATGCATTGGCAATGTAGGATAGGTTTCTGAAAAACATCGCGGGGTGGTTCGCATTGTATGGGTGTGTGTTACATTACATTCACTAGTAGGAGTGAGAAAAACATCACGGGTGGTGCCCATAGTATGGGTGTGTGTTACATTACATTCACTAGTAGGAGTGAGAAAAACATCACGGGGTGGTGTGAATCGCAAGGTCTGAATAAGGATAGGCTTTGAGTGGCAATGTATGATGGAGAAAAGCACCGCGGGGTGGTCAGCATGGGGAGGGCAGGGAACGTGCAATGGCAATGTAGGATAGGATTCTGAAAATCATCGCGTGGTGGTGCGCATTGTATGGTTGTGTGTTACATTACTTTCACTAGTAGGAGTGAGAAAACATCACGGGGTGGTGCGCATTGTATGAGTGTGTGTTACATTACATTCACTAGTAGGAGTGAGAAAAACATCACGGCGTGGTGAGAATCGCAGGGTCTGAATTAGGATAGGCAGTGAGTGGCAATGTAGGATGGAGAAAAGCACCGCGGACTGGTCAGAATGGGGAGGTCATGGAACATGCAGTGGCAAAGTAGGATAGCTTTCTGAAAAACATCGCGGGGTGGTGCGCATTGTATGGGTGTGTGTTACATTACATTCACTAGTAGGAGTGAGAAAAACATCACGGGGTGGTGCGCATTGTATGGGTGTGTGTTACATTGCATTCACTAGTAAGAGTGAGAAAAACATCACGCGGTGGTGCGCATTTTATGGGTGTGTGTTACATTACATTCACTAGTAGGAGTGAGAAAAACATCACGGGGTGGTGTGAATCGGAGGGTCTGAATTAGTATAGGCAGTGAGTGGCAATGTAGGATGGAGAAAAGCACCGCGGTGTGGTCAGCATGGGGAGGTCAGGAAACATGCAGTGGCAATGTAGGATAGGTTTCTGAAAAATATCGCGGGGTGGTGCGCATTGTATGGGTGTGTGTTACATTACATTCACTAGTAGCAGTGAGAAAAACATCACGGGGTGGTGTGAATCGGAGGGTCTGAATTAGGATAGGCAGTGAGTGGCAATGTAGGATGGAGAAAAGCACCGCGGGGTGGTCAGCATGGGGAGGTCAGGGAACATGCAATGGCAATGTAGGATAGGTTTCTGAAAAACATCGCGGGGTGGTGCGCATTGTATGGTTGTGTGTTACATTACATTCACTAGTAGGAGTGAGAAAAACATCACGGGGTGGTGTGAATTGGAGGGTCTGTATTAGGATAGGCAGTGAGTGGCAATGAAGGATGGAGAAAAGCACCGCGGGTCCGTCAGCATGTGGAGTTCAGGGAACATGCAGTGGCAAAGTAGGATAGGTTTCTGAAAAACATCGCGGGGTGGTGCGCATTGTATGGGTGTGTGTTACATTACATTCACTAGTATGAGTGAGAAAAACATCACGGGGTGGTGCGCATTGAATGGGTTTGTGCTACATTAAATTCACTAGGAGGAGTGAGAAAAACATCACGGGGTGGTGTGAATCAGAGCGTCTGAATTAGGATAGGCAGTGAGTGGCAATGTTGGATGGAGAAAAGCACCGCGGGCTGGTCAGAATGGGGAGGTCATGGAACATGCAGTGGCAAAGTAGGATAGGTTTCTGAAATAAATCGCGGGGTGGTGCGCATTGTATGGGTGTGTGTTACATTACATTCACTAGTAGGAGTGAGAAAAACATCACGGGGTGGTGCGCATTGTATGGGTGTGTGTTACATTATATTCACTAGTAGGAGTGAGAAAAACATCACGCAGTGGGGCGCATTGTATGGGTGTGTGTTACATTACATTCACTAGTAGGAGTGAGAAAAACATCACGGGGTGGTGTGAATCGGAGGGTCTGAATTAGGATAGGCAGTGAGTGGCAATGTAGGATGGAGAAAAGCACCGCGGGGTGGTCAGCATGGGGAGGTCAGGGAACATGCAGTGGCAATGTAGGATAGGTTTCTGAAAAATATCGCGGGGTGGTGCGCATTGTACGGGTGTGTGTTACATTACATTCACTAGTAGGAGTGAGAAAAACATCGCGGGGTGGTGCACATTGTATGGGTGTGTGTTACATTACTTTCACTAGTAGGAGTGAGAAAACATCACGGGGTGGTGCGCATTGTATGAGTGTGTGTTACATTACATTCACTAGTAGGAGTGAGAAAAACATCACGGCGTGGTGAGAATCGCAGGGTCTGAATTAGGATAGGCAGTGAGTGGCAATGTAGGATGGAGAAAAGCACCGCGGGCTGGTCAGAATGGGGAGGTCATGGAACATGCAGTGGCAAAGTAGGATAGCTTTCTGAAAAACATCGCGGGGTGGTGCGCATTGTATGGGTGTGTGTTACATTACATTCACTAGTAGGAGTGAGAAAAACATCACGGGGTGGTGCGCATTGTATGGGTGTGTGTTACATTGCATTCACTAGTAAGAGTGAGAAAAACATCACGCGGTGGTGCGCATTTTATGGGTGTGTGTTACATTACATTCACTAGTAGGAGTGAGAAAAACATCACGGGGTGGTGTGAATCGGAGGGTCTGAATTAGTATAGGCAGTGAGTGGCAATGTAGGATGGAGAAAAGCACCGCGGTGTGGTCAGCATGGGGAGGTCAGGAAACATGCAGTGGCAATGTAGGATAGGTTTCTGAAAAATATCGCGGGGTGGTGCGCATTGTATGGGTGTGTGTTACATTACATTCACTAGTAGCAGTGAGAAAAACATCACGGGGTGGTGTGAATCGGAGGGTCTGAATTAGGATAGGCAGTGAGTGGCAATGTAGGATGGAGAAAAGCACCGCGGGGTGGTCAGCATGGGGAGGTCAGGGAACATGCAATGGCAATGTAGGATAGGTTTCTGAAAAACATCGCGGGGTGGTGCGCATTGTATGGTTGTGTGTTACATTACATTCACTAGTAGGAGTGAGAAAAACATCACGGGGTGGTGTGAATTGGAGGGTCTGAATTAGGATAGGCAGTGAGTGGCAATGAAGGATGGAGAAAAGCACCGCGGGTCCGTCAGCATGTGGAGTTCAGGGAACATGCAGTGGCAAAGTAGGATAGGTTTCTGAAAAACATCGCGGGGTGGTGCGCATTGTATGGGTGTGTGTTACATTACATTCACTAGTATGAGTGAGAAAAACATCACGGGGTGGTGCGCATTGTATGGGTTTGTGCTACATTAAATTCACTAGGAGGAGTGAGAAAAACATCACGGGGTGGTGTGAATCAGAGCGTCTGAATTAGGATAGGCAGTGAGTGGCAATGTTGGATGGAGAAAAGCACCGCGGGTTGGTCAGAATGGGGAGGTCATGGAACATGCAGTGGCAAAGTAGGATAGGTTTCTGAAATAAATCGCGGGGTGGTGCGCATTGTATGGGTGTGTGTTACATTACATTCACTAGTAGGAGTGAGAAAAACATCACGGGGTGGTGCGCATTGTATGGGTGTGTGTTACATTACATTCACTAGTAGGAGTGAGAAAAACATCACGCAGTGGGGCGCATTGTATGGGTGTGTGTTACATTACATTCACTAGTAGGAGTGAGAAAAACATCACGGGGTGGTGTGAATCGGAGGGTCTGAATTAGGATAGGCAGTGAGTGGCAATGTAGGATGGAGAAAAGCACCGCGGTGTGGTCAGCATGGGGAGGTCAGGGAAGATGCAGTGGCAATGTAGGATAGGTTTCTGAAAAATATCGCGGGGTGGTGCGCATTGTACGGGTGTGTGTTACATTACATTCACTAGTAGGAGTGAGAAAAACATCACGGGGTGGTGTGAATTGGAGGGCCTGAATTAGGATAGGCAGTGAGTGGCAATGTAGGATGGAGAAAAGCACCGCGGGGTGGTCAGCATGGGGAGGTCAGGGAACTTGCAGTGGCAATGTAGGATAGGTTTCTGAAAAATATCGCGGGGTGGTGCGCATTGTACGGGTGTGTGTTACATTACATTCACTAGTAGGAGTGAGAAAAACATCACGGGGTGGTGCGCATTGTATGGGTGTGTGTTACATTACATTCAATAGTAGGAGTGAGAAAAACATCACATGGTGGTGCGCATTGTATGGGTGTGTGTTACATTACATTCACTATTAGGAGTGAGAAAAACATCACGGGGTGGTGTGAATCGGAGGGTCTGAATTAGGATAGGCAGTGAGTGGCAATGTAGGATGGAGAAAAGCACCGCGGGGTGGTCAGCATGGGGAGGTCAGGGAACATGCAATGGCAATGTAGGATAGGTTTCTGAAAAACATCGCGGGGTGGTGCGCATTGTATGGTTGTGTGTTACATTACATTCACTAGTAGGAGTGAGAAAAACATCACGGGGTGGTGTGAATTGGAGGGTCTGTATTAGGATAGGCAGTGAGTGGCAATGAAGGATGGAGAAAAGCACCGCGGGTCCGTCAGCATGTGGAGTTCAGGGAACATGCAGTGGCAAAGTAGGATAGGTTTCTGAAAAACATCGCGGGGTGGTGCGCATTGTATGGGTGTGTGTTACATTACATTCACTAGTATGAGTGAGAAAAACATCACGGGGTGGTGCGCATTGAATGGGTTTGTGCTACATTAAATTCACTAGGAGGAGTGAGAAAAACATCACGGGGTGGTGTGAATCAGAGCGTCTGAATTAGGATAGGCAGTGAGTGGCAATGTTGGATGGAGAAAAGCACCGCGGGCTGGTCAGAATGGGGAGGTCATGGAACATGCAGTGGCAAAGTAGGATAGGTTTCTGAAATAAATCGCGGGGTGGTGCGCATTGTATGGGTGTGTGTTACATTACATTCACTAGTAGGAGTGAGAAAAACATCACGGGGTGGTGCGCATTGTATGGGTGTGTGTTACATTACATTCACTAGTAGGAGTGAGAAAAACATCACGCAGTGGGGCGCATTGTATGGGTGTGTGTTACATTACATTCACTAGTAGGAGTGAGAAAAACATCACGGGGTGGTGTGAATCGGAGGGTCTGAATTAGGATAGGCAGTGAGTGGCAATGTAGGATGGAGAAAAGCACCGCGGGGTGGTCAGCATGGGGAGGTCAGGGAACATGCAGTGGCAATGTAGGATAGGTTTCTGAAAAATATCGCGGGGTGGTGCGCATTGTACGGGTGTGTGTTACATTACATTCACTAGTAGGAGTGAGAAAAACATCGCGGGGTGGTGCACATTGTATGGGTGTGTGTTACATTACTTTCACTAGTAGGAGTGAGAAAACATCACGGGGTGGTGCGCATTGTATGAGTGTGTGTTACATTACATTCACTAGTAGGAGTGAGAAAAACATCACGGCGTGGTGAGAATCGCAGGGTCTGAATTAGGATAGGCAGTGAGTGGCAATGTAGGATGGAGAAAAGCACCGCGGGCTGGTCAGAATGGGGAGGTCATGGAACATGCAGTGGCAAAGTAGGATAGCTTTCTGAAAAACATCGCGGGGTGGTGCGCATTGTATGGGTGTGTGTTACATTACATTCACTAGTAGGAGTGAGAAAAACATCACGGGGTGGTGCGCATTGTATGGGTGTGTGTTACATTGCATTCACTAGTAAGAGTGAGAAAAACATCACGCGGTGGTGCGCATTTTATGGGTGTGTGTTACATTACATTCACTAGTAGGAGTGAGAAAAACATCACGGGGTGGTGTGAATCGGAGGGTCTGAATTAGTATAGGCAGTGAGTGGCAATGTAGGATGGAGAAAAGCACCGCGGTGTGGTCAGCATGGGGAGGTCAGGAAACATGCAGTGGCAATGTAGGATAGGTTTCTGAAAAATATCGCGGGGTGGTGCGCATTGTATGGGTGTGTGTTACATTACATTCACTAGTAGCAGTGAGAAAAACATCACGGGGTGGTGTGAATCGGAGGGTCTGAATTAGGATAGGCAGTGAGTGGCAATGTAGGATGGAGAAAAGCACCGCGGGGTGGTCAGCATGGGGAGGTCAGGGAACATGCAATGGCAATGTAGGATAGGTTTCTGAAAAACATCGCGGGGTGGTGCGCATTGTATGGTTGTGTGTTACATTACATTCACTAGTAGGAGTGAGAAAAACATCACGGGGTGGTGTGAATTGGAGGGTCTGAATTAGGATAGGCAGTGAGTGGCAATGAAGGATGGAGAAAAGCACCGCGGGTCCGTCAGCATGTGGAGTTCAGGGAACATGCAGTGGCAAAGTAGGATAGGTTTCTGAAAAACATCGCGGGGTGGTGCGCATTGTATGGGTGTGTGTTACATTACATTCACTAGTATGAGTGAGAAAAACATCACGGGGTGGTGCGCATTGTATGGGTTTGTGCTACATTAAATTCACTAGGAGGAGTGAGAAAAACATCACGGGGTGGTGTGAATCAGAGCGTCTGAATTAGGATAGGCAGTGAGTGGCAATGTTGGATGGAGAAAAGCACCGCGGGTTGGTCAGAATGGGGAGGTCATGGAACATGCAGTGGCAAAGTAGGATAGGTTTCTGAAATAAATCGCGGGGTGGTGCGCATTGTATGGGTGTGTGTTACATTACATTCACTAGTAGGAGTGAGAAAAACATCACGGGGTGGTGCGCATTGTATGGGTGTGTGTTACATTACATTCACTAGTAGGAGTGAGAAAAACATCACGCAGTGGGGCGCATTGTATGGGTGTGTGTTACATTACATTCACTAGTAGGAGTGAGAAAAACATCACGGGGTGGTGTGAATCGGAGGGTCTGAATTAGGATAGGCAGTGAGTGGCAATGTAGGATGGAGAAAAGCACCGCGGTGTGGTCAGCATGGGGAGGTCAGGGAAGATGCAGTGGCAATGTAGGATAGGTTTCTGAAAAATATCGCGGGGTGGTGCGCATTGTACGGGTGTGTGTTACATTACATTCACTAGTAGGAGTGAGAAAAACATCACGGGGTGGTGTGAATTGGAGGGCCTGAATTAGGATAGGCAGTGAGTGGCAATGTAGGATGGAGAAAAGCACCGCGGGGTGGTCAGCATGGGGAGGTCAGGGAACTTGCAGTGGCAATGTAGGATAGGTTTCTGAAAAATATCGCGGGGTGGTGCGCATTGTACGGGTGTGTGTTACATTACATTCACTAGTAGGAGTGAGAAAAACATCGCGGGGTGGTGCACATTGTATGGGTGTGTGTTACATTACATTCACTAGTAGGAGTGAGAAAAACATCACGGGGTGGTGTGAATCGGAGGGTCTGAATTAGGATAGGCAGTGAGTGGCAATGTAGGATGGAGAAAAGCACCGCGGGGTGGTCAGCATGGGGACGTCAGGGAACATGCAGTGGCAATGTAGGATAGGTTTCTGAAAAACATCGCGGGGTAGTGCACAATGTATGGGTGTGTGTTACATAACATTCACTAGTAGGAGTGAGAAAAACATCACGGTGTGGTGCGCACTGTATGGGTGTGTGTTACATTACATTCACTAGTAGGAGTGAGAAAAACATCACGGGGTGTTGTGATTCGGAGGGTCTGAATTAGGATAGGCAGTGAGTGGCAATGTAGGATGGAGAAAAGCACCGCGGGGTGGTCAGAATGGGGAGATCATGGAACATGCAGTGGCAATGTAGGATAGGTTTCTGAAAAACATCGCAGGGTGGTGCGCATTGTATGGGTGTGTGTTACATTACATTCACTAGTAGGAGTGAGAAAAACATCACGGGGTGGTGCGCATTGTATGGGTGTGTGTTACATTACATTCAATAGTAGGAGTGAGAAAAACATCACATGGTGGTGCGCATTGTATGGGTGTGTGTTACATTACATTCACTATTAGGAGTGAGAAAAACATCACGGGGTGGTGTGAATCGGAGGGTCTGAATTAGGATAGGCAGTGAGAGGCAATGTAGGATGGAGAAAAGCACCGCGGGGTGGTCAGCATGGGGAGGTCAGGGAACATGTAGTGGCAATGTAGGGTAGGTTTATGAAAAATATCGCGGGATGGTGCGCATTGTATGGGTGTGTGTTACATTACATTAACTAGTAGGAGTGAGAAAAATATCACGGGGTGGTGCGCATTGTATGGGTGTGTGTTACATTACATTCACTAGTAGCAGTGAGAAAAACATCACGGGGTGGTGTGAATCGCAGGGTCTGAATTAGGATAGGCAGTGAGTGGCAATGTATGATGGATAAAAGCACCGAGGTGTGGTCAGCATGGGGAGGTCAGGGAACATGCAGTGGCAATGTAGGAAAGGTTTCTGAAAAACATCGCGGGGTGGTGCGCATTGTATGGGTGTGTTTTATATTACATTCACTAGTAGGAGTGAGAAAAACATCACGGGGTAGTGTGCATTGTATGGGTGTGTGTTACATTACATTCACTAGTAGGAGTGAGAAAAACATCACAGGGTGGTGTGAATCGCAGGGCCTGAATTAGGATAGGCAGTGAGTGGCAATGTAAGATGGAGAAAAGCACCGCGGTGTGCTCAGCATGGGGAGGTCAGGGAACATGCAGTGGCAATGTAGGATAGGTTTCTGAAAAATATCGCGGGGTGGTGCGCATTGTATGGGTGTGTGTTACATTACATTCACTAGTAGGAGTAAAACATCACGGGGTGGTGTGAATCGGAGGGTCTGATTTAGGATAGGCAGTGAGTGGCATGTAGGATGGAGAAAAGCACCGCGGGGTGGTCAGCATGGGGAGGTCAGGGAACATGCAGTGGCAATGAACGATAGTTTTCTGAAAAACATCACGGGGTGGTGCGCATTGTATGGGTGTGTGTTACATTACATTCACTAGTAGGAGTGAGAAAAACATCACGGGGTGGTGCGCATTGTATGGGTGTGCGTTACATTACATTCACTAGTAGGAGTGAGATAAACATCACGGGGTGGTGTGAATCGGAGGGTTTGAATTAGGATAGGCAGTGAGTGGCAATGTAGGATGGAGAAACGCACCGCGGGGTGGTCAGCATGGGGACTTCAGGAAACATGCAGTGGCAAAGTAGGATAGGTTTCTGAAAAACATCGCGGGGTGGTGCACATTATATGGGTGTGTGTTGCATAACATTCACTAGTAGGAGTGAGAAAAACATCACGGGGTGCTGTGAATCGGAGGGACTGATTTAGGATAGGCAGTGAGTGGCAATGTCGGAGAGAGAAAAGCACCGCGCGGTGGTCAGCATGGGGAGGTCAGGGAACATGCAGTGGCAATGTAGGATAGGTTTCTGAAAAGCATCCCGGGTTGGTGCGCATTGTATGGGTGTGTGTTACATTACATTCACTAGTAGGGATGAGAAAAACATCACGGGGTGGTGCGCATTGTATGGGTGTGTGTTACATTACATTCACCAGAAGGAGTGAGAAAAACATCACGGGGTGGTGTGAATCGGAGGGTCTGAATTAGGATAGGCAGTGAGTGGCAATGTAGGATGGAGAAAAGCACCGCGGGGTGGTCAGCATGGGGAAGTCAGGGAACATGCAGTGGCAATGTAGGATATTTTTCTGAAAAATATCGCGGGGTGGTGCGCATTGTATGGGTGTGTGTTACATTACATTCACTAGTAGGAGTGAGAAAAACATCACGGGGTGGTGAGAATCGGAGGGTCTGAATTAGGATAGGCAGTGAGTGGCAATGTAGGATGGAGGAAAGCACCACGGGGTGGTCAGCATGGGGACATCAGGGAACATGAAGTGGCAATGTAGGATAGGTTTCTGAAAAATATCGCGGGGTGGTTCACATTGTATGGGTGTGTGTTACATAACATTCACTACTAGGAGTGAGAAAAACATCACGGGGTGGTGTGAATCGGAGGGTCTGATTTAGGATAGGCAGTGAGTGGCAATGTCGGATGGAGAAAAGCACCGCGGGGTGGTTCAGCATGGGGAGGTCAGGGAACATGCATTGGCAATGTAGGATAGGTTTCTGAAAAACATCGCGGGGTGGTGCGCATTGTATGGGTGTGTGTTACATTACATTCACTAGTAGGAGTGAGAAAAACATCACGGGGTGGTGCACATTGTATGTGTGTGTGTTACATTACATTCACTAGTAGGAGTGAGAAAAACATCACGGGGTGGTGTGAATCGCAGGGTCTGAATTAGGATAGGCAGTGAGTGGCAATGTAGGATGGAGAAAAGCACCGCGGGCTGGTCAGAATGGGGAGGTCATGGAACATGCAGTGGCAATGTAGGATAGCTTTCTGAAAAACATCGCGGGGTGGTGCGCATTGTATGGGTGTGTGTTACATTACATTCACTAGTAGGAGTGAGAAAAACATCACGGGGTTGTGCGCATTGTATGGGTGTGTGTTACATTACATTCACTAGTAAGAGTGAGAAAAACATCACGCGGTGGTGCGCATTGTATGGGTGTGTGTTACATTACATTCACTAGTAGGAGTGAGAAAAACATCATGGGGTGGTGTGAATCGGAGGTTCTGAATTAGAATAGGCAGTGAGTAGCAATGTAGGATGGAGAAAAGCACCGCGGGGTGGTCAGCATGGGGAGGTCAGGGAACATGCAGTGGCAATATAGGATAGGTTTCTGAAAAACATCGTGGTGTGGTGCGCACTGTATGGGTGTGTGTTACATAACATTCACTAGTAGGAGTGAGAAAAACATCACGGGGTGGTGTGAATCGGAGGGTCTGATTTAGGATAGGCAGTGAGTGGCAATGTCAGATGGAGAAAAGCTCCGCGGGGTGGTCAGCATGGGGAGGTCAGGGAACACGCACTGGCAATATAGGATAGGTTTCTGAAAAACATCGTGGGGTGGTGCGCATTGTATGGGTGTGTGTTACATTACATTCAATAGTAGGAGTGAGAAAAACATCACGGGGTGGTGTGAATAGGAGTGTCTGAATTAGGATAGGCAGTGAGTGGCAATGTAGGATGGAGAAAAGCACCGCGGGGTGGTCAGCATGGCCAGGTCAGGGAACATGCAGTGGCAATGTAGGATATTTTTCTGAAAAATATCGCGGGTGGTGCGCATTGTATGGGTGTGTGTTACATTACATTCACTAGTAGGAGTGAGAAAAACATCACGGGGTGGTGTGAATCGGAGGGTCTGAATTAGGATAGGCAGTGAGTGGCAATGTAGGATGGAGAAAAGCACCGCGGGGTGGTCATCATGGGGACGTCAGGGAACATGCAGTGGCAATGTAGGATAGGTTTCTGAAAAATATCGCGGGGTGGTGCCCATTGTATGAGTGTGTGTTACATTACATTCACTTGTAGGAGTGAGAAAAGCATCACGGGGTGGTGCGCATTGTATGGGTGTGTGTTACATTTCATTCATTAGTATGAGTGAGAAAAACATCACGGGGTGGTGTGAATCGCAGGGTCTGAATTAGGATAGGCAGTGAGTGGCAAAGTAGGATGGAGAAAAGCACCGCGGGGTGGTCAGCATGGGGAGGTCAGGGAACATGCAATGGCAATGTAGGATAGGTTTCTGAAAAACATCGCGGGGTGGTGCGCATTCTATGGTTGTGTGTTACATTACATTCACTAGTAGGAGTGAGAAAAACATCACGAGGTGGTGCGCATTGTATGGGTGTGTGTTACATTACATTCACTAGTAGGAGTGAGAAAAACATCACGGGGTGGTGTGAATCGCAGGGTCTGAATTAGGATAGGCAGTGAGTGGCAATGTAGGATGGAGAAAAGCACCGCGGGCTGGTCAGAATGGGGAGGTCATGGAACATGCAGTGGCAAAGTAGGATAGGTTTCTGAAATAAATCGCGGGGTGGTGCGCATTGTATGGGTGTGTGTTACATTACATTCACTAGTAGGAGTGAGAAAAACATCACGGTGTGGTGCGCATTGTATGGGTGTGTGTTACATTACATTCACTAGTAGGAGTGAGAAAAACATCACGGGGTGGTGTGAATCGGAGGGTCTGAATTAGGATAGGCAGTGAGTGGCAATGTAGGATGGAGAAAAGCACCGCGGGGTGGTCAGCATGGGGAAGTTCAGGGAACATGCAGTGGCAATGTAGGATAGGTTTCTGAAAAATATCGCGGGGTGGTGCGCATTGTATGGGTGTGTGTTACATTACATTCACTAGTAGGAGTGAGAAAAACATCACGGGGTGGTGCGCATTGTATGGGTGTGTGTTACATTACATTCACTAGTAGGAGTGAGAAAAACATCACGCGGTGGTGCGCATTGTATGGGTGTGTGTTACATTACATTCACTAGTAGGAGTGAGAAAAACATCACGGGGTGGTGTGAATCGGAGGGTCTGAATTAGGATAGGCAGTGAGTGGCAATGTAGGATGGAGAAAAGCACCGCGGGGTGGTCAGCATGGGGAAGTCAGGGAACAGGCAGTGGCAATGTAGGATATTTTTCTGAAAAATATCGCGGGGTGGTGCGCATTGTATGGGTTTGTGTTACATTACATTCACTAGTAGGAGTGAGAAAAACATCACGGGGTGGTGTGAATCAGAGGGTCTGAATTAGGATAGGCAGTGTGTGGCAATATAGGATGGAGGAAAGCACCGCGGGGTGGTCAGCATGGGGACGTCAGGGAACATGAAGTGGCAATGTAGGTTAGGTTTCTGAAAAATATCGCGGGGTGGTTCACATTGTATGGGTGTGTGTTACATAACATTCACTAGTAGGAGTGAGAAAAACATCACGGGGTGGTGTGAATCGGAGGGTCTGGTTTAGGATAGGCAGTGAGTGGCAATGTCGGATGGAGAAAAGCACCGCTGGGTGGTCAGCATGGGGAGGTCAGGGAACATGCATTGGCAATGTAGGATAGGTTTCTGAAAAACATCGCGGGGTGGTTCGCATTGTATGGGTGTGTGTTACATTACATTCACTAGTAGGAGTGAGAAAAACATCACGGGTGGTGCCCATAGTATGGGTGTGTGTTACATTACATTCACTAGTAGGAGTGAGAAAAACATCACGGGGTGGTGTGAATCGCAAGGTCTGAATTAGGATAGGCTTTGAGTGGCAATGTATGATGGAGAAAAGCACCGCGGGGTGGTCAGCATGGGGAGGGCAGGGAACGTGCAATGGCAATGTAGGATAGGATTCTGAAAATCATCGCGTGGTGGTGCGCATTGTATGGTTGTGTGTTACATTACTTTTACTAGTAGGAGTGAGAAAACATCACGGGGTGGTGCGCATTGTATGAGTGTGTGTTACATTACATTCACTAGTAGGAGTGAGAAAAACATCACGGCGTGGTGAGAATCGCAGGGTCTGAATTAGGATAGGCAGTGAGTGGCAATGTAGGATGGAGAAAAGCACCGCGGGCTGGTCAGAATGGGGAGGTCATGGAACATGCAGTGGCAAAGTAGGATAGCTTTCTGAAAAACATTGCGGGGTGGTGCGCATTGTATGGGTGTGTGTTACATTACATTCACTAGTAGGAGTGAGAAAAACATCACGGGGTGGTGCGCATTGTATGGGTGTGTGTTACATTGCATTCACTAGTAAGAGTGAGAAAAACATCACGCGGTGGTGCGCATTTTATGGGTGTGTGTTACATTACATTCACTAGTAGGAGTGAGAAAAACATCACGGGGTGGTGTGAATCGGAGGGTCTGAATTAGGATAGGCAGTGAGTGGCAATGTAGGATGGAGAAAAGCACCGCGGTGTGGTCAGCATGGGGAGGTCAGGAAACATGCAGTGGCAATGTAGGATAGGTTTCTGAAAAATATCGCGGGGTGGTGCGCATTGTATGGGTGTGTGTTACATTACATTCACTAGTAGCAGTGAGAAAAACATCACGGGGTGGTGTGAATCGGAGGGTCTGAATTAGGATAGGCAGTGAGTGGCAATGTAGGATGGAGAAAAGCACCGCGGGGTGGTCAGCATGGGGAGGTCAGGGAACATGCAATGGCAATGTAGGATAGGTTTCTGAAAAACATCGCGGGGTGGTGCGCATTGTATGGTTGTGTGTTACATTACATTCACTAGTAGGAGTGAGAAAAACATCACGGGGTGGTGTGAATTGGAGGGTCTGAATTAGGATAGGCAGTGAGTGGCAATGAAGGATGGAGAAAAGCACCGCGGGTCCGTCAGCATGTGGAGTTCAGGGAACATGCAGTGGCAAAGTAGGATAGGTTTCTGAAAAACATCGCGGGGTGGTGCGCATTGTATGGGTGTGTGTTACATTACATTCACTAGTATGAGTGAGAAAAACATCACGGGGTGGTGCGCATTGTATGGGTTTGTGCTACATTAAATTCACTAGGAGGAGTGAGAAAAACATCACGGGGTGGTGTGAATCAGAGCGTCTGAATTAGGATAGGCAGTGAGTGGCAATGTTGGATGGAGAAAAGCACCGCGGGCTGGTCAGAATGGGGAGGTCATGGAACATGCAGTGGCAAAGTAGGATAGGTTTCTGAAATAAATCGCGGGGTGGTGCGCATTGTATGGGTGTGTGTTACATTACATTCACTAGTAGGAGTGAGAAAAACATCACGGGGTGGTGCGCATTGTATGGGTGTGTGTTACATTACATTCACTAGTAGGAGTGAGAAAAACATCACGCAGTGGGGCGCATTGTATGGGTGTGTGTTACATTACATTCACTAGTAGGAGTGAGAAAAACATCACGTGGTGGTGTGAATCGGAGGGTCTGAATTAGGATAGGCAGTGAGTGGCAATGTAGGATGGAGAAAAGCACCGCGGGGTGGTCAGCATGGGGAGGTCAGGGAACATGCAGTGGCAATGTAGGATAGGTTTCTGAAAAATATCGCGGGGTGGTGCGCATTGTACGGGTGTGTGTTACATTACATTCACTAGTAGGAGTGAGAAAAACATCACGGGGTGGTGTGAATCGGAGGGTCTGAATTAGAATAGGCAGTGAGTAGCAATGTAGGATGGATAAAAGCACCGCGGGGTGGTCAGCATGGGGAGGTCAGGGAACATGCAGTGGCAATGTAGGATAGGTTTCTGAAAAACATCGCGGGGTAGTGCACAATGTATGGGTGTGTGTTACATAACATTCACTAGTAGGAGTGAGAAAAACATCACGGTGTGGTGCGCATTGTATGGGTGTGTGTTACATTACATTCACTAGTAGGAGTGAGAAAAACATCACGGGGTGTTGTGATTCGGAGGGTCTGAATTAGGATAGGCAGTGAGTGGCAATGTAGGATGGAGAAAAGCACCGCGGGGTGGTCAGAATGGGGAGATCATGGAACATGCAGTGGCAATGTAGGATAGGTTTCTGAAAAACATCGCGGGGTGTTGCGCATTGTATGGGTGTGTGTTACATTACATTCACTAGTAGGAGTGAGAAAAACATCACGGGGTGGTGCGCATTGTATGGGTGTGTGTTACATTACATTCAATAGTAGGAGTGGGAAAAACATCACATGGTGGTGAGCATTGTATGGGTGTGTGTTACATTACATTCACTATTAGGAGTGAGAAAAACATCACGGGGTGGTGTGAATCGGAGGGTCTGAATTAGGATAGGCAGTGAGAGGCAATGTAGGATGGAGAAAAGCACCGCGGGGTGGTCAGCATGGGGAGGTCAGGGAACATGTAGTGGCAATGTAGGGTAGGTTTATGAAAAATATCGCGGGATGGTGCGCATTGTATGGGTGTGTGTTACATTACATTCACTAGTAGGAGTGAGAAAAATATCACGGGGTGGTGCGCATTGTATGGGTGTGTGTTACATTACATTCACTAGTAGCAGTGAGAAAAACATCACGGGGTGGTGTGAATCGCAGGGTCTGAATTAGGATAGGCAGTGAGTGGCAATGTAGGATGGATAAAAGCACCGAGGTGTGGTCAGCATGGGGAGGTCAGGGAACATGCAGTGGCAATGTAGGAAAGGTTTCTGAAAAACATCGCGGGGTGGTGCGCATTGTATGGGTGTGTGTTATATTACATTCACTAGTAGGAGTGAGAAAAACATCACGGGGTAGTGTGCATTGTATGGGTGTGTGTTACATTACATTCACTAGTAGGAGTGAGAAAAACATCACAGGGTGGTGTGAATCGCAGGGCCTGAATTAGGATAGGCAGTGAGTGGCAATGTAAGATGGAGAAAAGCACCGCGGTGTGCTCAGCATGGGGAGGTCAGGGAACATGCAGTGGCAATGTAGGATAGGTTTCTGAAAAATATCGCGGGGTGGTGCGCATTGTATGGGTGTGTGTTACATTACATTCACTAGTAGGAGTAAAACATCACGGGGTGGTGTGAATCGGAGGGTCTGATTTAGGATAGGCAGTGAGTGGCAATGTAGGATGGAGAAAAGCACCGCGGGGTGGTCAGCATGGGGAGGTCAGGGAACATGCAGTGGCAATGAACGATAGTTTTCTGAAAAACATCACGGGGTGGTGCGCATTGTATGGGTGTGTGTTACATTACATTCACTAGTAGGAGTGAGAAAAACATCACGGGGTGCTGTGAATCGGAGGGACCGATTTAGGATAGGCAGTGAGTGGCAATGTCGGAGAGAGAAAAGCACCGCGCGGTGGTCAGCATGGGGAGGTCAGGGAACATGCAGTGGCAATGTAGGATAGGTTTCTGAAAAGCATCCCGGGTTGGTGCGCATTGTATGGGTGTGTGTTACATTACATTCACTAGTAGGGATGAGAAAAACATCACGGGGTGGTGCGCATTGTATGGGTGTGTGTTACATTACATTCACCAGAAGGAGTGAGAAAAACATCACGGGGTGGTGTGAATCGGAGGGTCTGAATTAGGATAGGCAGTGAGTGGCAATGTAGGATGGAGAAAAGCACCGCGGGGTGGTCAGCATGGGGAAGTCAGGGAACATGCAGTGGCAATGTAGGATATTTTTCTGAAAAATATCGCGGGGTGGTGCGCATTGTATGGGTGTGTGTTACATTACATTCACTAGTAGGAGTGAGAAAAACATCACGGGGTGGTGAGAATCGGAGGGTCTGAATTAGGATAGGCAGTGAGTGGCAATGTAGGATGGAGGAAAGCACCACGGGGTGGTCAGCATGGGGACGTCAGGGAACATGAAGTGGCAATGTAGGATAGGTTTCTGAAAAATATCGCGGGGTGGTTCACATTGTATGGGTGTGTGTTACATAACATTCACTACTAGGAGTGAGAAAAACATCACGGGGTGGTGTGAATCGGAGGGTCTGATTTAGGATAGGCAGTGAGTGGCAATGTCGGATGGAGAAAAGCACCGCGGGGTGGTTCAGCATGGGGAGGTCAGGGAACATGCATTGGCAATGTAGGATAGGTTTCTGAAAAACATCGCGGGGTGGTGCGCATTGTATGGGTGTGTGTTACATTACATTCACTAGTAGGAGTGAGAAAAACATCACGGGGTGGTGCACATTGTATGTGTGTGTGTTACATTACATTCACTAGTAGGAGTGAGAAAAACATCACGGGGTGGTGTGAATCGCAGGGTCTGAACTAGGATAGGCAGTGAGTGGCAATGTATGATGGAGAAAAGCACCGCGGGGTGGTCAGCATGGGGAGGGCAGGGAACATGCAATGGCAATGTAGGATAGGATTCTGAAAATCATCGCGTGGTGGTGCGCATTGTATGGTTGTGTGTTACATTACATTCACTAGTAGGAGTGAGAAAAACATCACGGGGTGGTGCGCATTGTATGGGTGTGTGTTACATTACATTCAATAGTAGGAGTGAGAAAAACATCACGGCGTTGTGAGAATCGCAGGGTCTGAATTAGGATAGGCAGTGAGTGGCAATGTAGGATGGAGAAAAGCACCGCGGGCTGGTCAGAATGGGGAGGTCATGGAACATGCAGTGGCAATGTAGGATAGCTTTCTGAAAAACATCGCGGGGTGGTGCGCATTGTATGGGTGTGTGTTACATTACATTCACTAGTAGGAGTGAGAAAAACATCACGGGGTTGTGCGCATTGTATGGGTGTGTGTTACATTACATTCACTAGTAGGAGTGAGAAAAACATCACGGGGTGGTGTGAATCGCAGGGTCTGAATTAGGATAGGCAGTGAGTGGCAATGTAGGATGGAAAAAAGCACCGCGGGCTGGTCAGAATGGGGAGGTCATGGAACATGCAGTGGCAAAGTAGGATAGGTTTCTGAAATAAATCGCGGGGTGGTGCGCATTGTATGGGTGTGTGTTACATTACATTCACTAGTAGGAGTGAGAAAAACATCACGGTGTGGTGCGCATTGTATGGGTGTGTGTTACATTACATTCACTAGTAGGAGTGAGAAAAACATCACGGGGTGGTGTGAATCGGAGGGTCTGAATTAGGATAGGCAGTGAGTGGCAATGTAGGATGGAGAAAAGCACCGCGGGGTGGTCAGCATGGGGAAGTTCAGGGAACATGCAGTGGCAATGTAGGATAGGTTTCTGAAAAATATCGCGGGGTGGTGCGCATTGTATGGGTGTGTGTTACATTACATTCACTAGTAGGAGTGAGAAAAACATCACGGGGTGGTGCGCATTGTATAGGTGTGTGTTACATTACATTCACTAGTAAGAGTGAGAAAAACATCACGCGGTGGTGCGCATTGTATGGGTGTGTGTTACATTACATTCACTAGTAGGAGTGAGAAAAACATCACGGGGTGGTGTGAATCGGAGGGTCTGAATTAGAATAGGCAGTGAGTAGCAATGTAGGATGGAGAAAAGCACCGCGGGGTGGTCAGCATGGGGAGGTCAGGGAACATGCAGTGGCAATATAGGATAGGTTTCTGAAAAACATCGTGGTGTGGTGCGCACTGTATGGGTGTGTGTTACATAACATTCACTAGTAGGAGTGAGAAAAACATCACGGGGTGGTGTGAATCGGAGGGTCTGATTTAGGATAGGCAGTGAGTGGCAATGTCAGATGGAGAAAAGCGCCGCGGGGTGGTCAGCATGGGGAGGTCAGGGAACACGCAGTGGCAATATAGGATAGGTTTCTGAAAAACATCGTGGGGTGGTGCGCATTGTATGGGTGTGTGTTACATTACATTCAATAGTAGGAGTGAGAAAAACATCACGGGGTGGTGTGAATAGGAGTGTCTGAATTAGGATAGGCAGTGAGTGGCAATGTAGGATGGAGAAAAGCACCGCGGGGTGGTCAGCATGGCCAGGTCAGGGAACATGCAGTGGCAATGTAGGATATTTTTCTGAAAAATATCGCGGGTGGTGCGCATTGTATGGGTGTGTGTTACATTACATTCACTAGTAGGAGTGAGAAAAACATCACGGGGTGGTGTGAATCGGAGGGTCTGAATTAGGATAGGCAGTGAGTGGCAATGTAGGATGGAGAAAAGCACCGCGGGGTGGTCATCATGGGGACGTCAGGGAACATGCAGTGGCAATGTAGGATAGGTTTCTGAAAAATATCGCGGGGTGGTGCACATTGTATGGGTGTGTGTTACATTACATTCACTAGTAGGAGTGAGAAAAGCATCACGGGGTGGTGCGCATTGTATGGGTGTGTGTTACATTACATTCATTAGTATGAGTGAGAAAAACATCACGGGGTGGTGTGAATCGCAGGGTCTGAATTAGGATAGGCAGTGAGTGGCAAAGTAGGATGGAGAAAAGCACCGCGGGGTGGTCAGCATGGGGAGGGCAGGGAACATGCAATGGCAATGTAGGATAGGTTTCTGAAAAACATCGCGGGGTGGTGCGCATTCTATGGTTGTGTGTTACATTACATTCACTAGTAGGAGTGAGAAAAACATCACGAGGTGGTGCGCATTGTATGGGTGTGTGTTACATTACATTCACTAGTAGGAGTGAGAAAAACATCACGGGGTGGTGTGAATCGCAGGGTCTGAATTAGGATAGGCAGTGAGTGGCAATGTAGGATGGAGAAAAGCACCGCGGGCTGGTCAGAATGGGGAGGTCATGGAACATGCAGTGGCAAAGTAGGATAGGTTTCTGAAATAAATCGCGGGGTGGTGCGCATTGTATGGGTGTGTGTTACATTACATTCACTAGTAGGAGTGAGAAAAACATCACGGTGTGGTGCGCATTGTATGGGTGTGTGTTACATTACATTCACTAGTAGGAGTGAGAAAAACATCACGGGGTGGTGTGAATCGGAGGGTCTGAATTAGGATAGGCAGTGAGTGGCAATGTAGGATGGAGAAAAGCACCGCGGGGTGGTCAGCATCGGGAAGTTCAGGGAACATGCGGTGGCAATGTAGGATAGGTTTCTGAAAAATATCGCGGGGTGGTGCGCATTGTATGGGTGTGTGTTACATTACATTCACTAGTAGGAGTGAGAAAAACATCACGGGGTGGTGTGAATCGGAGGGTCTGAATTAGAATAGGCAGTGAGTAGCAATGTAGGATGGAGAAAAGCACCGCGGGGTGGTCAGCATGGGGAGGTCAGGGAACATGCAGTGGCAATATAGGATAGGTTTCTGAAAAACATCGTGGTGTGGTGCGCACTGTATGGGTGTGTGTTACATAACATTCACTAGTAGGAGTGAGAAAAACATCACGGGGTGGTGTGAATCGGAGAGTCTGATTTAGGATAGGCAGTGAGTGGCAATGTCAGATGGAGAAAAGCGCCGCGGGGTGGTCAGCATGGGGAGGTCAGGGAACACACAGTGGCAATATAGGATAGGTTTCTGAAAAACATCGTGGGGTGGTGCGCATTGTATGTGTGTGTGTTACATTACATTCACTAGTAGGAGTGACAAAAATATCACGGGGTGGTGCGCATTTTATGGGTGTGTGTTACATTACATTCACTAGTAGGAGTGAGAAAAACATCACGGGGTGGTGTCAATCGCAGGGTCTGAATTAGGATAGGCAGTGAGTGGCAATGTAGGATGGAGAAAAGCACCGTGGGGTGGTCAGCATGGGGAGGTCAGGGAACATGCAGTGGCAATGTAGGATAGGTTTCTGAAAAACATCGCGGGGTGGTGCGCATTGTATGGGTGTGTGTTACATTACATTCACTAGTAGGAGTGAGAAAAACATCAGGGAGTAGTGCGCATTGTATGGGTGTGTGTTACATTACATTCACTAGTAGGAGTGAGAAAAACATCACGGGGTGGTGTGAATCGCAGGGCCTGAATTAGGATAGGCAGTGAGTGGCAATGCAGGATGGAGAAAAGCACCGCGGGTTGGTCAGCATGGGGAGGTCAGGGAACATGCAATGGCAATGTAGGATAGGTTTCTGAAAAACATCGCGGGGTGGTGCGCATTGTATGGTTGTGTGTTACATTACATTCACTAGTAGGATTGAGAAAAACATCACGGGGTGGTGTGAATCGGAGGGTCTGAATTAGTATAGTCAGTGAGTGGCAGTGTAGGATGGAGAAAAGCACCGCGGTGTGGTCAGCATGGGGAGGTCAGGGAACATGCAGTGGCAATGTAGGATAGGTTTATGAAAAATATCGCGGGGTGGTGCGCATTGTATGGGTGTGTGTTACATTACATTCACTAGTAGGAGTGAGAAAAACATCACGGGGTGGTGTGAATCGGAGGGTCTGAATTAGGATGGGCAGTGAGTGGCAATGAAGGATGGAGAAAAGCACCGCGGGGTGGTCAGCATGGGGACGTCAGGGAACATGCAGTGGCAATGTAGGTTAGGTTTCTGAAAAACATCGCGGGATGGTGCACATTGTATGGGTGTGTGTTACATAACATTCACTAGTAGGAGTGAGAAAAACATCACGGGGTGGTGTGAATCGGAGGGTGTAATTTAGGATAGGCAGTGAGTGGCAATGTCGGATGGAGAAAAGCACCGCGGGGTGGTCAGCATGGGGAGGTCAGGGAACATGCAGTGGCAATGCAGGATAGGTCTCTGAAAAACATCGCGGGGTGGTGCGCATTCTATGGGCATGTGTTACATTACATTCACTAGTAGGAGTGAGAAAAATATCACGGGGTGGTGCGCATTGTATGGGTGTGTGTTACATTACATTCACTAGTAGCAGTGAGAAAAACATCACGGGGTGGTGTGAATCGCAGGGTCTGAATTAGGATAGGCAGTGAGTGGCAATGTCGGATGCAGAAAAGCACTGCGGGGTGGTCAGCATGGGGAGGTCAGGGAACATGCAGTGGCAATGTAGGATAGGTTTCTGAAAAACATCGCGGGGTGGTGCGCATTCTATGGGTGTGTGTTACATTACATTCACTAGTAGGAGTGAGAAAAATATCACGGGGTGGTGCGCATTGTATGGGTGTGTGTTACATTACATTCACTAGTAGCAGTGAGAAAAACATCACGGGGTGGTGTGAATCGGAGGGTCTGAATTAGAATAGGCAGTGAGTGGCAATGTAGGATGGAGAAAAGCACCGCGGGGTGGTCAGCATGGGGAGGTCAGGGAACATGCAGTGGCAATATAGGATAGGTTTCTGAAAAACATCGTGGGGTGGTGCGCATTTTATGGGTGTGTGTTACATAACATTCACTAGTAGGAGTGAGAAAAACATCACGGGGTGGTGTGAATCGGAGGGTCTGATTTAGGATAGGCAGTGAGTGGCAATGTCGGATGGAGAAAAGCACCGCGGGGTGGTCAGCATGGGGAGGTCAGGGAACACGCAGTGGCAATATAGGATAGGTTTCTGAAAAACATCGTGGGGTGGTGCGCATTGTATGGGTGTGTGTTACATTACATTCACTAGTAGGAGTGAGAAAAATATCACGGGGTGGTGCGCATTGTATGGGTGTGTGTTACATTACATTCACTAGTAGGAGTGAGAAAAACATCAGGGAGTAGTGCGCATTGTATTTGTGTGTGTTACATTACATTCACTAGTAGGAGTGAGAAAAACATCACGGGGTGGTGTGAATCGCAGGGCCTGAATTAGGAGAGGCAGTGAGTGCCAATGTAGGATGGAGAAAAGCACCGCGGGGTGGTCAGCATGGGGAGGTCAGGGAACATGCAATGGCAATGTAGGATAGGTTTCTGAAAAACATCGCGGGGTGGTGCGCATTGTATGGTTGTGTGTTACATTACATTCACTAGTAGGATTGAGAAAAACATCACGGGGTGGTGTGAATCGGAGGGTCTGAATTAGTATAGGCAGTGAGTGGCAGTGTAGGATGGAGAAAAGCACCGCGGTGTGGTCAGCATGGGGAGGTCAGGGAACATCCAGTGGCAATGTAGGATAGGTTTATGAAAAATATCCCGGGGTGGTGCGCATAGTATGGGTATGTGTTACATTACATTCACTAGTAGGAGTGAGAAAAACATCACGGGGTGGTGTGAATCGGAGGGTCTGAATTAGGATAGGCAGTGAGTGGCAATGAAGGATGGAGAAAAGCACCGTGGGGTGGTCAGCCTGGGGACGTCAGGGAAAATGCAGTGGCAATGTAGGATAGGTTTCTGAAAAACATTGCGGGATGGTGAACATTGTATGGGTGTGTGTTACATAACATTCACTAGTAGGAGTGAGAAAAACATCACGGGGTGGTGTGAATCGGAGGGTCTGATTTAGGATAGGCAGTGAGTGGCAATGTCGGATGCAGAAAAGCACTGCGGGTTGGTCAGCATGGGGAGGTCAGGGAACATGCAGTGGCAATGTAGGATAGGTTTCTGAAAAACATCGCGGAGTGGTGCGCATTCTATGGGTGTGTGTTACATTACATTCACTAGTAGGAGTGAGAAAAATATCACGGGGTGGTGCGCATTGTATGGGTGTGTGTTACATTACATTCACTAGTAGCAGTGAGACAAACATCACGGGGTGGTGTGAATCGCAGGGTCTGAATTAGGATAGGCAGTGAGTGGCAATGTCGGATGCAGAAAAGCACTGCGGGGTGGTCACCATGGGGAGGTCAGGGAACATGCAGTGGCAATGTAGGATAGGTTTCTGAAAAACATCGCGGGGTGGTGCGCATTCTATGGGTGTGTGTTACATTACATTCACTAGTAGGAGTGAGAAAAATATCACGGGGTGGTGCGCATTGTACGGGTGTGTGTTACATTACATTCACTAGTAGCAGTGAGAAAAACATCACGGGGTGGTGTGAATCGCAGGGTCTGAATTAGGATAGGCAGTGAGTGGCAATGTCGGATGCAGAAAAGCACTGCGGGGTGGTCAGCATGGGGAGGTCAGGGAACATGCAGTGGCAATGTCGGATAGGTTTCTGAAAAACATCGCGGGGTGGTGCGCATTCTATGGGTGTGTGTTACATTACATTCACTAGTAGGAGTGAGAAAAATATCACGGGGTGGTGCGCATTGTATGGGTGTGTGTTACATTACATTCACTAGTAGCAGTGAGAAAAACATCACGGGGTGGTGTGAATCGCAGGGTCTGAATTAGGATAGGCAGTGAGTGGCAATGTAGGATGGAGAAAAGCACCGCGGGGTGGTCAGCATGGGGAGGTCAGGGAACATGCAGTGGCAATGAACGATAGTTTTCTGAAAAACATCACGGGGTGGTGTGCATTGTATGGGTGTGTGTTACATTACATTCACTAGTAGGAGTGAGAAAAACATCACGGGGTGGTGCGCATTGTATGGGTGTGTGTTACATTACATTCACTAGTAGGAGTGAGATAAACATCACGGGGTGGTGTGAATCGGAGGGTTTGAATTAGGATAGGCAGTGAGTGGCAATGTAGGATGGAGAAACGCACCGCGGGGTGGTCAGCATGTGGACGTCAGGGAACATGCAGTGGCAATGTAGGATAGGTTTCTGAAAAACATCGCGGGTTAGTGCACATTGTATGGGTGTGTGTTACATAACATTCACTAGTAGGAGTGAGAAAAACATCACGGGGTGGTGTGAATCAGAGGGTCTGATTTAGGATAGGCAGTGAGTGGCAATGTCGGATGGAGAAAAGCACCGCGGGGTGGTCAGCATGGGGAGGTCAGGGAACATGCATTGGCAATGTAGGATAGGTTTCTGAAAAACATCGCGGGGTGGTGCGCATTCTATGGGTGTGTGTTACTTTACATTCACTAGTAGGAGTGAGAAAAATATCACGGGGTGGTGCGCATTGTATGGGTGTGTGTTACATTACATTCACTAGTAGCAGTGAGAAAAACATCACGGGGTGGTGTGAATCGCAGGGCCTGAATTAGGATAGGCAGTGAGTGGCAATGTAGGATGGAGAAAAGCACCGCGGTGTGCTCAGCATGGGGAGGTCAGGGAACATGCAGTGGCAATGTAGGATAGGTTTCTGAAAAATATCGCGGGGTGGTGCGCATTGTATGGGTGTGTGTTACAATACATTCACTAGTAGGAGTGAGTAAAACATCACGGGGTGGTGTGAATCGGAGGGTCTGAATTAGGATAGGCAGTGAGTGGCAATGTAGGATGGAGAAAAGCACCGCGGGGTGGTCAGCATGGGGAGGTCAGGGAACATGCAGTGGCAATGAACGATAGTTTTCTGAAAAACATCACGGGGTGGTGCGCATTGTATGGGTGTGTGTTACATTACATTCACTAGTAGGAGTGAGATAAACATCACGGGGTGGTGTGAATCGGAGGGTTTGAATTAGGATAGGCAGTGAGTGGCAATGTAGGATGGAGAAACGCACCGCGGGGTGGTCAGCATGGGGACGTCAGGGAACATGCAGTGGCAATGTAGGATAGGTTTCTGAAAAACATCGCGGGTTAGTGCACATTGTATGGGTGTGTGTTACATAACATTCACTAGTAGGAGTGAGAAAAACATCACGGGGTGGTGTGAATCAGAGGTTCTGATTTATGATAGGCAGTGAGTGGCAATGTCGGATGGAGAAAAGCACCGCGGGGTGGTCAGCATGGGGAGGTCAGGGAACATGCATTGGCAATGTAGGATAGGTTTCTGAAAAACATCGCGGGGTGGTGCGCATTGTATGGGTGTGTGTTACATTACATTCACTAGTAGGAGTGAGAAAAACATCACGGGGTGGTGCGCATTGTAAGGGTGTGTGTTACATTACATTCACTAGTAGGAATGAGAAAAACATCACGCAGTGGGGCGCATTGTATGGGTGTGTGTTACATTACATTCACTAGTAGGAGTGAGAAAAACATCACGGGGTGGTGTGAATCGGAGGGTCTGAATTAGGATAGGCAGTGAGTGGCAATGTAGGATGGAGAAAAGCACCGCGGGGTGGTCAGCATGGGGAGGTCAGGGAACATGCAGTGGCAATATAGGATAGGTTTCTGAAAAACATCGTGGGGTGGTGCGCATTGTATGGGTGTGTGTTACATAACATTCACTAGTAGGAGTGAGAAAAACATCACGGCGTGGTGTGAATCGGAGGGTCTGATTTAGGATAGGCAGTGAGTGGCAATGTCGAATGGAGAAAAGCACCGCGGGGTGGTCAGCATGGGGAGGTCAGGGAACACGCAGTGGCAATATAGGATAGGTTTCTGAAAAACATCGTGGGGTGGTGCGCATTGTATGGGTGTGTGTTACATTACATTCACTAATAGGAGTGAGAAAAATATCACGGGGTGATGCGCATTTTATGGGTGTGTGTTACATTACATTCACTAGTAGGAGTGAGAAAAACATCACGGGGTGGTGTCAATCGCAGGGTCTGAATTAGGATAGGCAGTGAGTGGCAATGTAGGATGGAGAAAAGCACCGCGGGGTGGTCAGCATGGGGAGGTCAGGGAACATGCAGTGGCAATATAGGATAGGTTTCTGAAAAACATCGCAGGGTGCGGCGCATTGTATGGGTGTGTGTTACATTACATTCACTAGTAGGAGTGAGAAAAACATCAGGGAGTAGTGCGCATTGTATGGGTGTGTGTTACATTATATTCACTAGTAGGAGTGAGAAAAACATCACGGGGTGGTGTGAATCGCAGGGCCTGAATTAGGATAGGCAGTGAGTGGGAATGTAGGGTGGAGAAAAGCACCGCGGGGTGGTCAGCATGGGGAGGTCAGGGAACATGCAACGGCAATGTAGGATACGTTTCTGAAAAACATCGCGGTTTGGTGCGCATTGTATGGTTGTGTGTTACATTACATTCACTAGTAGGATTGCGAAAAACATCACGGGGTGGTGTGAATCGGAGGGTCTGAATTAGTATAGGCAGTGAGTGGCAGTGTAGGATGGAGAAAAGCACCGCGGTGTGGTTAGCATGGGGAGGTCAGGGAACATGCAGTGGCAATGTAGGAAAGGTTTATGAAAATTATCGCGGGGTGGTGCGCATTGTATGGGTGTGTGTTACATTACATTCACTAGTAGGAGTGAGAAAAACATCACGGGGTGGTGTGAATCGGAGGGTCTGAATTAGGATAGGCAGTGAGTGGCAATGTCGGATGCAGAAAAGCACTGCGGTGTGGTCAGCATGGGGAGGTCAGGGAACATGCAGTGGCAATGTAGGATAGGTTTCTGAAAAACATCGCGGGGTGGTGCGCATTCTATGGGTGTGTGTTACATTACATTCACTAGTAGGAGTGAGAAAAATATCACGGGGTGGTGCGCATTGTATGGGTGTGTGTTACATTACATTCACTAGTAGCAGTGAGAAAAACATCACGGGGTGGTGTGAATCGCAGGGGCTGAATTAGAATAGGCAGTGAGTGGCAATGTAGGATGGAGAAAAGCACCGCGGGGTGGTCAGCATGGGGAGGTCAGGGAACATGCAATGGCAATGTAGGATAGGATTCTGAAAATCATCGCGTGGTGGTGCGCATTGTATGGTTGTGTGTTACATTACTTTCACTAGTAGGAGTGAGAAAACATCACGGGGTGGTGCGCATTGTATGGGTGTGTGTTACATTACATTCACTAGTAGGAGTGAGAAAAACATCACGGCGTGGTGAGAATCGCAGGGTCTGAATTAGAATAGGCAGTGAGTGGCAATGTAGGATGGAGAAAAGCACCGCGGGCTGGTCAGAATGGGGAGGTCATGGAACATGCAGTGGCAAAGTAGGATAGCTTTCTGAAATACATCGCGGGGTGGTGCGCATTGTATGGGTGTGTGTTACATTACATTCACTAGTAGGAGTGAGAAAAACATCACGGGGTGGTGCGCATTGTATGGGTGTGTGTTACATTACATTCACTAGAAAGAGTGAGAAAAACATCACGCGGTGGTGCGCATTTTATGGGTGTGTGTTACATTACATTCACTAGTAGGAGTGAGAAAAACATCACGGGGTGGTGTGAATCGGAGGGTCTGAATTAGTATAGGCAGTGAGTGGCAATGTAGGATGGAGAAAAGCACCGCGGTGTGGTCAGCATGGGGAGGTCAGGGAACATGCAGTGGCAATGTAGGATAGGTTTCTGAAAAATATCGCGGGGTGGTGCGCATTGTATGGGTGTGTGTTACATTACATTCACTAGTAGCAGTGAGAAAAACATCACGGGGTGGTGTGAATCGGAGGGTCTGAATTAGGATAGGCAGTGAGTGGCAATGTAGGATGGAGAAAAGCACCGCGGGGTGGTCAGCATGGGGAGGTCAGGGAACATGCAATGGCAATGTAGGATAGGTTTCTGAAAAACATCGCGGGGTGGTGCGCATTGTATGGTTGTGTGTTACATTACATTCACTAGTAGGAGTGAGAAAAACATCACGGGGTGGTGTGAATTGGAGGGTCTGAATTAGGATAGGCAGTGAGTGGCAATGAAGGATGGAGAAAAGCACCGCGGGTCCGTCAGCATGTGGAGGTCAGGGAACATGCAGTGGCAAAGTAGGATAGGTTTCTGAAAAACATCGCGGGGTGGTGCGCATTGTATGGGTGTGTGTTACATTACATTCACTAGTATGAGTGAGAAAAACATCACGGGGTGGTGCGCATTGTATGGTTTTGTGCTACATTAAATTCACTATGAGGAGTGAGAAAAACATCACGGGGTGGTGTGAATCAGAGCGTCTGAATTAGGATTGGCAGTGAGTGGCAATGTAGGATGGAGAAAAGCACCGCGGGCTGGTCAGAATGGGGAGGTCATCGAACATGCAGTGGCAAAGTAGGATAGGTTTCTGAAATAAATCGCGGGGTGGTGCGCATTGTATGGCTGTGTGTTACATTACATTCACTAGTAGGAGTGAGAAAAACATCACATGGGGGTGCGCATTGTATGGGTGTGTGTTACATTACATTCACTAGTAGGAGTGAGAAAAACATCACGCAGTGGGGCGCATTGCATGGGTGTGTGTTACATTACATTCACTAGTAGGAGTGAGAAAAACATCACGGGGTGGTGTGAATCGGAGGGTCTGAATTAGGATAGGCAGTGAGTGGCAATGTAGGATGGAGAAAAGCACCGCTGGGTGGTCAGCATGGGGAGGTCAGGGAACATGCAGTGGCAATGTAGGATAGGTTTCTGAAAAATATCGCGGGGTGGTGCGCATTGTATGGGTGTGTGTTACATTACATTCACTAGTAGGAGTGAGAAAAACATCACGGGGTGGTGTGAATCGGAGGTTCTGAATTAGAATAGGCAGTGAGTAGCAATGGATGGAGAAAAGAACCGCGGGGTGGTCAGCATGGGGAGGTCAGGGAACATGCAGTGGCAATGTAGGATAGGTTTCTGAGAAACATCGCGGGGTGGTGCGCATTCTATGGTTGTGTGTTACATTACATTCACTAGTAGGAGTGAGAAAAACATCGCGGGGTGGTGCACATTGTATGGGTGTGTGTTACAGTACATTCACTAGTAGGAGTGAGAAAAACATCACGGGGTGGTGTGAATCGGAGGGTCTGAATTAGGATAGGCAGTGAGTGGCAATGTAGGATGGAGAAAAGCACGGCAGGGTGGTCAGCATGGGGACGTCAGTGAACATGCAGTGGCAATGTAGTATAGGTTTCTGAAAAACATCGCGGGGTAGTGCACAATGTATGGGTGTGTGTTACATAACATTCACTAGTAGGAGTGAGAAAAACATCACGGTGTGGTGCGCATTGTATGGGTGTGTGTTACATTACATTCACTAGTAGGAGTGAGAAAAACATCACGGGGTGTTGTGATTCGGCGGGTCTGAATTAGGATAGGCAGTGAGTGGCAATGTAGGATGGAGAAAAGCACCGCGGGGTGGTCAGAATGGGGAGATCATGGAACATGCAGTGGCAATGTAGGATAGGTTTCTGAAAAACATCGCGGGGTGGTGCGCATTGTATGGGTGTGTGTTACATTACATTCACTAGTAGGAGTGAGAAAAACATCACGGGGTGGTGCGCATTGTATGGGTGTGTGTTACATTACATTCAATAGTAGGAGTGAGAAAAACATCACATGGTGGTGCACATTGAATGGGTGTGTGTTACATTACATTCACTATTAGGAGTGAGAAAAACATCACGGAGTGGTGTGAATCGGAGGGTCTGAATTAGGATAGGCAGTGAGTGGCAATGTATGATGGAGAAAAGCACCGCAGGGGGGGTCAGCATGGAGAGGTCAGGGAACATGTAGTGGCAATGTAGGGTAGGTTATGAAAAATATCGCGGGATGGTGCGCATTGTATGGGTGTGTGTTACATTACATTCACTAGTAGGAGTGAGAAAAACATCACGGGTTTCTGTGAATCGGAGGGTCTGAATTAGGATAGGCAGTGAGTGGCAATGAAGGATGGAGAAAAGCACCGCGGGGTGGTCAGCATGGGGAGGTCAGGGAACATGCAGTGGCAATGTAGGATAGGTTTCTGAAAAATATCGCGGGGTGGTGCGCATTGTATGGGTGTGTGTTACATTACATTCACTAGTAGGAGTAAAACATCACGGGGTGGTGTGAATCGGAGGGTCTGAATTAGGATAGGCAGTGAGTGGCAATGTAGGATGGAGAAAAGCACCGCGGGGTGGTCAGCATGGGGAGGTCAGGGAACATGCAGTGGCAATAAACGATAGTTTTCAGAAAAACATCACGGGGTGGTGCGCATTGTATGGGTGTGTGTTACATTACATTCACTAGTAGGAGTGAGAAAAACATCACGGGGTGGTGCGCATTGTATGGGTGTGTGTTACATTACATTCACTAGTAGGAGTGAGATAAACATCACGGGGTGGTGTGAATCGGAGGGTTTGAATTAGGATAGGCAGTGAGTGGCAATGTAGGATGGAGAAACGCACCGCGGGGTGGTCAGCATGGGGACTTCAGGAAACATGCAGTGGCAAAGTAGGATAGGTTTCTGAAAAACATCGCGGGGTGGTGCACATTATATGGGTGTGTGTTGCATAACATTCACTAGTAGGAGTGAGAAAAACATCACGGGGTGGTGTGAATCGGAGGGACTGATTTAGGATAGGCAGTGAGTGGCAATGTCGGAGAGAGAAAAGCACCGCGCGGTGGTCAGCATGGGGAGGTCAGGGAACATGCAGTGGCAATATAGGATAGGTTTCTGAAAAACATCGCAGGGTGCGGCGCATTGTATGGGTGTGTGTTACATTACATTCACTAGTAGGAGTGAGAAAAACATCAGGGAGTAGTGCGCATTGTATGGGTGTGTGTTACATTATATTCACTAGTAGGAGTGAGAAAAACATCACGGGGTGGTGTGAATCGCAGGGCCTGAATTAGGATAGGCAGTGAGTGGGAATGTAGGGTGGAGAAAAGCACCGCGGGGTGGTCAGCATGGGGAGGTCAGGGAACATGCAACGGCAATGTAGGATACGTTTCTGAAAAACATCGCGGGGTGGTGCGCATTGTATGGTTGTGTGTTACATTACATTCACTAGTAGGATTGCGAAAAACATCACGGGGTGGTGTGAATCGGAGGGTCTGAATTAGTATAGGCAGTGAGTGGCAGTGTAGGATGGAGAAAAGCACCGCGGTGTGGTTAGCATGGGGTGGTCAGGGAACATGCAGTGGCAATGTAGGAAAGGTTTATGAAAATTATCGCGGGGTGGTGCGCATTGTATGGGTGTGTGTTACATTACATTCACTAGTAGGAGTGAGAAAAACATCACGGGGTGGTGTGAATCGGAGGGTCTGAATTAGGATAGGCAGTGAGTGGCAATGTCGGATGCAGAAAAGCACTGCGGTGTGGTCAGCATGGGGAGGTCAGGGAACATGCAGTGGCAATGTAGGATAGGTTTCTGAAAAACATCGCGGGGTGGTGCGCATTCTATGGGTGTGTGTTACATTACATTCACTAGTAGGAGTGAGAAAAATATCACGGGGTGGTGCGCATTGTTTGGGTGTGTGTTACATTACATTCACTAGTAGCAGTGAGAAAAACATCACGGGGTGGTGTGAATCGCAGGGGCTGAATTAGAATAGGCAGTGAGTGGCAATGTAGGATGGAGAAAAGCACCGCGGGGTGGTCAGCATGGGGAGGTCAGGGAACATGCAATGGCAATGTAGGATAGGATTCTGAAAATCATCGCGTGGTGGTGCGCATTGTATGGTTGTGTGTTACATTACTTTCACTAGTAGGAGTGAGAAAACATCACGGGGTGGTGCGCATTGTATGGGTGTGTGTTACATTACATTCACTAGTAGGAGTGAGAAAAACATCACGGCGTGGTGAGAATCGCAGGGTCTGAATTAGAATAGGCAGTGAGTGGCAATGTAGGATGGAGAAAAGCACCGCGGGCTGGTCAGAATGGGGAGGTCATGGAACATGCAGTGGCAAAGTAGGATAGCTTTCTGAAATACATCGCGGGGTGGTGCGCATTGTATGGGTGTGTGTTACATTACATTCACTAGTAGGAGTGAGAAAAACATCACGGGGTGGTGCGCATTGTATGGGTGTGTGTTACATTACATTCACTAGAAAGAGTGAGAAAAACATCACGCGGTGGTGCGCATTTTATGGGTGTGTGTTACATTACATTCACTAGTAGGAGTGAGAAAAACATCACGGGGTGGTGTGAATCGGAGGGTCTGAATTAGTATAGGCAGTGAGTGGCAATGTAGGATGGAGAAAAGCACCGCGGTGTGGTCAGCATGGGGAGGTCAGGGAACATGCAGTGGCAATGTAGGATAGGTTTCTGAAAAATATCGCGGGGTGGTGCGCATTGTATGGGTGTGTGTTACATTACATTCACTAGTAGCAGTGAGAAAAACATCACGGGGTGGTGTGAATCGGAGGGTCTGAATTAGGATAGGCAGTGAGTGGCAATGTAGGATGGAGAAAAGCACCGCGGGGTGGTCAGCATGGGGAGGTCAGGGAACACGCAATGGCAATGTAGGATAGGTTTCTGAAAAACATCGCGGGGTGGTGCGCATTGTATGGTTGTGTGTTACATTACATTCACTAGTAGGAGTGAGAAAAACATCACGGGGTGGTGTGAATTGGAGGGTCTGAATTAGGATAGGCAGTGAGTTGCAATGAAGGATGGAGAAAAGCACCGCGGGTCCGTCAGCATGTGGAGGTCAGGGAACATGCAGTGGCAAAGTAGGATAGGTTTCTGAAAAACATCGCGGGGTGGTGCGCATTGTATGGGTGTGTGTTACATTACATTCACTAGTATGAGTGAGAAAAACATCACGGGGTGGTGCGCATTGTATGGTTTTGTGCTACATTAAATTCACTATGAGGAGTGAGAAAAACATCACGGGGTGGTGTGAATCAGAGCGTCTGAATTAGGATTGGCAGTGAGTGGCAATGTAGGATGGAGAAAAGCACCGCGGGCTGGTCAGAATGGGGAGGTCATGGAACATGCAGTGGCAAAGTAGGATAGGTTTCTGAAATAAATCGCGGGGTGGTGCGCATTGTATGGCTGTGTGTTACATTACATTCACTAGTAGGAGTGAGAAAAACATCACATGGGGGTGCGCATTGTATGGGTGTGTGTTACATTACATTCACTAGTAGGAGTGAGAAAAACATCACGCAGTGGGGCGCATTGTATGGGTGTGTGTTACATTACATTCACTAGTAGGAGTGAGAAAAACATCACGGGGTGGTGTGAATCGGAGGGTCTGAATTAGGATAGGCAGTGAGTGGCAATGTAGGATGGAGAAAAGCACCGCTGGGTGGTCAGCATGGGGAGGTCAGGGAACATGCAGTGGCAATGTAGGATAGGTTTCTGAAAAATATCGCGGGGTGGTGCGCATTGTATGGGTGTGTGTTACATTACATTCACTAGTAGGAGTGAGAAAAACATCACGGGGTGGTGTGAATCGGAGGTTCTTAATTAGAATAGGCAGTGAGTAGCAATGGATGGAGAAAAGAACCGCGGGGTGGTCAGCATGGGGAGGTCAGGGAACATGCAGTGGCAATGTAGGATAGGTTTCTGAGAAACATCGCGGGGTGGTGCGCATTCTATGGTTGTGTGTTACATTACATTCACTAGTAGGAGTGAGAAAAACATCGCGGGGTGGTGCACATTGTATGGGTGTGTGTTACAGTACATTCACTAGTAGGAGTGAGAAAAACATCACGGGGTGGTGTGAATCGGAGGGTCTGAATTAGGATAGGCAGTGAGTGGCAATGTAGGATGGAGAAAAGCACGGCGGGGTGGTCAGCATGGGGACGTCAGTGAACATGCAGTGGCAATGTAGGATAGGTTTCTGAAAAACATCGCGGGGTAGTGCACAATGTATGGGTGTGTGTTACATAACATTCACTAGTAGGAGTGAGAAAAACATCACGGTGTGGTGCGCATTGTATGGGTGTGTGTTACATTACATTCACTAGTAGGAGTGAGAAAAACATCACGGGGTGTTGTGATTCGGCGGGTCTGAATTAGGATAGGCAGTGAGTGGCAATGTAGGATGGAGAAAAGCACCGCGGGGTGGTCAGAATGGGGAGATCATGGAACATGCAGTGGCAATGTAGGATAGGTTTCTGAAAAACATCGCGGGGTGGTGCGCATTGTATGGGTGTGTGTTACATTACATTCACTAGTAGGAGTGAGAAAAACATCACGGGGTGGTGCGCATTGTATGGGTGTGTGTTACATTACATTCAATAGTAGGAGTGAGAAAAACATCACATGGTGGTGCACATTGAATGGGTGTGTGTTACATTACATTCACTATTAGGAGTGAGAAAAACATCACGGGGTGGTGTGAATCGGAGGGTCTGAATTAGGATAGGCAGTGAGTGGCAATGTAGGATGGAGAAAAGCACCGCAGGGGGGGTCAGCATGGAGAGGTCAGGGAACATGTAGTGGCAATGTAGGGTAGGTTATGAAAAATATCGCGGGATGGTGCGCATTGTATGGGTGTGTGTTACATTACATTCACTAGTAGGAGTGAGAAAAACATCACGGGTTTCTGTGAATCGGAGGGTCTGAATTAGGATAGGCAGTGAGTGGCAATGAAGGATGGAGAAAAGCACCGCGGGGTGGTCAGCATGGGGAGGTCAGGGAACATGCAGTGGCAATGTAGGATAGGTTTCTGAAAAATATCGCGGGGTGGTGCGCATTGTATGGGTGTGTGTTACATTACATTCACTAGTAGGAGTAAAACATCACGGGGTGGTGTGAATCGGAGGGTCTGAATTAGGATAGGCAGTGAGTGGCAATGTAGGATGGAGAAAAGCACCGCGGGGTGGTCAGCATGGGGAGGTCAGGGAACATGCAGTGGCAATAAACGATAGTTTTCAGAAAAACATCACGGGGTGGTGCGCATTGTATGGGTGTGTGTTACATTACATTCACTAGTAGGAGTGAGAAAAACATCACGGGGTGGTGCGCATTGTATGGGTGTGTGTTACATTACATTCACTAGTAGGAGTGAGATAAACATCACGGGGTGGTGTGAATCGGAGGGTTTGAATTAGGATAGGCAGTGAGTGGCAATGTAGGATGGAGAAACGCACCGCGGGGTGGTCAGCATGGGGACTTCAGGAAACATGCAGTGGCAAAGTAGGATAGGTTTCTGAAAAACATCGCGGGGTGGTGCACATTATATGGGTGTGTGTTGCATAACATTCACTAGTAGGAGTGAGAAAAACATCACGGGGTGGTGTGAATCGGAGGGACTGATTTAGGATAGGCAGTGAGTGGCAATGTCGGAGAGAGAAAAGCACCGCGCGGTGGTCAGCATGGGGAGGTCAGGGAACATGCAGTGGCAATGTAGGATAGGTTTCTGAAAAGCATCCCGGGTTGGTGCGCATTGTATGGGTGTGTGTTACATTACATTCACTAGTAGGGATGAAAAAAACATCACGGGGTGGTGCGCATTGTATGGGTGTGTGTTACATTACATTCACCAGAAGGAGTGAGAAAAACATCACGGGGTGGTGTGAATCGGAGGGTCTGAATTAGGATAGGCAGTGAGTGGCAATGTAGGATGGAGAAAAGCACCGCGGGGTGGTCAGCATGGGGAAGTCAGGGAACATGCAGTGGCAATGTAGGATATTTTTCTGAAAAATATCGCGGGGTGGTGCGCATTATATGGGTGTGTGTTACATTACATTCACGAGTAGGAGTGAGAAAAACATCACGGGGTGGTGTGAATCGGAGGGTCTGAATTAGGATGGGCAGTGAGTGGCAATGTAGGATGGAGGAATGCACCACGGGGTGGTCAGCATGGGGACGTCAGGGAACATGAAGTGGCAATGTAGGATAGGTTTCTGAAAAATATCGCGGGGTGGTTCACATTGTATGGGTGTGTGTTACATAACATTCACTACTAGGAGTGAGAAAAACATCACGGGGTGGTGTGAATCGGAGGGTCTGATTTAGGATAGGCAGTGAGTGGCAATGTCGGATGGAGAAAAGCACCGCGGGGTGGTCAGCATGGGGAGGTCAGGGAACATGCATTGGCAATGTAGGATAGGTTTCTGAAAAACATCGCGGGGTGGTGCGCATTGTATGGGTGTGTGTTACATTACATTCACTAGTAGGAGTGAGAAAAACATCACGGGGTGGTGTGAATCGCAGGGTCTGAATTAGAATAGGCAGTGAGTGGCAATGTATGATGGAGAAAAGCACCGCGGGGTGGTCAGCATGGGGAGGGCAGGGAACATGCAATGGCAATGTAGGATAGGATTCTGAAAATCATCGCGTGGTGGTGCGCATTGTATGGTTGTGTGTTACATTACATTCACTAGTAGGAGTGAGAAAAACATCACGGGGTGGTGCGCATTGTATGGGTGTGTGTTACATTACATTCACTAGTAGGAGTGAGAAAAACATCACGGCGTGGTGAGAATCGCAGGGTCTGAATTAGGATAGGCAGTGAGTGGCAATGTAGGATGGAGAAAAGCACCGCGGGCTGGTCAGAATGGGGAGGTCATGGAACATGCAGTGGCAATGTAGGATAGCTTTGTGAAAAACATCGCGGGGTGGTGCGCATTGTATGGGTGTGTGTTACATTACATTCACTAGTAGGAGTGAGAAAAACATCACGGGGTGGTGCGCATTGTATGGGTGTGTTACATTACATTCACTAGTAAGAGTGAGAAAAACATCACGCGGTGGTGCGCATTGTATGGGTGTGTGTTACATTACATTCACTAGTAGGAGTGAGAAAAACATCACGGGGTGGTGTGAATCAGAGGGTCTGAATTAGTATAGGCAGTGAGTGGCAATGTAGGATGGAGAAAAGCACAGCGGTGTGGTCAGCATGGGGAGGTCAGGGAACATGCATTGGCAATGTAGGATAGGTTTCTGAAAAATATCGCGGGGTGGTGCGCATTGTATGGGTGTGTGTTACATTACATTCCCTAGTAGGAGTGAGAAAAACATCACGGCTTGGTGAGAATCGCAGGGTCTGAATTAGAATAGGCAGTGAGTGGCAATGTAGGATGGAGAAAAGCACCGCGGGCTGGTCAGAATGGGGAGGTCATGGAACATGCAGTGGCAAAGTAGGATAGCTTTCTGAAATACATCGCGGGGTGGTGCGCATTGTATGGGTGTGTGTTACATTACATTCACTAGTAGGAGTGAGAAAAACATCACGGGGTGGTGCGCATTGTATGGGTGTGTGTTACATTACATTCACTATTAAGAGTGAGAAAAACATCACGCGGTGGTGCGCATTTTATGGGTGTGTGTTACATTACATTCACTACTAGGAGTGAGAAAAACATCACGGGGTGGTGTGAATCGGAGGGTCTGAATTAGTATAGGCAGTGAGTGGCAATGTAGGATGGAGAAAAGCACCGCTGTGTGGTCAGCATGGGGAGGTCAGGGAACATGCAGTGGCAAGGTAGGATAGGTTTCTGAAAAATATCGCGGGGTGGTTTGCATTGTATGGGTGTGTGTTACATTACATTCACTAGTAGCAGTGAGAAAAACATCACGGGGTGGTGTGAATCGGAGGGTCTGAATTAGGATAGGCAGTGAGTGGCAATGTAGGATGGAGAAAAGCACCGCGGGGTGGTCAGCATGGGGAGGTCAGGGAACATGCAATGGCAATGTAGGATAGGTTTCTGAAAAACATCGCGGGGTGGTGCGCATTGTATGGTTGTCTGTTACATTACATTCACTAGTAGGAGTGAGAAAAACATCACGGGGTGGTGTGAATTGGAGGGTCTGAATTAGGATAGGCAGTGAGTGGCAATGAAGGATGGAGAAAAGCACCGCGGGTCCGACAGCATGTGGAGGTCAGGGAACATGCAGTGGCAAAGTAGGATAGGTTCCTGAAAAACATCGCGGGGTGGTGCGCATTGTATGGGTGTGTGTTACATTACATTCACTAGTATGAGAGAGAAAAACATCACGGGGTGGTGCGCATTGTATGGGTTTGTGCTACATTAAATTCACTAGGAGGAGTGAGAAAAACATCACATGGGAGTGCGCATTGTATGGGTGTGTGTTACATTACATTCACTAGTAGGAGTGAGAAAAACATCACGCAGTGGGGCGCATTGTATGGGTGTGTGTTACATTACATTCACTAGTAGGAGTGAGAAAAACATCACGGGTTTCTGTGAATCGGAGGGTCTGAATTAGGATAGGCAGTGAGTGGCAATGAAGGATGGAGAAAAGCACCGCGGGGTGGTCAGCATGGGGAGGTCAGGGAACATGCAGTGGCAATGTAGGATAGGTTTCTGAAAAATATCGCGGGGTGGTGCGCATTGTATGGGTGTGTGTTACATTACATTCACTAGTAGGAGTAAAACATCACGGGGTGGTGTGAATCGGAGGGTCTGAATTAGGATAGGCAGTGAGTGGCAATGTAGGATGGAGAAAAGCACCGCGGGGTGGTCAGCATGGGGAGGTCAGGGAACATGCAGTGGCAATAAACGATAGTTTTCAGAAAAACATCACGGGGTGGTGCGCATTGTATGGGTGTGTGTTACATTACATTCACTAGTAGGAGTGAGAAAAACATCACGGGGTGGTGCGCATTGTATGGGTGTGTGTTACATTACATTCACTAGTAGGAGTGAGATAAACATCACGGGGTGGTGTGAATCGGAGGGTTTGAATTAGGATAGGCAGTGAGTGGCAATGTAGGATGGAGAAACGCACCGCGGGGTGGTCAGCATGGGGACTTCAGGAAACATGCAGTGGCAAAGTAGGATAGGTTTCTGAAAAACATCGCGGGGTGGTGCACATTATATGGGTGTGTGTTGCATAACATTCACTAGTAGGAGTGAGAAAAACATCACGGGGTGGTGTGAATCGGAGGGACTGATTTAGGATAGGCAGTGAGTGGCAATGTCGGAGAGAGAAAAGCACCGCGCGGTGGTCAGCATGGGGAGGTCAGGGAACATGCAGTGGCAATGTAGGATAGGTTTCTGAAAAGCATCCCGGGTTGGTGCGCATTGTATGGGTGTGTGTTACATTACATTCACTAGTAGGGATGAAAAAAACATCACGGGGTGGTGCGCATTGTATGGGTGTGTGTTACATTACATTCACCAGAAGGAGTGAGAAAAACATCACGGGGTGGTGTGAATCGGAGGGTCTGAATTAGGATAGGCAGTGAGTGGCAATGTAGGATGGAGAAAAGCACCGCGGGGTGGTCAGCATGGGGAAGTCAGGGAACATGCAGTGGCAATGTAGGATATTTTTCTGAAAAATATCGCGGGGTGGTGCGCATTATATGGGTGTGTGTTACATTACATTCACGAGTAGGAGTGAGAAAAACATCACGGGGTGGTGTGAATCGGAGGGTCTGAATTAGGATGGGCAGTGAGTGGCAATGTAGGATGGAGGAATGCACCACGGGGTGGTCAGCATGGGGACGTCAGGGAACATGAAGTGGCAATGTAGGATAGGTTTCTGAAAAATATCGCGGGGTGGTTCACATTGTATGGGTGTGTGTTACATAACATTCACTACTAGGAGTGAGAAAAACATCACGGGGTGGTGTGAATCGGAGGGTCTGATTTAGGATAGGCAGTGAGTGGCAATGTCGGATGGAGAAAAGCACCGCGGGGTGGTCAGCATGGGGAGGTCAGGGAACATGCATTGGCAATGTAGGATAGGTTTCTGAAAAACATCGCGGGGTGGTGCGCATTGTATGGGTGTGTGTTACATTACATTCACTAGTAGGAGTGAGAAAAACATCACGGGGTGGTGTGAATCGCAGGGTCTGAATTAGAATAGGCAGTGAGTGGCAATGTATGATGGAGAAAAGCACCGCGGGGTGGTCAGCATGGGGAGGGCAGGGAACATGCAATGGCAATGTAGGATAGGATTCTGAAAATCATCGCGTGGTGGTGCGCATTGTATGGTTGTGTGTTACATTACATTCACTAGTAGGAGTGAGAAAAACATCACGGGGTGGTGCGCATTGTATGGGTGTGTGTTACATTACATTCACTAGTAGGAGTGAGAAAAACATCACGGCGTGGTGAGAATCGCAGGGTCTGAATTAGGATAGGCAGTGAGTGGCAATGTAGGATGGAGAAAAGCACCGCGGGCTGGTCAGAATGGGGAGGTCATGGAACATGCAGTGGCAATGTAGGATAGCTTTGTGAAAAACATCGCGGGGTGGTGCGCATTGTATGGGTGTGTGTTACATTACATTCACTAGTAGGAGTGAGAAAAACATCACGGGGTGGTGCGCATTGTATGGGTGTGTTACATTACATTCACTAGTAAGAGTGAGAAAAACATCACGCGGTGGTGCGCATTGTATGGGTGTGTGTTACATTACATTCACTAGTAGGAGTGAGAAAAACATCACGGGGTGGTGTGAATCAGAGGGTCTGAATTAGTATAGGCAGTGAGTGGCAATGTAGGATGGAGAAAAGCACAGCGGTGTGGTCAGCATGGGGAGGTCAGGGAACATGCATTGGCAATGTAGGATAGGTTTCTGAAAAATATCGCGGGGTGGTGCGCATTGTATGGGTGTGTGTTACATTACATTCCCTAGTAGGAGTGAGAAAAACATCACGGCTTGGTGAGAATCGCAGGGTCTGAATTAGAATAGGCAGTGAGTGGCAATGTAGGATGGAGAAAAGCACCGCGGGCTGGTCAGAATGGGGAGGTCATGGAACATGCAGTGGCAAAGTAGGATAGCTTTCTGAAATACATCGCGGGGTGGTGCGCATTGTATGGGTGTGTGTTACATTACATTCACTAGTAGGAGTGAGAAAAACATCACGGGGTGGTGCGCATTGTATGGGTGTGTGTTACATTACATTCACTATTAAGAGTGAGAAAAACATCACGCGGTGGTGCGCATTTTATGGGTGTGTGTTACATTACATTCACTACTAGGAGTGAGAAAAACATCACGGGGTGGTGTGAATCGGAGGGTCTGAATTAGTATAGGCAGTGAGTGGCAATGTAGGATGGAGAAAAGCACCGCTGTGTGGTCAGCATGGGGAGGTCAGGGAACATGCAGTGGCAAGGTAGGATAGGTTTCTGAAAAATATCGCGGGGTGGTTTGCATTGTATGGGTGTGTGTTACATTACATTCACTAGTAGCAGTGAGAAAAACATCACGGGGTGGTGTGAATCGGAGGGTCTGAATTAGGATAGGCAGTGAGTGGCAATGTAGGATGGAGAAAAGCACCGCGGGGTGGTCAGCATGGGGAGGTCAGGGAACATGCAATGGCAATGTAGGATAGGTTTCTGAAAAACATCGCGGGGTGGTGCGCATTGTATGGTTGTCTGTTACATTACATTCACTAGTAGGAGTGAGAAAAACATCACGGGGTGGTGTGAATTGGAGGGTCTGAATTAGGATAGGCAGTGAGTGGCAATGAAGGATGGAGAAAAGCACCGCGGGTCCGACAGCATGTGGAGGTCAGGGAACATGCAGTGGCAAAGTAGGATAGGTTCCTGAAAAACATCGCGGGGTGGTGCGCATTGTATGGGTGTGTGTTACATTACATTCACTAGTATGAGAGAGAAAAACATCACGGGGTGGTGCGCATTGTATGGGTTTGTGCTACATTAAATTCACTAGGAGGAGTGAGAAAAACATCACATGGGAGTGCGCATTGTATGGGTGTGTGTTACATTACATTCACTAGTAGGAGTGAGAAAAACATCACGCAGTGGGGCGCATTGTATGGGTGTGTGTTACATTACATTCACTAGTAGGAGTGAGAAAAACATCACGGGGTGGTGTGAATCGGAGGGTCTGAATTAGGATAGGCAGTGAGTGGCAAGCAGGATGGAGAAAAGCACCGCGGGATGGTCAGCATGGGGAGGTCAGGGAACATGCAGTGGCAATGTAGGATAGGTTTCTGAAAAATATAGCGGGGTGGTGCGCATTGTATGGGTGTGTGTTACATTACATTCACTAGTAGGAGTGAGAAAAACATCACGGGGTGGTGTGAATCGGAGGGTCTGAATTAGAATAGGCAGTGAGTAGCAATGGATGGAGAAAAGCACCGCGGGGTGGTCAGCATGGGGAGGTCAGGGAACATGCAGTGGCAATGTAGGATAGGTTTCTGAGAAACATCGCGGGGTGGTGCGCATTCTATGGTTGTGTGTTACATTACATTCACTAGTAGGAGTGAGAAAAACATCGCGGGGTGGTGCACATTGTATGGGTGTGTGTTACATTACATTCACTAGTAGGAGTGAGAAAAACATCACGGGGTGGTGTGAATCGGAGGGTCTGAATTAGGATAGGCAGTGAGTGGCAATGTAGGATGGAGAAAAGCACCGCGGGGTGGTCAGCATGGGGACGTCAGTGAACATGCAGTGGCAATGTAGGATAGGTTTCTGAAAAACATCGCGGGGTAGTGCACAATGTATGGGTGTGTGTTACATAACATTCACTAGTAGGAGTGAGAAATACATCACGGTGTGGTGCGCATTGTATGGGTGTGTGTTACATTACATTCACTAGTAGGAGTGAGAAAAACATCACGGGGTGTTGTGATTCGGAGGGTCTGAATTAGGATAGGCAGTGAGTGGCAATGTAGGATGGAGAAAAGCACCGCGGGGTGGTCAGAATGGGGAGATCATGGAACATGCAGTGGCAATGTAGGATAGGTTTCTGAAAAACATCGCGGGTTGGTGCGCATTGTATGGGTGTGTGTTACATTACATTCACTAGTAGGAGTGAGAAAAACATCACGGGGTGGTGCGCATTGTATGGGTGTGTGTTACATTACATTCAATAGTAGGAGTGAGAAAAACATCACATGGTGGTGCACATTGAATGGGTGTGTGTTACATTACATTCACTATTAGGAGTGAGAAAAACATCACGGGGTGGTGTGAATCGGAGGGTCTGAATTAGGATAGGCAGTGAGTGGCAATGTAGGATAGAGAAAAGCACCGCGGGGTGGTCAGCATGGAGAGGTCAGGGAACATGTAGTGGCAATGTAGGGTAGGTTATGAAAAATATCGCGGGATGGTGCGCATTGTATGGGTGTGTGTTACATTACATTCACTAGTAGGAGTGAGAAAAACATCACGGGTTTCTGTGAATCGGAGGGTCTGAATTAGGATAGGCAGTGAGTGGCAATGAAGGATGGAGAAAAGCACCGCGGGGTGGTCAGCATGGGGAGGTCAGGGAACATGCAGTGGCAATGTAGGATAGGTTTCTGAAAAATATCGCGGGGTGGTGCGCATTGTATGGGTGTGTGTTACATTACATTCACTAGTAGGAGTAAAACATCACGGGGTGGTGTGAATCGGAGGGTCTGAATTAGGATAGGCAGTGAGTGGCAATGTAGTATGGAGAAAAGCACCGCGGGGTGGTCAGCATGGGGAGGTCAGGGAACATGCAGTGGCAATACACGATAGTTTTCTGAAAAACATCACGGGGTGGTGCGCATTGTATGGGTGTGTGTTACATTACATTCACTAGTAGGAGTGAGAAAAACATCACGGGGTGGTGCGCATTGTATGGGTGTGTGTTACATTACATTCACTAGTAGGAGTGAGATAAACATCACGGGGTGGTGTGAATCGGAGGGTTTGAATTAGGATAGGCAGTGAGTGGCAATGTAGGATGGAGAAACGCACCGCGGGGTGGTCAGCATGGGGACTTCAGGAAACATGCAGTGGCAAAGTAGGATAGGTTTCTGAAAAACATCGCGGGGTGGTGCACATTATATGGGTGTGTGTTGCATAACATTCACTAGTAGGAGTGAGAAAAACATCACGGGGTGGTGTGAATCGGAGGGACTGATTTAGGATAGGCAGTGAGTGGCAATGTCGGAGAGAGAAAAGCACCTCGCGGTGGTCAGCATGGGGAGGTCAGGGAACATGCAGTGGCAATGTAGGATACGTTTCTGAAAAGCATCCCGGGTTGGTGCGCATTGTATGGGTGTGTGTTACATTACATTCACGAGTAGGAGTGAGAAAAACATCACGGGGTGGTGTGAATTGGAGGGTCTGAATTAGGATGGGCAGTGAGTGGCAATGTAGGATGGAGGAATGCACCACGGGGTGGTCAGCATGGGGACGTCAGGGAACATGAAGTGGCAATGTAGGATAGGTTTCTGAAAAATATCGCGGGGTGGTTCACATTGTACGGGTGTGTGTTACATAACATTCACTACTAGGAGTGAGAAAAACATCACGGGGTGGTGTGAATCGGAGGGTCTGATTTAGGATAGGCAGTGAGTGGCAATGTCGGATGGAGAAAAGCACCGCGGGGTGGTCAGCATGGGGAGGTCAGGGAACATGCATTGGCAATGTAGGATAGGTTTCTGAAAAACATCGCGGGGTGGTGCGCATTGTATGGGTGTGTGTTACATTACATTCACTAGTAGGAGTGAGAAAAACATCACGGGGTGGTGCGCATAGTATGGGTGTGTGTTACATTACATTCACTAGTAGGAGTGAGAAAAACATCACGGGGTGGTGTGAATCGCAGGGTCTGAATTAGAATAGGCAGTGAGTGGCAATGTATGATGGAGAAAAGCACTGCGGGGTGGTCAGCATGGGGACGTCAGTGAACATGCAGTGGCAATGTAGGATAGGTTTCTGAAAAACATCGCGGGGTAGTGCACAATGTATGGGTGTGTGTTACATAACATTCACTAGTAGGAGTGAGAAAAACATCACGGTGTGGTGCGCATTGTATGGGTGTGTGTTACATTACATTCACTAGTAGGAGTGAGAAAAACATCACGGGGTGTTGTGATTCGGAGGGTCTGAATTAGGATAGGCAGTGAGTGGCAATGTAGGATGGAGAAAAGCACCGCGGGGTGGTCAGAATGGGGAGATCATGGAACATGCAGTGGCAATGTAGGATAGGTTTCTGAAAAACATCGCGGGGTGGTGCGCATTGTATGGGTGTGTGTTACATTACATTCACTAGTAGGAGTGAGAAAAACATCACGGGGTGGTGCGCATTGTATGGGTGTGTGTTACATTACATTCAATAGTAGGAGTGAGAAAAACATCACATGGTGGTGCGCATGGAATGGGTGTGTGTTACATTACATTCATTATTAGGAGTGAGAAAAACATCACGGGGTGGTGTGAATCGGAGGGTCTGAATTAGGATAGGCAGTGAGTGGCAATGTAGGATGGAGAAAAGCACCGCGGGGTGGTCAGCATGGGGAGGTCAGGGAACATGTAGTGGCAATGTAGGGTAGGTTATGAAAAATATCGCGGGATGGTGCGTATTGTATGGGTGTGTGTTACATTACATTCACTAGTAGGAGTGAGAAAAACATCACGGGTTTCTGTGAATCGGAGGGTCTGAATTAGGATAGGCAGTGAGTGGCAATGAAGGATGGAGAAAAGCACCGCGGGGTGGTCAGCATGGGGAGATCAGGGAACATGCAGTGGCAATGTAGGATAGGTTTCTGAAAAATATCGCGGGGTGGTGCGCATTGTATGGGTGTGTGTTACATTACATTCACTAGTAGGAGTAAAACATCACGGGGTGGTGTGAATCGGAGGGTCTGAATTAGGATAGGCAGTGAGTGGCAATGTAGGATGGAGAAAAGCACCGCGGGGTGGTCAGCATGGGGAGGTCAGGGAACATGCAGTGGCAATAAACGATAGTTTTCTGAAAAACATCACGGGGTGGTGCGCATTGTATGGGTGTGTGTTACATTACATTCACTAGTAGGAGTGAGAAAAACATCACGGGGTGGTGCGCATTGTATGGGTGTGTGTTACATTACATTCACTAGTAGGAGTGAGATAAACATCACGGGGTGGTGTGAATCGGAGGGTTTGAATTAGGATAGGCAGTGAGTGGCAATGTAGGATGGAGAAACGCACCGCGGGGTGGTCAGCATGGGGACTTCAGGAAACATGCAGTGGCAAAGTAGGATAGGTTTCTGAAAAACATCGCGGGGTGGTGCACATTATATGGGTGTGTGTTGCATAACATTCACTAGTAGGAGTGAGAAAAACATCACGGGGTGGTGTGAATCGGAGGGACTGATTTAGGATAGGCAGTGAGTGGCAATGTCGGAGAGAGAAAAGCACCGCGCGGTGGTCAGCATGGGGAAGTCAGGGAACATGCAGTGGCAATGTAGGATAGGTTTCTGAAAAGCATCCCGGGTTGGTGCGCATTGTATGGGTGTGTGTTACATTACATTCACTAGTAGGGATGAGAAAAATATCACGGGGTGGTGCGCATTGTATGGGTGTGTGTTACATTACATTCACTAGTAGGAGTGAGAAAAACATCACGGGGTGGTGCGCATTGTATGGGTGTGTGTTACATTACATTCACTAGTAGGAGTGAGAAAAACATCACGGCGTGGTGAGAATCGCAGGGTCTGAATTAGGATAGGCAGTGAGTGGCAATGTAGGATGGAGAAAAGCACCGCGGGCTGGTCAGAATGGGGAGGTCATGGAACATGCAGTGGCAATGTAGGATAGCTTTCTGAAAAACATCGCGGGGTGGTGCGCATTGTATGGGTGTGTGTTACATTACATTCACTAGTAGGAGTGAGAAAAACATCACGGGGTGGTGCGCATTGTATGGGTGTGTGTTACATTACATTCACTAGTAAGAGTGAGAAAAACATCACGCGGTGGTGCGCATTGTATGGGTGTGTGTTACATTACATTCACTAGTAGGAGTGAGAAAAACATCACGGGGTGGTGTGAATCGGAGGGTCTGAATTAGTATAGGCAGTGATTGGCAATGTAGGATGGAGAAAAGCACCGCGGTGTGGTCAGCATGGGGAGGTCAGGGAACATGCATTGGCAATGTAGGACAGGTTTCTGAAAAATATCGCGGGGTGGTGCGCATTGTATGGGTGTGTGTTACATTACATTCCCTAGTAGGAGTGAGAAAAACATCACGGGGTGGTGTGAATCGGAGGGTCTGAATTAGGATAGGCAGTGAGTGGCAATGTAGAATGGAGAAAAGCACCGCGGGGTGGTCAGCATGGGGAGGTCAGGGAACATGCAATGGCAATGTAGGATAGGTTTCTGATAAACATCGCGCGGTGGTGCGCATTGTATGGTTGTGTGTAACATTACATTCACTAGTAGGAGTGAGAAAAACATCACGGGGTGGTGTGAATTGGAGGGTCTGAATTAGGATAGGCAGTGAGTGGCAATGAAGGATGGAGTAAAGCACCGCGGTTCCGTCAGCATGTGGAGGTCAGGGAACATGCAGTGGCAAAGTAGGATAGGTTTCTGAAAAACATCGCGGGATGGTGCGCATTGTATGGGTGTGTGTTACATTACATTCACTAGTATGAGTGAGAAAAACATCACGGGGTGGTGCGCATTGTATGGGTTTGTGCTACATTAAATTCACTAGGAGGAGTGAGAAAAACATCACGCGGTGGTGTGAATCAGAGCGTCTGAATTAGGATAGGCAGTGAGTGGCAATGTAGGATGGAGAAAAGCACCGCGGGGTGGTCAGAATGGGGAGGTCATGGAACATGCAGTGGCAATGTAGGATAGGTTTCTGAAAAACATCGCGGGGTGGTGCACATTGTATGGGTGTGTGTTACATTACATTCACTAGTAAGAGTGAGAAAAATATCACGGGGTGGTGCGCATTGTATGGGTGTGTGTTACATTACATTCACTATTCGGAGTGAGAAAATCATCACGCGGTGGTGCGCATTGTATGGGTGTGTGTTACATTACATTCACTAGTAGGAGTGAGAAAAACATCACGGGGTGGTGTGAATAGGAGTGTCTGAATTAGGATAGGCATTGAGTGGCAATGTAGGATGGAGAAAAGCACCGCGGGGTGGTCAGCATGGCCAGGTCAGGGAACATGCAGTGGCAATGTAGGATATTTTTCTGAAAAATATCGCGGGTGGTGCGCATTGTATGGGTGTGTGTTACATTACATTCACTAGTAGGAGTGAGAAAAACATCACGGGGTGGTGTGAATCGGAGGGTCTGAATTAGGATAGGCAGTGAGTGGCAATGTAGGATGGAGAAAAGCACCGCGGGGTGGTCAGCATGGGGACGTCAGGGAACATGCAGTGGCAATGTAGGATAGGTTTCTGAAAAATATCGCGGGGTGGTGCACATTGTATGGGTGTGTGTTACATTACATTCACTAGTAGGAGTGAGAAAAGCATCACGGGGTGGTGCGCATTGTATGGGTGTGTGTTACATTACATTCATTAGTAGGAGTGAGAAAAATATCACGGGGTGGTGTGAATCGCAGGGTCTGAATTAGGATAGGCAGTGAGTGGCAAAGTAGGATGGAGAAAATCACCGCGGGGTGGTCAGCATGGGGAGGTCAGGGAACATGCGATGGCAATGTAGGATAGGTTTCTGAAAAACATCGCGGGGTTGTGCGCATTGTATGGTTGTGTGTTACATTACTTTCACTAGTAGGAGTGAGAAAAACATCACAAGGTGGTGCGCATTGTATGGGTGTGTGTTACATTACATTCACTAGTAGGAGTGAGAAAAACATCACGGGGTGGTGTGAATCGCAGGGTCTGAATTAGGATAGGCAGTGAGTGGCAATGTAGGATGGAGAAAAGCACCGCGGGCTGGTCAGAATGGGGAGGTCATGGAACATGCAGTGGCAAAGTAGGATAGGTTTCTGAAATAAATCGCGGGGTGGTGCGCACTGTATGGGTGTGTGTTACATTACATTCACTAGTAGGAGTGAGAAAAACATCACGGTGTGGTGCGCATTGTATGGGTGTGTGTTACATTACATTCACTAGTAGGAGTGAGAAAAACATCACGGAGTGGTGTGAATCGGAGGGTCTGAATTAGGATAGGCAGTGAGTGGCAATGTAGGATGGAGAAAAGCACCGCGGGGTGGTCAGCATGGGGAAGTTCAGGGAACATGCAGTGGCAATGTAGGATAGGTTTCTGAAAAATATCGCGGGGTGGTGCGCATTGTATGGGTGTGTGTTACATTACATTCACTAGTAGGAGTGAGAAAAACATCACGGGGTGGTGTGAATCGGAGGGTCTGAATTAGAATAGGCAGTGAGTAGCAATGTAGGATGGAGAAAAGCACCGCGGGGTGGTCAGCATGGGGAGGTCAGGGAACATGCAGTGGCAATATAGGATAGGTTTCTGAAAAACATCGTGGTGTGGTGCGCACTGTATGGGTGTGTGTTACATAACATTCACTAGTAGGAGTGAGAAAAACATCACAGGGTGTTGTGAATCGGATGGTCTGATTTAGGATAGGCAGTGAGTGGCAATGTCAGATGGAGAAAAGCGCCGCGGGGTGGTCAGCATGGGGAGGTCAGGGAACACGCAGTGGCAATATAGGATAGGTTTCTGAAAAACATCGTGGGGTGGTGCGCATTGTATGGGTGTGTGTTACATTACATTCACTAGTAGGAGTGAGAAAAATATCACGGGGTGGTGCGCATTGAATGGCTGTGTGTTACATTACATTCACTAGTAGGAGTGAGAAAAACATCACGGGGTGGTGTCAATCGCAGGGTCTGAATTAGGATAGGCAGTGAGTGGCAATGTAGGATGGAGAAAAGCACCGTGGGGTGGTCAGCATGGGGAGGTCAGGGAACATGCAGTGGCAATGTAGGATAGGTTTCTGAAAAACATCGCGGGGTGGTGCGCATTGTATGGGTGTGTGTTACATTACATTCACTAGTAGGAGTGAGAAAAACATCAGGGAGTAGTGCGCATTGTATGGGTGTGTGTTACATTACATTCACTAGTAGGAGTGAGAAAAACATCACGGGGTGGTGTGAATCGCAGGGCCTGAATTAGGATAGGCAGTGAGTGGCAATGCAGGATGGAGAAAAGCACCGCGGGTTGGTCAGCATGGGGAGGTCAGGGAACATGCAATGGCAATGTAGGATAGGTTTCTGAAAAACATCGCGAGGTGGTGCGCATTGTATGGTTGTGTGTTACATTACATTCACTAGTAGGATTGAGAAAAACATCATGGGGTGGTGTGAATCGGAGGGTCTGAATTAGTATAGGCAGTGAGTGGCAGTGTAGGATGGAGAAAAGCACCGCGGTGTGGTCAGCATGGGGAGGTCAGGGAACATGCAGTGGCAATGTAGGATAGGTTTATGAAAAATATCGCGGGGTGGTGCGCATTTTATGGGTGTGTGTTACATTAGATTCACTAGTAGGAGTGAGAAACACATCACGGGGTGGTGTGAATCGGAGGGTCTGAATTAGGATGGGCAGTGAGTGGCAATGAAGGATGGAGAAAAGCACCGCGGGGTGGTCAACATGGGGACGTCAGGGAACATGCAGTGGCAATGTAGGATAGGTTTCTGAAAAACATTGCGGGATGGTGCACATTGTATGGGTGTGTGTTACATAACATTCACTAGTAGGAGTGAGAAAAACATCACGTGGTGGTGTGAATCGGAGGGTCTGATTTAGGATAGGCAGTGAGTGGCAATGTCGGATGCAGAAAAGCACTGCGGGGTGGTCCGCATGGGGAGGTCAGGGAACATGCAGTGGCAATGTAGGATAGGTTTCTGAAAAACATCACGTGGTGGTGCGCATTCTATGGGTGTGTGTTACATTACATTCACTAGTAGGAGTGAGAAAAATATCACGGGGTGGTGCGCATTGTATGGGTGTGTGTTACATTACATTCCCTAGTAGCAGTGAGAAAAACATCACGGGGTGGTGTGAATCGCAGGGTCTGAATTAGGATAGGCAGTGAGTGGCAATGTCGGATGCAGAAAAGCACTGCGGGGTGGTCAGTATGGGGAGGTCAGGGAACATGCAGTGGCAATGTAGGATAGGTTTCTGAAAAACATCGCGGGGTGGTGCGCATTCTATGGGTGTGTGTTACATTACATTCACTAGTAGGAGTGAGAAAAATATCACGGGGTGGTGCGCATTGTATGGGTGTGTGTTACATTACATTCACTAGTAGCAGTGAGAAAAACATCACGGGGTGGTGTGAATCAGAGGGTCTGAATTAGAATAGGCAGTGAGTAGCAATGTAGGATGGAGAAAAGCACCGCAGGGTGGTCAGCATGGGGAGATCAGGGAACATGCAGTGGCAATGTAGGATAGGTTTCTGAAAAATATCGCGGGGTGGTGCGCATTGTATGGGTGTGTGTTGCATTACATTCACTAGTAGGAGTAAAACATCACGGGGTGGTGTGAATCGGAGGGTCTGAATTAGGATAGGCAGTGAGTGGCAATGTAGGATGGAGAAAAGCACCGCGGGGTGGTCAGCATGGGGAGGTCAGGGAACATGCAGTGGCAATAAACGATAGTTTTCTGAAAAACATCACGGGGTGGTGCGCATTGTATGGGTGTGTGTTACATTACATTCACTAGTAGGAGTGAGAAAAACATCACGGGGTGGTGCGCATTGTATGGGTGTGTGTTACATTACATTCACTAGTAGGAGTGAGATAAACATCACGGGGTGGTGTGAATCGGAGGGTTTGAATTAGGATAGGCAGTGAGTGGCAATGTAGGATGGAGAAACGCACCGCGGGGTGGTCAGCATGGGGACTTCAGGAAACATGCAGTGGCAAAGTAGGATAGGTTTCTGAAAAACATCGCGGGGTGGTGCACATTATATGGGTGTGTGTTGCATAACATTCACTAGTAGGAGTGAGAAAAACATCACGGGGTGGTGTGAATCGGAGGGACTGATTTAGGATAGGCAGTGAGTGGCAATGTCGGAGAGAGAAAAGCACCGCGCGGTGGTCAGCATGGGGAAGTCAGGGAACATGCAGTGGCAATGTAGGATAGGTTTCTGAAAAGCATCCCGGGTTGGTGCGCATTGTATGGGTGTGTGTTACATTACATTCACTAGTAGGGATGAGAAAAATATCACGGGGTGGTGCGCATTGTATGGGTGTGTGTTACATTACATTCACTAGTAGGAGTGAGAAAAACATCACGGGGTGGTGCGCATTGTATGGGTGTGTGTTACATTACATTCACTAGTAGGAGTGAGAAAAACATCACGGCGTGGTGAGAATCGCAGGGTCTGAATTAGGATAGGCAGTGAGTGGCAATGTAGGATGGAGAAAAGCACCGCGGGCTGGTCAGAATGGGGAGGTCATGGAACATGCAGTGGCAATGTAGGATAGCTTTCTGAAAAACATCGCGGGGTGGTGCGCATTGTATGGGTGTGTGTTACATTACATTCACTAGTAGGAGTGAGAAAAACATCACGGGGTGGTGCGCATTGTATGGGTGTGTGTTACATTACATTCACTAGTAAGAGTGAGAAAAACATCACGCGGTGGTGCGCATTGTATGGGTGTGTGTTACATTACATTCACTAGTAGGAGTGAGAAAAACATCACGGGGTGGTGTGAATCGGAGGGTCTGAATTAGTATAGGCAGTGAGTGGCAATGTAGGATGGAGAAAAGCACCGCGGTGTGGTCAGCATGGGGAGGTCAGGGAACATGCATTGGCAATGTAGGACAGGTTTCTGAAAAATATCGCGGGGTGGTGCGCATTGTATGGGTGTGTGTTACATTACATTCCCTAGTAGGAGTGAGAAAAACATCACGGGGTGGTGTGAATCGGAGGGTCTGAATTAGGATAGGCAGTGAGTGGCAATGTAGAATGGAGAAAAGCACCGCGGGGTGGTCAGCATGGGGAGGTCAGGGAACATGCAATGGCAATGTAGGATAGGTTTCTGATAAACATCGCGCGGTGGTGCGCATTGTATGGTTGTGTGTAACATTACATTCACTAGTAGGAGTGAGAAAAACATCACGGGGTGGTGTGAATTGGAGGGTCTGAATTAGGATAGGCAGTGAGTGGCAATGAAGGATGGAGTAAAGCACCGCGGTTCCGTCAGCATGTGGAGGTCAGGGAACATGCAGTGGCAAAGTAGGATAGGTTTCTGAAAAACATCGCGGGATGGTGCGCATTGTATGGGTGTGTGTTACATTACATTCACTAGTATGAGTGAGAAAAACATCACGGGGTGGTGCGCATTGTATGGGTTTGTGCTACATTAAATTCACTAGGAGGAGTGAGAAAAACATCACGCGGTGGTGTGAATCAGAGCGTCTGAATTAGGATAGGCAGTGAGTGGCAATGTAGGATGGAGAAAAGCACCGCGGGGTGGTCAGAATGGGGAGGTCATGGAACATGCAGTGGCAATGTAGGATAGGTTTCTGAAAAACATCGCGGGGTGGTGCACATTGTATGGGTGTGTGTTACATTACATTCACTAGTAAGAGTGAGAAAAATATCACGGGGTGGTGCGCATTGTATGGGTGTGTGTTACATTACATTCACTATTCGGAGTGAGAAAATCATCACGCGGTGGTGCGCATTGTATGGGTGTGTGTTACATTACATTCACTAGTAGGAGTGAGAAAAACATCACGGGGTGGTGTGAATAGGAGTGTCTGAATTAGGATAGGCATTGAGTGGCAATGTAGGATGGAGAAAAGCACCGCGGGGTGGTCAGCATGGCCAGGTCAGGGAACATGCAGTGGCAATGTAGGATATTTTTCTGAAAAATATCGCGGGTGGTGCGCATTGTATGGGTGTGTGTTACATTACATTCACTAGTAGGAGTGAGAAAAACATCACGGGGTGGTGTGAATCGGAGGGTCTGAATTAGGATAGGCAGTGAGTGGCAATGTAGGATGGAGAAAAGCACCGCGGGGTGGTCAGCATGGGGACGTCAGGGAACATGCAGTGGCAATGTAGGATAGGTTTCTGAAAAATATCGCGGGGTGGTGCACATTGTATGGGTGTGTGTTACATTACATTCACTAGTAGGAGTGAGAAAAGCATCACGGGGTGGTGCGCATTGTATGGGTGTGTGTTACATTACATTCATTAGTAGGAGTGAGAAAAATATCACGGGGTGGTGTGAATCGCAGGGTCTGAATTAGGATAGGCAGTGAGTGGCAAAGTAGGATGGAGAAAATCACCGCGGGGTGGTCAGCATGGGGAGGTCAGGGAACATGCGATGGCAATGTAGGATAGGTTTCTGAAAAACATCGCGGGGTTGTGCGCATTGTATGGTTGTGTGTTACATTACTTTCACTAGTAGGAGTGAGAAAAACATCACAAGGTGGTGCGCATTGTATGGGTGTGTGTTACATTACATTCACTAGTAGGAGTGAGAAAAACATCACGGGGTGGTGTGAATCGCAGGGTCTGAATTAGGATAGGCAGTGAGTGGCAATGTAGGATGGAGAAAAGCACCGCGGGCTGGTCAGAATGGGGAGGTCATGGAACATGCAGTGGCAAAGTAGGATAGGTTTCTGAAATAAATCGCGGGGTGGTGCGCACTGTATGGGTGTGTGTTACATTACATTCACTAGTAGGAGTGAGAAAAACATCACGGTGTGGTGCGCATTGTATGGGTGTGTGTTACATTACATTCACTAGTAGGAGTGAGAAAAACATCACGGAGTGGTGTGAATCGGAGGGTCTGAATTAGGATAGGCAGTGAGTGGCAATGTAGGATGGAGAAAAGCACCGCGGGGTGGTCAGCATGGGGAAGTTCAGGGAACATGCAGTGGCAATGTAGGATAGGTTTCTGAAAAATATCGCGGGGTGGTGCGCATTGTATGGGTGTGTGTTACATTACATTCACTAGTAGGAGTGAGAAAAACATCACGGGGTGGTGTGAATCGGAGGGTCTGAATTAGAATAGGCAGTGAGTAGCAATGTAGGATGGAGAAAAGCACCGCGGGGTGGTCAGCATGGGGAGGTCAGGGAACATGCAGTGGCAATATAGGATAGGTTTCTGAAAAACATCGTGGTGTGGTGCGCACTGTATGGGTGTGTGTTACATAACATTCACTAGTAGGAGTGAGAAAAACATCACAGGGTGTTGTGAATCGGATGGTCTGATTTAGGATAGGCAGTGAGTGGCAATGTCAGATGGAGAAAAGCGCCGCGGGGTGGTCAGCATGGGGAGGTCAGGGAACACGCAGTGGCAATATAGGATAGGTTTCTGAAAAACATCGTGGGGTGGTGCGCATTGTATGGGTGTGTGTTACATTACATTCACTAGTAGGAGTGAGAAAAATATCACGGGGTGGTGCGCATTGAATGGCTGTGTGTTACATTACATTCACTAGTAGGAGTGAGAAAAACATCACGGGGTGGTGTCAATCGCAGGGTCTGAATTAGGATAGGCAGTGAGTGGCAATGTAGGATGGAGAAAAGCACCGTGGGGTGGTCAGCATGGGGAGGTCAGGGAACATGCAGTGGCAATGTAGGATAGGTTTCTGAAAAACATCGCGGGGTGGTGCGCATTGTATGGGTGTGTGTTACATTACATTCACTAGTAGGAGTGAGAAAAACATCAGGGAGTAGTGCGCATTGTATGGGTGTGTGTTACATTACATTCACTAGTAGGAGTGAGAAAAACATCACGGGGTGGTGTGAATCGCAGGGCCTGAATTAGGATAGGCAGTGAGTGGCAATGCAGGATGGAGAAAAGCACCGCGGGTTGGTCAGCATGGGGAGGTCAGGGAACATGCAATGGCAATGTAGGATAGGTTTCTGAAAAACATCGCGAGGTGGTGCGCATTGTATGGTTGTGTGTTACATTACATTCACTAGTAGGATTGAGAAAAACATCATGGGGTGGTGTGAATCGGAGGGTCTGAATTAGTATAGGCAGTGAGTGGCAGTGTAGGATGGAGAAAAGCACCGCGGTGTGGTCAGCATGGGGAGGTCAGGGAACATGCAGTGGCAATGTAGGATAGGTTTATGAAAAATATCGCGGGGTGGTGCGCATTTTATGGGTGTGTGTTACATTAGATTCACTAGTAGGAGTGAGAAACACATCACGGGGTGGTGTGAATCGGAGGGTCTGAATTAGGATGGGCAGTGAGTGGCAATGAAGGATGGAGAAAAGCACCGCGGGGTGGTCAGCATGGGGACGTCAGGGAACATGCAGTGGCAATGTAGGATAGGTTTCTGAAAAACATTGCGGGATGGTGCACATTGTATGGGTGTGTGTTACATAACATTCACTAGTAGGAGTGAGAAAAACATCACGTGGTGGTGTGAATCGGAGGGTCTGATTTAGGATAGGCAGTGAGTGGCAATGTCGGATGCAGAAAAGCACTGCGGGGTGGTCCGCATGGGGAGGTCAGGGAACATGCAGTGGCAATGTAGGATAGGTTTCTGAAAAACATCACGTGGTGGTGCGCATTCTATGGGTGTGTGTTACATTACATTCACTAGTAGGAGTGAGAAAAATATCACGGGGTGGTGCGCATTGTATGGGTGTGTGTTACATTACATTCCCTAGTAGCAGTGAGAAAAACATCACGGGGTGGTGTGAATCGCAGGGTCTGAATTAGGATAGGCAGTGAGTGGCAATGTCGGATGCAGAAAAGCACTGCGGGGTGGTCAGTATGGGGAGGTCAGGGAACATGCAGTGGCAATGTAGGATAGGTTTCTGAAAAACATCGCGGGGTGGTGCGCATTCTATGGGTGTGTGTTACATTACATTCACTAGTAGGAGTGAGAAAAATATCACGGGGTGGTGCGCATTGTATGGGTGTGTGTTACATTACATTCACTAGTAGCAGTGAGAAAAACATCACGGGGTGGTGTGAATCAGAGGGTCTGAATTAGAATAGGCAGTGAGTAGCAATGTAGGATGGAGAAAAGCACCGCAGGGTGGTCAGCATGGGGAGGTCAGGGAACATGCAGTGGCAATATAGGATAGGTTTCTGAAAAACATCGTGGGGTGGTGCGCATTGTATGGGTGTGTGTTACATAACATTCACTAGTAGGAGTGAGAAAAACATCACGGGGTGGTGTGAATCGGAAGGTCTGATTTAGGATAGGCAGTGAGTGGCAATGTCGGATGGAGAAAAGCACCGCGGGGTGGTCAGCATGGGGAGGTCAGGGAACACGCAGTGGCAATATAGGATAGGTTTCTGAAAAACATCGTGGGGTGGTGCGCATTGTATGGGTGTGTGTTACATTACATTCACTAGTAGGAGTGAGAAAAATATCACGGGGTGGTGCGCATTGTATGGGTGTGTGTTACATTACATTCACTAGTAGGAGTGAGAAAAACATCACGGGGTGGTATCAATCGCAGGGTCAGAATTAGGGTAGGCAGTGAGTGGCAATGTAGGATGGAGAAAAGCACCGCGGGGTGGTCAGCATGGGGAGGTCAGGGAACATGCAGTGGCAATGTAGGATAGGTTTCTGAAAAACATCGCGGGCTGGTGCGCATTGTATGGGTGTGTGTTACATTACATTCACTAGTAGGAGTGAGAAAAACATCAGGGAGTAGTGCGCATTGTATGGGTGTGTGTTACATTACATTCACTAGTAGGAGTGAGAAAAACATCACGGGGTGGTGTGAATCGCAGGGCCTGAATTAGGATAGGCAGTGAGTCGCAATGCAGGATGGAGAAAAGCACCGCGGGTTGGTCAGCATGGGGAGGTCAGGGAACATGCAATGGCAATGTAGGATAGGTTTCTGAAAAACATCGCGAGGTGGTGCGCATTGTATGGTTGTGTGTTACATTACATTCACTAGTAGGATTGAGAAAAACATCACGGGGTGGTGTGAATCGGAGGGTCTGAATTAGTATAGGCAGTGAGTGGCAGTGTAGGATGGAGAAAAGCACCGCGGTGTGGTCAGCATGGGGAGGTCAGGGAACATGCATTGGCAATGTAGGATAGGTTTATGAAAAATATCGCGGGGTGGTGCGCATTGTATGGGTGTGTGTTACATTAGATTCACTAGTAGGAGTGAGAAAAACATCACGGGGTGGTGTGAATCGGAGGGTCTGAATTAGGATGGGCAGTGAGTGGCAATGAAGGATGGAGAAAAGCACCGCGGGGTGGTCAGCATGGGGACGTCAGGGAACATGCAGTGGCAATGTAGGATAGGTTTCTGAAAAACATTGCGGGATGGTGCACATTGTATGGGTGTGTGTTACATAACATTCACTTGTAGGAGTGAGAAAAACATCACGGGGTGGTGTGAATCGGAGGGTCTGATTTTGGATAGGCAGTGAGTGGCAATGTCGGATGCAGAAAAGCACTGCGGGGTGGTCAGCATGGGGAGGTCAGGGAACATGCAGTGGCAATGTAGGATAGGTTTCTGAAAAACATCACGGGGTGGTGCGCATTCTATGGGTGTGTGTTACATTACATTCACTAGTAGGAGTGAGAAAAATATCACGGGGTGGTGTGCATTGTATGGGTGTGTGTTACATTACATTCACTAGTAGCAGTGAGAAAAACATCACGGGGTGGTGTGAATCACAGGGTCTGAATTAGGATAGGCAGTGAGTGGCAATGTCGGATGCAGAAAAGCACTGCGCGGTGGTCAGCATGGGGAGGTCAGGGAACATGCAGTGGCAATGTAGGATAGGTTTCTGAAAAACATCGCGGGGTGGTGCGCATTCTATGGGTGTGTGTTACATTACATTCACTAGTAGGAGTGAGAAAAATATCACGGGGTGGTGCGCATTGTATGGGTGTGTGTTACATTACATTCACTAGTAGCAGTGAGAAAAACATCACGGGGTGGTGTGAATCGGAGGGTCTGAATTAGAATAGGCAGTGAGTAGCAATGTAGGATGGAGAAAAGCACCGCGGGGTGGTCAGCATGGGGAGGTCAGGGAACATGCAGTGGCAATATAGGATAGGTTTCTGAAAAACATCGTGGGGTGGTGCGCATTGTATGGGTGTGTGTTACATAACATTCACTAGTAGGAGTGAGAAAAACATCACGGGGTGGTGTGAATCGGAGGGTCTGATTTAGGATAGGCAGCGAGTGGCAATGTCGGATGGAGAAAAGCACCGCGGGGTGGTCAGCATGGGGAGGTCAGGGAACACGCAGTGGCAATATAGGATAGGTTTCTGAAAATCATCGTGGGGTGGTGCGCATTGTATGGGTGTGTGTTACATTACATTCACTAGTAGGAGTGAGAAAAATATCACGGGGTGGTGCGCATTGTATGGGTGTGTGTTACATTACATTCACTAGTAGGAGTGAGAAAAACATCACGGGGTGGTATCAATCGCAGGGTCTGAATTAGGATAGGCAGTGAGTGGCAATGTAGGATGGAGAAAAGCACCGCGGGGTGGTCAGCATGGGGAGGTCAAGGAACATGCAGTGGCAATGTAGGATAGGTTTCTGAAAAACATCGCGGGGTGGTGCGCATTGTATGGTTGTGTGTTACATTACATTCACTAGTAGGATTGAGAAAAACATGACGGGGTGGTGTGAATCGGAGGGTCTGAATTAGTATAGGCAGTGAGTGGCAGTGTAGGATGGAGAAAAGCACCGCGGTGTGGTCAGCATGGGGAGGTCAGGGAACATGCAGTGGCAATGTAGGATAGGTTTCTGAAAAACATCGCGGGGTGGTGCGCATTGTATGGGTGTGTGTTACATTACATTCACTAGTAGGAGGGAGAAAAACATCACGGGGTGGTGTGAATCGGAGGGTCTGAATTACGATAGGCAGTGAGTGGCAATGAAGGATGGAGAAAAGCACCGCGGGGTGGTCAGCATGGTGACGTCAGGGAAAATGCAGTGGCAATGTAGGATAGGTTTCTGAAAAACATCGCGGGGTGGTGCGCATTCTATGGGTGTGTGTTACATTACATTCACTAGTAGGAGTGAGAAAAATATCACGGGGTGGTGCGCATTGTATGGGTGTGTGTTACATTACATTCACTAGTAGCAGTGAGAAAAACATCACGGCGTGGTGTGAATCGCAGGGCCTGAATTAGAATAGGCAGTGAGTGGCAATGAAGGATGGAGAAAAGCACCGAGGGGTGGTCAGCATGGGGAGGTCAGGGAACATGCAGTGGCAATGTAGGAAAGGTTTCTGAAAAACATCGCGGGGTGGTGCGCATTGTATGGGTGTGTGTTATACTACATTCACTAGTAGGAGTGAGAAAAACATCACGGGGTAGTGTGCATTGTATGGGTGTGTGTTACATTACATTCACTAGTAGGAGTGAGAAATACATCACGGGGTGGTGTGAATCGCAGGGCCTGAATTAGGATAGGCAGTGAGTGGCAATGTAGGATGGAGAAAAGCACCGCGGTGTGCTCTTCATGGGGAGGTCAGGGAACATGCAGTGGCAATGTAGGATAGGTTTATGAAAAATATCGCGGGGTGGTGCGCATTGTATGGGTGTGTGTTACATTACATTCACTAGTAGGAGTGAGTAAAACATCACGGGGTGGTGTGAATCGGAGGGTCTGAATTAGGATAGGCAGTGAGTGGCAATGTAGGATGGAGAAAAGCACCGCGGGGTGGTCAGCATGGGGAGGTCAGGGAACATGCAGTGGCAATGAACGATAGTTTTCTGAAAAACATCACGGGGTGGTGCGCATTGTATGGGTGTGTGTTACATTACATTCACTAGTAGGAGTGAGATAAACATCACGGGGTGGTGTGAATCGGAGGGTTTGAATTAGGATAGGCAGTGAGTGGCAATGTAGGATGGAGAAACGCACCGCGGGGTGGTCAGCATGGGGACGTCAGGGAACATGCAGTGGCAATGTAGGATAGGTTTCTGAAAAACATCGCGGGTTAGTGCACATTGTATGGGTGTTTGTTACATAACATTCACTAGTAGGAGTGAGAAAAACATCACGGGTGGTGTGAATCAGAGGGTCTGATTTAGGATAGGCAGTGAGTGGCAATGTCGGATGGAGAAAAGCACCGCGGGGTGGTCAGCATGGGGAGGTCAGGGAACATGCATTGGCAATGTAGGATAGGTTTCTGAAAAACATCGCGGGGTGGTGCGCATTGTATGGGTGTGTGTTACATTACATTCACTAGTAGGAGTGAGAAAAACATCACGGGGTGGTGCGCATTGTAAGGGTGTGTGTTACATTACATTCACTAGTAGGAATGAGAAAAACATCACGCAGTGGGGCGCATTGTATGGGTGTGTATTACATTACATTCACTAGTAGCAGTGAGAAAAACATCACGGGGTGGTGTGAATCGGAGGGTCTGAATTAGAATAGGCAGTGAGTAGCAATGTAGGATGGAGAAAAGCACCCCGGGGTGGTCAGCATGGGGAGGTCAGGGAACATGCAGTGGCAATATAGGATAGGTTTCTGAAAAACATCGTGGGGTGGTGCGCATTGTATGGGTGTGTGTTACATAACATTCACTAGTAGGAGTGAGAAAAACATCACGGGGTGGTGTGAATCGGAGGGTCTGATTTAGGATAGGCAGTGAGTGGCAATGTCGGATGGAGAAAAGCACCGCGGGGTGGTCAGCATGGGGAGGTCAGGGAACACGCAGTGGCAATATAGGATAGGTTTCTGAAAAACATCGTGGGGTGGTGCGCATTGTATGGGTGTGTGTTACATTACATTCACTAGTAGGAGTGAGAAAAACATCACGGGGTGGTATCAATCGCAGGGTCTGAATTAGGATAGGCAGTGAGTGGCAATGTAGGATGGAGAAAAGCACCGCGGGGTTGTCAGCATGGGGAGGTCAGGGAACATGCAGTGGCAATGTAGGATAGGTTTCTGAAAAACATCGCGGGGTGGTGCGCATTGTATGGGTGTGTGTTACATTACATTCACTAGTAGGAGAGAGAAAAACATCAGGGAGTAGTGCGCATTGTATTTGTGTGTGTTACATTACATTCACTAGTAGGAGTGAGAAAAACATCACGGGGTGGTGTGAATCGCATTGCCTGAATTAGGATAGGCAGTGAGTGGCAATGTAGGATGGAGAAAAGCACCGCGGGGTGGTCAGCATGGGGAGGTCAGGGAACATGCAATGGCAATGTAGGATAGGTTTCTGAAACACATCGCGGGGTGGTGCGCATTGTATGGTTGTGTGTTACATTACATTCACTAGTAGGATTGAGAAAAACATCACGGGGTGGTGTGAATCGGAGGGTCTGAATTAGTATAGGCAGTGAGTGGCAGTGTAGGATGGAGAAAAGCACCGCGGTGTGGTCAGCATGGGGAGGTCAGGGAACATGCAGTGGCAATGTAGGATAGGTTTCTGAAAAACATCGCGGGGTGGTGCGCATTGTATGGGTGTGTGTTACATTACATTCACTAGTAGGAGTGAGAAAAACATCACGGGGTGGTGTGAATCGGAGGGTCTGAATTAGGATAGGCAGTGAGTGGCAATGAAGGATGGAGAAAACCACCGCGGGGTGGTCAGCATGGGGACGTCAGGGAAAATGCAGTGGCAATGTAGGATAGGTTTCTGAAAAACATCGCGGGATGGTGAACATTGTATGGGTGTGTGTTACATAACATTCACTAGTAGGAATGAGAAAAACATCACGGGGTGGTGTGAATCGGAGTGTCTGATTTAGGATAGGCAGTGAGTGGCAATGTCGGATGCAGAAAAGCACTGCGGGGTGGTCAGCATGGGGAGGTCAGGGAACATGCAGTGGCAATGTAGGATAGGTTTCTGAAAAACATCGCGGGTTGGTGCGCATTCTATGGGTGTGTGTTACATTACATTCACTAGTAGGAGTGAGAAAAATATCACGGGGTGGTGCGCATTGTATGGGTGTGTGTTACATTACATTCACTAGTAGCAGTGAGAAAAACATCACGGGGTGGTGTGAATCGCAGGGTCTGAATTAGAATAGGCAGTGAGTGGCAATGTAGGATGGAGAAAAGCACCGAGGGGTGGTCAGCATGGGGAGGTCAGGGAACATGCAGTGGCAATGTAGGAAAGGTTTCTGAAAAACATCGCGGGGTGGTGCGCATTGTATGGGTGTGTGTTATATTACATTCACTAGTAGGAGTGAGAAAAAAAATACGGGGTAGTGTGCATTGTATGGGTGTGTGTTACATTACATTCACTAGTAGGAGTGAGAAAAACATCACGGGGTGGTGTGAATCGCAGGGCCTGAATTAGGATAGGCAGTGAGTGGCAATGTAGGATGGAGAAAAGCACCACGGTGTGCTCAGCATGGGGAGGTCAGGGAACATGCAGTGGCAATGTAGGATAGGTTTCTGAAAAATATCGCTGGGTGGTGCGCATTGTATGGGTGTGTGTTACATTACATTCACTAGTAGGAGTGAGTAAAACATCACGGGGTGGTGTGAATCGGAGGGTCTGAATTAGGATAGGCAGTGAGTGGCAATGTAGGATGGAGAAAAGCACCGCGGGGTGGTCAGCATGGGGAGGTCAGGGAACATGCAGTGGCAATGAACGATAGTTTTCTGAAAAACATCACGGGGTGGTGCGCATTGTATGGGTGTGTGTTACATTACATTCACTAGTAGGAGTGAGAAAAACATCACGGGGTGGTGCGCATTGTATGGGTGTGTGTTACATTACATTCACTAGTAGGAGTGAGAAAAACATCATGGGGTGGTGTGAATCGGAGGGTCTGAATTAGAATAGGCAGTGAGTAGCAATGTAGGATGGAGAAAAGCAGCGCGGGGTGGTCAGCATGGGGAGGTCAGGGAACATGCAGTGGCAATATAGGATAGGTTTCTGAAAAACATCGTGGGGTGGTGCGCATTGTATGGGTGTGTGTTACATAACATTCACTAGTAGGAGTGAGAAAAACATCACGGCGTGGTGTGAATCGGAGGGTCTGATTTAGGATAGGCAGTGAGTGGCAATGTCGAATGGAGAAAAGCACCGCGGGGTGGTCAGCATGGGGAGGTCAGGGAAGACGCAGTGGCAATATAGGATAGGTTTCTGAAAAACATCGTGGGGTGGTGCGCATTGTATGGGTGTGTGTTACATTACATTCACTAGTAGGAGTGAGAAAAATATCACGGGGTGATGCGCATTTTATGGGTGTGTTTTACATTACATTCACTAGTAGGAGTGAGAAAAACATCACGGGGTGGTGTCAATCGCAGGGTCTGAATTAGGATAGGCAGTGAGTGGCAATGTAGGATGGAGAAAAGCACTGCGGGGTGGTCAGCATGGGGAGGTCAGGGAACATGCAGTGGCAATGTAGGATAGGTTTCTGAAAAACATCGCAGGGTGGTGCGCCTTGTATGGGTGTGTGTTACATTACATTCACTAGTAGGAGTGAGAAAAACATCAGGGAGTAGTGCGCATTGTATGGGTGTGTGTTACATTATATTCACTAGTAGGAGTGAGAAAAACATCACGGGGTGGTGTGAATCGCAGGGCCTGAATTAGGATAGGCAGTGAGTGGGAATGTAGGATGGAGAAAAGCACCGCGGGGTGGTCAGCATGGGGAGGTCAGGGAACATGCAATGGCAATATAGGATAGGTTTCTGAAAAACATCGCGGGGTGGTGCGCATTGTATGGTTGTGTGTTACATTACATTCACTAGTAGGATTGCGAAAAACATCACGGGGTGGTTTGAATCGGAGGGTCTGAATTAGTATAGGCAGTGAGTGGCAGTGTAGGATGGAGAAAAGCACCGCGGTGTGGTCAGCATGGGGAGGTCAGGGAACATGCAGTGGCAATGTAGGAAAGGTTTATGAAAATTATCGCGGGGTGGTGCGCATTGTATGGGTGTGTGTTACATTACATTCACTAGTAGGAGTGAGAAAAACATCACGGGGTGGTGTGAATCGGAGGGTCTGAATTAGGATAGGCAGTGAGTGGCAATGAAGGATGGAGAAAAGCACCGCGGGGTGGTCAGCATGGGGACGTCAGGGAACATGCAGTGGCAATGTAGGATAGGTTTCTGAAAAACATCGCGGGATGGTGCACATTGTATGGGTGTGTGTTACATAACATTCACTAGTAGGAGTGAGAAAAACATCACAGGGTGGTGTGAATCGGAGGGTCTGATTTAGGATAGGCAGTGAGTGGCAATGTAGGATGGAGAAAAGCACCGAGGGGTGGTCAGCATGGGGAGGTCAGGGAACATGCAGTGGCAATGTAGGAAAGGTTTCTGAAAAACATCGCGGGGTGGTGCGCATTGTATGGGTGTGTGTTATATTACATTCACTAGTAGGAGTGAGAAAAAAAATACGGGGTAGTGTGCATTGTATGGGTGTGTGTTACATTACATTCACTAGTAGGAGTGAGAAAAACATCACGGGGTGGTGTGAATCGCAGGGCCTGAATTAGGATAGGCAGTGAGTGGCAATGTAGGATGGAGAAAAGCACCACGGTGTGCTCAGCATGGGGAGGTCAGGGAACATGCAGTGGCAATGTAGGATAGGTTTCTGAAAAATATCGCTGGGTGGTGCGCATTGTATGGGTGTGTGTTACATTACATTCACTAGTAGGAGTGAGTAAAACATCACGGGGTGGTGTGAATCGGAGGGTCTGAATTAGGATAGGCAGTGAGTGGCAATGTAGGATGGAGAAAAGCACCGCGGGGTGGTCAGCATGGGGAGGTCAGGGAACATGCAGTGGCAATGAACGATAGTTTTCTGAAAAACATCACGGGGTGGTGCGCATTGTATGGGTGTGTGTTACATTACATTCACTAGTAGGAGTGAGAAAAACATCACGGGGTGGTGCGCATTGTATGGGTGTGTGTTACATTACATTCACTAGTAGGAGTGAGATAAACATCACGGGGTGGTGTGAATCGGAGGGTTTGAATTAGGATAGGCAGTGAGTGGCAATGTAGGATGGAGAAACGCACCGCGGGGTGGTCAGCATGGGGACGTCAGGGAACATGCAGTGGCAATGTAGGATAGGTTAATGAAAAACATCGCGGGTTAGTGCACATTGTATGGGTGTGTGTTACATAACATTCACTAGTAGGAGTGAGAAAAACATCACGGGGTGGTGTGAATCAGAGGGTCTGATTTAGGATAGGCAGTGAGTGGCAATGTCGGATGGAGAAAAGCACCGCGGGGTGGTCAGCATGGGGAGGTCAGGGAACATGCATTGGCAATGTAGGATAGGTTTCTGAAAAACATCGCGGGGTGGTGCGCATTGTATGGGTATGTGTTACATTACATTCACTAGTAGGAGTGAGAAAAACATCACGGGGTGGTGCGCATTGTAAGGGTGTGTGTTACATTACATTCACTAGTAGGAATGAGAAAAACATCACGCAGTGGGGCGCATTGTATGGGTGTGTGTTACATTACATTCACTAGTAGGAGTGAGAAAAACATCACGGGGTGGTGTGAATCAGAGGGTCTGAATTAGGATAGGCAGTGAGTGGCAATGTAGGATGGAGAAAAGCACCGCGGGGTGGTCAGCATGGGGAGGTCAGGGAACATGCAGTGGCAATGTATGATAGGTTTCTGAAAAATATCGCGGGGTGGCGCGCATTGTATGGGTGTGTGTTACATTACATTCACTAGTAGGAGTGAGAAAAACATCACGGGGTGGTGTGAATCGGAGGGTCTGAATTAGAATAGGCAGTGAGTAGCAATGTAGGATGGAGAAAAGCAGCGCGGGGTGGTCAGCATGGGGAGGTCAGGGAACATGCAGTGGCAATATAGGATAGGTTTCTGAAAAACATCGTGGGGTGGTGCGCATTGTATGGGTGTGTGTTACATAACATTCACTAGTAGGAGTGAGAAAAACATCACGGCGTGGTGTGAATCGGAGGGTCTGATTTAGGATAGGCAGTGAGTGGCAATGTCGAATGGAGAAAAGCACCGCGGGGTGGTCAGCATGGGGAGGTCAGGGAAGACGCAGTGGCAATATAGGATAGGTTTCTGAAAAACATCGTGGGGTGGTGCGCATTGTATGGGTGTGTGTTACATTACATTCACTAGTAGGAGTGAGAAAAATATCACGGGGTGATGCGCATTTTATGGGTGTGTGTTACATTACATTCACTAGTAGGAGTGAGAAAAACATCACGGGGTGGTGTCAATCGCAGGGTCTGAATTAGGATAGGCAGTGAGTGGCAATGTAGGATGGAGAAAAGCACTGCGTGGTGGTCAGCATGGGGAGGTCAGGGAACATGCAGTGGCAATGTAGAATAGTTTTCTGAAAAACATCGCAGGGTGGTGCGCCTTGTATGGGTGTGTGTTACATTACATTCACTAGTAGGAGTGAGAAAAACATCAGGGAGTAGTGCGCATTGTATGGGTGTGTGTTACATTATATTCACTAGTAGGAGTGAGAAAAACATCACGGGGTGGTGTGAATCGCAGGGCCTGAATTAGGATAGGCAGTGAGTGGGAATGTAGGATGGAGAAAAGCACCCCGGGGTGGTCAGCATGGGGAGGTCAGGGAACATGCAACGGCAATGTAGGATAGGTTTCTGAAAAACATCGCGGGGTGGTGCGCATTGTATGGTTGTGTGTTACATTACATTCACTAGTAGGATTGCGAAAAACATCACGGGGTGGTTTGAATCGGAGGGTCTGAATTAGTATAGGCAGTGAGTGGCAGTGTAGGATGGAGAAAAGCACCGCGGTGTGGTCAGCATGGGGAGGTCAGGGAACATGCAGTGGCAATGTAGGAAAGGTTTATGAAAATTATCGCGGGGTGGTGCGCATTGTATGGGTGTGTGTTACATTACATTCACTAGTAGGAGTGAGAAAAACATCACGGGGTGGTGTGAATCGGAGGGTCTGAATTAGGATAGGCAGTGAGTGGCAATGAAGGATGGAGAAAAGCACCGCGGGGTGGTCAGCATGGGGACGTCAGGGAACATGCAGTGGCAATGTAGGATAGGTTTCTGAAAAACATCGCGGGATGGTGCACATTGTATGGGTGTGTGTTACATAACATTCACTAGTAGGAGTGAGAAAAACATCACAGGGTGGTGTGAATCGGAGGGTCTGATTTAGGATAGGCAGTGAGTGGCAATGTAGGATGGAGAAAAGCACCGAGGGGTGGTCAGCATGGGGAGGTCAGGGAACATGCAGTGGCAATGTAGGAAAGGTTTCTGAAAAACATCGCGGGGTGGTGCGCATTGTATGGGTGTGTGTTATATTACATTCACTAGTAGGAGTGAGAAAAAAAATACGGGGTAGTGTGCATTGTATGGGTGTGTGTTACATTACATTCACTAGTAGGAGTGAGAAAAACATCACGGGGTGGTGTGAATCGCAGGGCCTGAATTAGGATAGGCAGTGAGTGGCAATGTAGGATGGAGAAAAGCACCACGGTGTGCTCAGCATGGGGAGGTCAGGGAACATGCAGTGGCAATGTAGGATAGGTTTCTGAAAAATATCGCTGGGTGGTGCGCATTGTATGGGTGTGTGTTACATTACATTCACTAGTAGGAGTGAGTAAAACATCACGGGGTGGTGTGAATCGGAGGGTCTGAATTAGGATAGGCAGTGAGTGGCAATGTAGGATGGAGAAAAGCACCGCGGGGTGGTCAGCATGGGGAGGTCAGGGAACATGCAGTGGCAATGAACGATAGTTTTCTGAAAAACATCACGGGGTGGTGCGCATTGTATGGGTGTGTGTTACATTACATTCACTAGTAGGAGTGAGAAAAACATCACGGGGTGGTGCGCATTGTATGGGTGTGTGTTACATTACATTCACTAGTAGGAGTGAGATAAACATCACGGGGTGGTGTGAATCGGAGGGTTTGAATTAGGATAGGCAGTGAGTGGCAATGTAGGATGGAGAAACGCACCGCGGGGTGGTCAGCATGGGGACGTCAGGGAACATGCAGTGGCAATGTAGGATAGGTTTCTGAAAAACATCGCGGGTTAGTGCACATTGTATGGGTGTGTGTTACATAACATTCACTAGTAGGAGTGAGAAAAACATCACGGGGTGGTGTGAATCAGAGGGTCTGATTTAGGATAGGCAGTGAGTGGCAATGTCGGATGGAGAAAAGCACCGCGGGGTGGTCAGCATGGGGAGGTCAGGGAACATGCATTGGCAATGTAGGATAGGTTTCTGAAAAACATCGCGGGGTGGTGCGCATTGTATGGGTATGTGTTACATTACATTCACTAGTAGGAGTGAGAAAAACATCACGGGGTGGTGCGCATTGTAAGGGTGTGTGTTACATTACATTCACTAGTAGGAATGAGAAAAACATCACGCAGTGGGGCGCATTGTATGGGTGTGTGTTACATTACATTCACTAGTAGGAGTGAGAAAAACATCACGGGGTGGTGTGAATCGGAGGGTCGGAATTAGGATAGGCAGTGAGTGGCAATGTAGGATGGAGAAAAGCACCGCGGGGTGGTCAGCATGGGGAGGTCAGGGAACATGCAGTGGCAATGTAGGATAGGTTTCTGAAAAATATCGCGGGGTGGTGCGCATTGTATGGGTGTGTGTTACATTACATTCACTAGTAGGAGTGAGAAAAACATCACGGGGTGGTGTGAATCGGAGGGTCTGAATTAGAATAGGCAGTGAGTAGCAATGTAGGATGGAGAAAAGCAGCGCGGGGTGGTCAGCATGGGGAGGTCAGGGAACATGCAGTGGCAATATAGGATAGGTTTCTGAAAAACATCGTGGGGTGGTGCGCATTGTATGGGTGTGTGTTACATAACATTCACTAGTAGGAGTGAGAAAAACATCACGGCGTGGTGTGAATCGGAGGGTCTGATTTAGGATAGGCAGTGAGTGGCAATGTCGAATGGAGAAAAGCACCGCGGGGTGGTCAGCATGGGGAGGTCAGGGAAGACGCAGTGGCAATATAGGATAGGTTTCTGAAAAACATCGTGGGGTGGTGCGCATTGTATGGGTGTGTGTTACATTACATTCACTAGTAGGAGTGAGAAAAATATCACGGGGTGATGCGCATTTTATGGGTGTGTGTTACATTACATTCACTAGTAGGAGTGAGAAAAACATCACGGGGTGGTGTCAATCGCAGGGTCTGAATTAGGATAGGCAGTGAGTGGCAATGTAGGATGGAGAAAAGCACTGCGTGGTGGTCAGCATGGGGAGGTCAGGGAACATGCAGTGGCAATGTAGAATAGTTTTCTGAAAAACATCGCAGGGTGGTGCGCCTTGTATGGGTGTGTGTTACATTACATTCACTAGTAGGAGTGAGAAAAACATCAGGGAGTAGTGCGCATTGTATGGGTGTGTGTTACATTATATTCACTAGTAGGAGTGAGAAAAACATCACGGGGTGGTGTGAATCGCAGGGCCTGAATTAGGATAGGCAGTGAGTGGGAATGTAGGATGGAGAAAAGCACCCCGGGGTGGTCAGCATGGGGAGGTCAGGGAACATGCAACGGCAATGTAGGATAGGTTTCTGAAAAACATCGCGGGGTGGTGCGCATTGTATGGTTGTGTGTTACATTACATTCACTAGTAGGATTGCGAAAAACATCACGGGGTGGTTTGAATCGGAGGGTCTGAATTAGTATAGGCAGTGAGTGGCAGTGTAGGATGGAGAAAAGCACCGCGGTGTGGTCAGCATGGGGAGGTCAGGGAACATGCAGTGGCAATGTAGGAAAGGTTTATGAAAATTATCGCGGGGTGGTGCGCATTGTATGGGTGTGTGTTACATTACATTCACTAGTAGGAGTGAGAAAAACATCACGGGGTGGTGTGAATCGGAGGGTCTGAATTAGGATAGGCAGTGAGTGGCAATGAAGGATGGAGAAAAGCACCGCGGGGTGGTCAGCATGGGGACGTCAGGGAACATGCAGTGGCAATGTAGGATAGGTTTCTGAAAAACATCGCGGGATGGTGCACATTGTATGGGTGTGTGTTACATAACATTCACTAGTAGGAGTGAGAAAAACATCACAGGGTGGTGTGAAGCGGAGGGTCTGATTTAGGATAGGCAGTGAGTGGCAATGTCGGATGCAGAAAAGCACTGCGGGGTGGTCAGCATGGGGAGGTCAGGGAACATGCAGTGGCAATGTAGGATAGGTTTCTGAAAAACATCGCGGGGTGGTGCGCATTCTATGGGTGTGTGTTACATTACATTCACTAGTAGGAGTGAGAAAAATATCACGGGGTGGTGTGCATTGTATGGGTGTGTGTTACATTACATTCACTAGTAGCAGTGAGAAAAACATCACGGGGTGGTGTGAATCGCAGGGTCTGAATTAGGATAGGCAGTGAGTGGCAATGTCGGATGCAGAAAAGCACTGCGGGGTGGTCAGCATGGCGAGGTCAGGGAACATGCAGTGGCAATGTAGGATAGGTTTCTGAAAAACATCGCGGGGTGGTGCGCATTCTATGGGTGTGTGTTACATTACATTCACTAGTAGGAGTGAGAAAAATATCACGGGGTGGTGCGCATTGTATGGGTGTGTGTTACATTACATTCAATAGTAGGAGTGTGAAAAACATCACGGGGTGGTGTGAATCGGAGGGTCTGAATTAGGATAGGCAGTGAGTGGCAATGTAGGATGGAGAAAAGCACCGCGGGGTGGTCAGCATGGGGAGGTCAGGGAACATGCAGTGGCAATGAACGATAGTTTTCTGAAAAACATCACGGGGTGGTGCGCATTGTATGGGTGTGTGTTACATTACATTCACTAGTAGGAGTGAGAAAAACATCACGGGGTGGTGCGCATTGTATGGGTGTGTGTTACATTACATTCACTAGTAGGAGTGAGATAAACATCACGGGGTGGTGTGCATCGGAGGGTTTGAATTAGGATAGGCAGAGAGTGGCAATGTAGGATGGAGAAACGCACCGCGGGGTGGTCAGCATGGGGAGGTCAGGGAACATGCAGTGGCAATGTAGGAGAGGTTTCTGAAAAACATCGCGGGGTGGTGCGCATTCTATGGGTGTGTGTTACATTACATTCACTAGTAGGAGTGAGAAAAATATCACGGGGTGGTGCGCATTGTATGGGTGTGTGTTACATTACATTCACTTGTAGCAGTGAGAAAAACATCACGGGGTGGTGTGAATCGCAGGGTCTGAATTAGAATAGGCAATGAGTGGCAATGTAGGAAGAGAAAAGCACCGAGGGGTGGTCAGCATGGGGAGGTCAGGGAACATGCAGTGGCAATGTAGGAAAGGTTTCTGAAAAACATCGCGGGGTGGTGCGCATTGTATGGGTGTGTGTTATATTACATTCACTAGTAGGAGTGAGAAAAACATCACGGGGTAGTGTGCATTGTATGGGTGTGTGTTACATTACATTCACTAGTAGGAGTGAGAAAAACATCACGGGGTGGTGTGAATCGCAGGGCCTGAATTAGGATAGGCAGTGATTGGCAATGTAGGATGGAGAAAAGCACCGCGGTGTGCTCAGCATGGGGAGGTCAGGGAACATGCAGTGGCAATGTAGGATAGGTTTCTGAAAAATATCGCGGGGTGGTGCGCATTGTATGGGTGTGTGTTACATAACATTCACTAGTAGGAGTGAGTAAAACATCACGGGGTGGTGTGAATCGGAGGGTCTGAATTAGGATAGGCAGTGAGTGGCAATGTAGGATGGAGAAAAGCACCGCGGGGTGGTCAGCATGGGGAGGTCAGGGAACATGCAGTGGCAATGAACGATAGTTTTCTGAAAAACATCACGGGGTGGTGCGCATTGTATGGGTGTGTGTTACATTACATTCACTAGTAGGAGTGAGAAAAACATCACGGGGTTGTGCGCATTGTATGGGTGTGTGTTACATTACATTCACTAGTAGGAGTGAGAAAAACATCACGGGGTGTTGTGATTCGGAGGGTCTCAATTAGGATAGGCAGTGAGTGGGAATGTAGGATGGAGAAAAGCACCGCGGGGTGGTCAGCATGGGGACGTCAGGGAACATGCAGTGGCAATGTAGGTTGGTTTTTGAAAAACATCGCGGGATGGTGCACATTGTATGGGTGTGTGTTACATAACATTCACTAGTAGGAGTGAGAAAAACATCACGGGGTGGTGTGAATCGGAGGGTCTGATTTAGGATAGGCAGTGAGTGGCAATGTAGGATGGAGAAAAGCACCGAGGGGTGGTCAGCATGGGGAGGTCAGGGAACATGCAGTGGCAATGTAGGAAAGGTTTCTGAAAAATATCGCGGGGTGGTGCGCATTGTATGGGTGTGTGTTATATTACATTCACTCGTAGGAGTGAGAAAAACATCACGGGGTAGTGTGCATTGTATGGGTGTGTGTTACATTACATTCACTAGTAGGAGTGAGAAAAACATCACGGGGTGGTGTGAATCGCAGGGCGTGAATTAGGATAGGCAGTGAGTGGCAATGTAGGATGGAGAAAAGCACCGCGGTGTGCTCAGCATGGGGAGGTCAGGGAACATGCAGTGGCAATGTAGGACAGGTTTCTGAAAAATATCGCGGGGTGGTGCGCATTGTATGGGTGTGTGTTACATTACATTCACTAGTAGGAGTGAGTAAAACATCACGGGGTGGTGTGAATCGGAGGGTCTGAATTAGGATAGGCAGTGAGTGGCAATGTAGGATGGAGAAAAGCACCGCGGGGTGGTCAGCATTGGGAGGTCAGGGAACATGCAGTGGCAATGAACGATAGTTTTCTGAAAAACATCACGGGGTGGTGCGCATTGTATGGGTGTGTGTTACATTACATTCACTAGTAGGAGTGAGAAAAACATCACGGGCTGGTGCGCATTGTATGGGTATGTGTTACATTACATTCACTAGTAGGAGTGAGATAAACATCACGGGGTGGTGTGAATCAGAGGGTTTGAATTAGGATAGGCAGTGAGTGGCAATGTAGGATGGAGAAACGCACCGCGGGGTGGTCAGCATGGGGACATCAGGGAACATGCAGTGGCAATGTAAGATAGGTTTCTGAAAAACATCGCGGGGTAGTGCACATTGTATGGGTGTGTGTTACATAACATTCACTAGTAGGAGTGAGAAAAACATCACGGGGTGGTGTGAATCAGAGGGTCTGATTTAGGATAGGCAGTGAGTGGCAATGTCGGATGGAGAAAAGCACTGCGGGGTGGTCAGCATGGGGAGGTCAGGGAACATGCATTGCCAATGTAGGATAGGTTTCTGAAAAAAATCGCGTGGTGGTGCGCATTGTATGGGTGTGTGTTACATTACATTCACTAGTAGCAGTGAGAAAAACATCACGGGGTGGTGTGAATCTCAGGGTCTGAATTAGGATAGGCAGTGAGTGGCAATGTCGGATGCAGAAAAGCACTGCGGGGTGGTCAGCATGGGGAGGTCAGGGAACATGCAGTGGCAATGTAGGATAGGTTTCTGAAAAACATCGCGGGGTGGTGCACATTCTATGGGTGTGTGTTACATTACATTCACTAGTAGGAGTGAGAAAAATATCACGGGGTGGTGCGCATTGTATGGGTGTGTGTTACATTACATTCACTTGTAGCAGTGAGAAAAACATCACGGGGTGGTGTGAATCGCAGGGTCTGAATTAGAATAGGCAGTGAGTGGCAATGTAGGATGGAGAAAAGCACCGAGGGGTGGTCAGCATGGGGAGGTCAGGGAACATGCAGTGGCAATGTAGGAAAGGTTTCTGAAAAACATCGCGGGGTGGTGCGCATTGTATGGGTGTGTGTTATATTACATTCACTAGTAGGAGTGAGAAAAACGTCACAGGGTAGTGTGCATTGTATGGGTGTGTGTTACATTACATTCACTAGTAGGAGTGAGAAAAACATCACGGGGTGGTGTGAATCGCAGGGCCTGAATTAGGATAGGCAGTGAGTGGCAATGTAGGATGGAGAAAAGCACCGCGGTGTGCTCAGCATGGGGAGGTCAGGGAACATGCAGTGGCAATGTAGGATAGGTTTCTGAAAAATATCGCGGGGTGGTGCGCATTGTATGGGTGTGTGTTACATTACATTCACTAGTAGGAGTGAGTAAAACATCACGGGGTGGTGTGAATCGGAGGGTCTGAATTAGGATAGGCAGTGAGTGGCAATATAGGATGGAGAAAAGCACCGCGGGGTGGTCAGCATGGGGAGGTCAGGGAACATGCAGTGGCAATGAACGATAGTTTTCTGAAAAACATCACGGGGTGGTGCGCATTGTATGGGTGTGTGTTACATTACATTCACTAGTAGGAGTGAGAAAAACATCACGGGGTGGTGCGCATTGTATGGGTGTGTGTTACATTACATTCACTAGTAGGAGTGAGATAAACATCACGGGGTGGTGTGAATCGGAGGGTTTGAATAAGGATAGGCATTGAGTGGCAATGTAGGATGGAGAAACGCACCGCGGGGTGGTCAGCATGGGGACATCAGGGAACATGCAGTGGCAATGTAGGATAGGTTTCTGAAAAACATCGCGGGGTAGTGCACATTGTATGGGTGTGTGTTACATAACATTCACTAGTAGGAGTGAGAAAAACATCACGGGGTTGTGTGAATCAGAGGGTCTGATTTAGGATAGGCAGTGAGTGGCAATGTCGGATGGAGAAAAGCACCGCGGGGTGGTCAGCATGGGGAGGTCAGGGAACATGCATTGGCAATGTAGGATAGGTTTCTGAAAAACATCGCAGGGTGGTGCGCATTGTATGGGTGTGTGTTACATTACATTCACTAGTAGGAGTGAGAAAAACATCACGGGGTGGTGCGCATTGTATGGGTGTGTGTTACATTACATTCACTAGTAGGAGTGAGAAAAACATCACGGGGTGTTGTGATTCGGAGGGTCTCAATTAGGATAGGCAGTGAGTGGGAATGTAGGATGGAGAAAAGCTCCGCGGGTTGGTCAGAATGGGGAGGTCATGGAACATGCAGTGGCAATGTAGGATATGTTTCTGAAAAACATTGCGTGGTGGTGCGCATTGTATGGGTGTGTGTTACATTCATTCACTAGTAGGAGTGAGAAAAACATCACGGGGTGGTGCGCATTGTATGGGTGTGTGTTACATTACATTCACTAGTAGGAGAGAGAAAAACATCACGCGGTGGTGCGCATTGTATGGGTGTGTGTTACATTACATTCACTAGTAGGAGTGAGAAAAAAATCACGGGGTGGTGTAAATCGCAGGATCTGAATTAGGATAGGCAGTGAGTGGAAATGTAGGATGGAGAAAAGCACCGCGGGGTGGTCAGCATGGGGAGGTCAGGGAACATGCAGTGGCAATGTAGGATAGGTTTATGAAAAATATCGCGGTGTGGTGCGCATTGTATTGGTGTGTGTTACATTACATTCACTAGTAGGAGTGAGAAAAACATCACGGGGTTGTGTGAATCGGAGGGTGTGAATTAGGATAGGCAGTGAGTGGCAATGTCGGATGGAGAAAAGCACCGCTGGGTGGTCAGCATGGGGAGGTCAGGGAACATGCAGTGGCAATGTAGGATAGGTTTCTGAAAAACATCACGGGGTGGTGCGCATTGTATGGGTGTGTGTTACATTACATTCACTAGTAGGAGTGAGAAAAATATCACGGGGTGGTGTGCATTGTATGGGTGTGTGTTACATTACATTCACTAGTAGGAGTGAGAAAAACATCACGGGGTGGTGTGAATCGGAGGGTCTGAATTAGGATAGGCAGCGAGTGGCAATGTAGGATGGAGAAAAGCACCGCGGGGTGGTCAGCATGGGGAGGTCAGGGAACATGCAGTGGCAATGTAGGATAGGTTTATGAAAAATATCGCGGGGTGCTGCGCATTTTATGGGTGTGTGTTACATTACATTCACTAGTAGGAGTGAGAAAAACATCACGGGGTTGTATGAAGCGGAGGGTCTGAATTAGGATAGGCAGTGAGTGCCAATGAAGGATGGAAAAGCACCGCGGGGTGGTCAGCATGGGAACGTCAGGGAACATGCAGTGGCAATGTAGGATAGGTTTCTGAAAAACATCGCGGGATGGTGCACATTGTATGGGTGTGTGTTACATAACATTCACTAGTAGGAGTGAGAAAAACATTACGGGGTGGTGTGAATCAGAGGGTCTGATTTAGGATAGGCAGTGAGTGGCAATGTCGGATGGAGAAAAGCACTGCGGGGTGGTCAGCATGGGGAGGCCAGGGAACATGCAGTGGCAATGTAGGATAGGTTTCTGAAAAACATCGCGGGGTGGTGCGCATTGTATGGTTGTGTGTTACATTACATTCACTAGTAGGAGTGAGAAAAACATCACGGGGTAGTGAGCATTGTATGGGTGTGTGTTACATTACATTCACTAGTAGGAGTGAGAAAAACATCACGGGGTGGTGTGAATCGCAGGGCCTGAATTAGGATAGGCAGTGAGTGGCAATGTAGGATGGAGAAAAGCACCGCGGGGTGGTCAGCATGGGGAGATCAGGGAACATGCAATGGCAATGTAGGATAGGTTTCTGAAAAACATCGCGGGGTGGTGCGCATTGTATGGTTGTGTGTTACATTACATTCACTAGTAGGAGTGAGAAAAACATCACGGGGTGGTGTGAATCGCAGGGCCTGAATTAGGATAGGCAGTGAGTGGCAATGTAGGATGGAGAAAAGCACCGCGGGGTGGTCAGCATGGGGAGGTCAGGGAACATGCAGTGGCAATGAACGATAGTTTTCTGAAAAACATCACGGGGTGGTGCGCATTGTATGGGTGTGTGTTACATTACATTCACTAGTAGGAGTGAGAAAAACATCACGGGGTGGTGCGCATTGTATGGGTGTGTGTTACATTACATTCACTAGTAGGAGTGAGATAAACATCACGGGGTGGTGTGAATCGGAGGGTTTGAATTAGGATAGGCAGTGAGTGGCAATGTAGGATGGAGAAACGCACCGCGGGGTGGTCAGCATGGGGACATCAGGGAACATGCAGTGGCAATGTAGGATAGGTTTCTGAAAAACATCGCGGGGTAGTGCACATTGTATGGGTGTGTGTTACATAACATTCACTAGTAGGAGTGAGAAAAACATCACGGGGTGGTGTGAATCAGAGGGTCTGATTTAGGATAGGCAGTGAGTGGCAATGTCGGATGGGGAAAAGCACTGCGGGGTGGTCAGCATGGGGAGGTCAGGGAACATGCATTGGCAATGTAGGATAGGTTTCTGAAAAAAATCGCGGGGTGGTGCGCATTGTATGGGTGTGTGTTACATTACATTCACTAGTAGCAGTGAGAAAAACATCACGGGGTGGTGTGAATCGCAGGGTCTGAATTAGGATAGGCAGTGAGTGGCAATGTCGAATGCAGAAAAGCACTGCGGGGTGGTCAGCATGGGGCGGTCAGGGAACATGCAGTGGCAATGTAGGATAGGTTTCTGAAAAACATCGCGGTGTGGTGCGCATTCTATGGGTGTGTGTTACATTACATTCACTAGTAGGAGTGAGAAAAATATCACGGGGTGGTGCGCATTGTATGGGTGTGTGTTACATTACATTCACTTGTAGCAGTGAGAAAAACATCACGGGGTGGTGTGAATCGCAGGGTCTGAATTAGAATAGGCAGTGAGTGGCAATGTAGGATGGAGAAAAGCACCGAGGGGTGGTCAGCATGGGGAGGTCAGGGAACATGCAGTGGCAATGTAGGAAAGGTTTCTGAAAAACATCGCGGGGTGGTGCACATTGTATGGGTGTGTGTTATATTACATTCACTAGTAGGAGTGAGAAAAACATCACGGGGTAGTGTGCACTGTATGGGTGTGTGTTACATTACATTCACTAGTAGGAGTGAGAAAAACATCACGGGGTGGTGTGAATCGCAGGGCCTGAATTAGGATAGGCAGTGAGTGGCAATGTAGGATGGAGAAAAGCACCGCGGTGTGCTCAGCATGGGGAGGTCAGGGAACATGCAGTGGCAATGTAGGATAGGTTTCTGAAAAATATCGCGGGGTGGTGCGCATTGTATGGGTGTGTGTTACATTACATTCACTAGTAGGAGTGAGTAAAACATCACGGGGTGGTGTGAATCGGAGGGTCTGAATTAGGATAGGCAGTGAGTGGCAATGTAGGATGGAGAAAAGCACCGCGGGGTGGTCAGCATGGGGACGTCAGGGAACATGCAGTGGCAATGAACGATAGTTTTCTGAAAAACATCACGGGGTGGTGCGCATTGTATGGGTGTGTGTTACATTACATTCACTAGTAGGAGTGAGAAAAACATCACGGGGTGGTGCGCATTGTATGGGTGTGTGTTACATTACATTCACTAGTAGGAGTGAGATAAACATCACGGGGTGGTGTGAATCGGAGGGTTTGAATTAGGATAGGCAGTGAGTGGCAATGTAGGATGGAGAAACGCACCGCGGGGTGGTCAGCATGGGGACGTCAGGGAACATGCAGTGGCAATGTAAGATAGGTTTCTGAAAAACATCGCGGGGTAGTGCACATTGTATGCGTGTGTGTTACATAACATTCACTAGTAGGAGTGAGAAAAACATCACGGCGTGGTGTGAATCAGAGGGTCTGATTTAGGATAGGCAGTGAGTGGCAATGTTGGATGGAGAAAAGCACCGCGGTGTGGTCAGCATGGAGAGGTCAGGGAACATGCATTGGCAAAGTAGGATAGGTTTCTGAAAAACATCGCAGGGTGGTGCGCATTGTATGGGTGTGTGTTACATTACATTCACTAGTAGGAGTGAGAAAAACATCACGGGGTGGTTCGCATTGTAAGGGTGTGTGTTACATTACATTCACTAGTAGGAGTGAGAAAAACATCATGGGGTGGTGTGAATCGGAGGGCCTGAATTAGGATAGGCAGTGAGTGGCAATGTAGGATGGAGAAAAGCACCGCGGGGTGGTCAGCATGGGGAGGTCAGGGAACATGCAGTGGCAATGTAGGATAGGTTTCTGAAAAATATCGCGGGGTGGTGCGCATTGTATGGGTGTGTGTTACATTACATTCACTAGTAGGAGTGAGAAAAACATCACGGGGTTGTGTGAATCGGAGGGTCTGAATTAGAATAGGCAGTGAGTAGCAATGTAGGATGGAGAAAAGCACCGCGGGGTGGTCAGCATGGGGAGGTCAGGGAACATCCAGTGGCAATATAGGATAGGTTTCTGAAAAACATCGTGGGGTGGTGCGCATTGTATGGGTGTGTGTTACATAACATTCACTAGTAGGAGTGAGAAAAACATCACGGGGTGGTGTGAATCGGAGGGTCTGATTTAGGATAGGCAGTGAGTGGCAATGTCGGATGGAGAAAAGCACCGCGGGTGGTCAGCATGGGGAGGTCAGGGAACACGCAGTGGCAATATAGAATAGGTTTCTGAAAAACATCGTGGGGTGGTGCGCATTGCATGGGTGTGTGTTACATTACATTCACTAGAAGGAGTGAGAAAAATATCACGGGGTGGTGCGCATTGTATGGGTGTGTGTTACATTACATTCACTAGTAGGAGTGAGAAAAACATCACGGGGTGGTGTCAATCGCAGGGTCTGAATTAGGATAGGCAGTGAGTGGCAATGTAGGATGGAGAAAAGCACCGCCGTGTGGTCAGCATGGGGAGGTCAGGGAACATGCATTGGCAATGTAGGATAGGTTTCTGAAAAACATCGCAGGGTGGTGCGCATTGTATGGGTGTGTGTTACATTACATTCACTAGTAGGAGTGAGAAAAACATCAGGGAGTAGTGTGCATTGTATGGGTGTGTGTTACATTACATTCACTAGTAGGAGTGAGAAAAACATCACGGGGTGGTGTGAATCGCAGGGCCTGAATTAGGATAGGCAGTGAGTGGCAATGTAGGATGGAGAAAAGCACCGCGGGGTGGTCAGCATGGGGAGGTCAGGGAACATGCAATGGCAATGTAGGATAGGTTTCTGAAAAACATCGCGGGGTGGTGCGCATTGTATGGTTGTGTGTTACATTACATTCACTAGTAGGATTGAGAAAAACATCACGGGGTGGTGTGAATCGGAGGGTCTGAATTAGTATAGGCAGTGAGTGGCAGTGTAGGATGGAGAAAAGCACCGCGGTGTGGTCAGCATGGGGAGGACAGGGAACATGCAGTGGCAATGTAGGATAGGTTTATGAAAAATATCGCGGGGTGGTGCGCATTGTATCGGTGTGTGTTACATTACATTCACTAGTAGGAGTGAGAAAAACATCACGGGGTGGTGTGAATCGGAGGGTCTGAATTAGGATAGGCAGTGAGTGGCAATGTAGGATGGAGAAAAGCACCGCGGGGTCGTCAGCATGGGGAGGTCAAGGAACATGCAATGGCAATGTAGGATAGGTTTCTGAAAAACATCGCGGGGTGGTGCGCATTGTATGGTTGTGTGTTACATTACATTCACTAGTAGGAGTGAGAAAAACATCACGGGGTGGTGTGAATCGCAGGGCCTGAATTAGGATAGGCAGTGAGTGGCAGTGTAGGATGGAGAAAAGCACCGCGGGGTGGTCAGCATGGGGAGGTCAGGGAACATGCAGTGGCAATGAACGATAGTTTTCTGAAAAACATCACGGGGTGGTGCGCATTGTATGGGTGTGTGTTACATTACATTCACTAGTAGGAGTGAGAAAAACATCACGGGGTGGTGCGCATTGTATGGGTGTGTGTTACATTACATTCACTAGTAGGAGTGAGATAAACATCACGGGGTGGTGTGAATCGGAGAGTTTGAATTAGGATAGGCAGTGAGTGGCAATGTAGGATGGAGAAACGCACCGCGGGGTGGTCAGCATGGGCACATCAGGGAACATGCAGTGGCAATGTAGGATAGGTTTCTGAAAAACATCGCGGGGTAGTGCACATTGTATGGGTGTGTGTTACATAACATTCACTAGTAGGAGTGAGAAAAACATCACGGGGTGGTGTGAATCAGAGGGTCTGATTTAGGATAGGCAGTGAGTGGCAATGTCGGATGGAGAAAAGCACTGCGAGGTGGTCAGCATGGGGAGGTCAGGGAACATGCATTGGCAATGTAGGATAGGTTTCTGAAAAAAATCGCGGGGTGGTGCGCATTGTATGGGTGTGTGTTACATTACATTCACTAGTAGCAGTGAGAAAAACATCACGGGGTGGTGTGAATCGCAGGGTCTGAATTAGGATAGGCAGTGAGTGGCAATGTCGGATGCAGAAAAGCACTGCGGGGTGGTCAGCATGGGGAGGTCAGGGAACATGCAGTGGCAATGTAGGATAGGTTTCTGAAAAACATCGCGGGGTGGTGCGCATTCTATGGGTGTGTGTTACATTACATTCACTAGTAGGAGTGAGAAAAATATCACGGGGTGGTGCGCATTGTATGGGTGTGTGTTACATTACATTCACTTGTAGCAGTGAGAAAAACATCACGGGGTGGTGTGAATCGCAGGGTCTGAATTAGAATAGGCAGTGAGTGGCAATGTAGGATGGAGAAAAGCACCGAGGGGTGGTCAGCATGGGGAGGTCAGGGAACATGCAGTGGCAATGTAGGAAAGGTTTCTGAAAAACATCGCGGGGTGGTGCACATTGTATGGGTGTGTGTTATATTACATTCACTAGTAGGAGTGAGAAAAACATCACGGGGTAGTGTGCATTGTATGGGTGTGTGTTACATTCACTAGTAGGAGTGAGAAAAACATCACGGGGTGGTGTGAATCGCAGGGCCTGAATTAGGATAGGCAGTGAGTGGCAATGTAGGATGGAGAAAAGCACCGCGGTGTGCTCAGCATGGGGAGGTCAGGGAACATGCAGTGGCAATGTAGGATAGGTTTCTGAAAAATATCGCGGGGTGGTGCGCATTGTATGGGTGTGTGTTACATTACATTCACTAGTAGGAGTGAGTAAAACATCACGGGGTGGTGTGAATCGGAGGGTCTGAATTAGGATAGGCAGTGAGTGGCAATGTAGGATGGAGAAAAGCACCACGGGGTGGTCAGCATGGGGAGGTCAGGGAACATGCAGTGGCAATGAACGATAGTTTTCTGAAAAACATCACGGGGTGGTGCGCATTGTATGGGTGTGTGTTACATTACATTCACTAGTAGGAGTGAGAAAAACATCACGGGGTGGTGCGCATTGTATGGGTGTGTGTTACATTACATTCACTAGTAGGAGTGAGATAAACATCACGGGGTGGTGTGAATCGGAGGGTTTGAATTAGGATAGGCAGTGAGTGGCAATGTAGGATAGAGAAACGCACCGCGGGGTGGTCAGCATGGGGACGTCAGGGAACATGCAGTGGCAATGTAAGATAGGTTTCTGAAAAACATCGCGGGGTAGTGCACATTGTATGGGTGTGTGTTACATAACATTCACTAGTAGGAGTGAGAAAAACATCACGGGGTGGTGTGAATCAGAGGGTCTGATTTAGGATAGGCAGTGAGTGGCAATGTCGGATGGAGAAAAGCACCGCGGTGTGGTCAGCATGGGGAGGTCAGGGAACATGCATTGGCAATGTAGGATAGGTTTCTGAAAAACATCGCGGGGTGGTGCGCATTGTATGGGTGTGTGTTACATTACATTCACTAGTAGGAGTGAGAAAAACATCACGGGGTGGTGCGTATTGTAAGGGTGTGTGTTACATTACCTTCACTAGTAGGAGTGAGAAAAACATCACGCAGTGGGGCGCATTGTATGGGTCTGTGTTACATTACATTCACTAGTAGGAGTGAGAAAAACATCACGGGGTGGTGTGAATCGGAGGGCCTGAAATTGGATAGGCAGTGAGTGGCAATGTAGGGTGGAGAAAAGCACCGCGGGGTGGTCAGTATGGGGAGGTCAGGGAACATGCAGTGGCAATGTAGGATAGGTTTCTGAAAAATATCGCGGGGTGGTGCGCATTGTATGGGTGTGTGTTACATTACATTCACTAGTAGTAGTGAGAAAAACATCACGGGGTGGTGTGAATCGGAGGGTCTGAATTAGAATAGGCAGTGAGTAGCAATGTAGGATGGAGAAAAGCACCGCGGGGTGGTCAGCATGGGGAGGTCAGGGAACATGCAGTGGCAATATAGGATAGGTTTCTGAAAAACATCGTGGGGTGGTGCGCATTGTATGGGTGTGTGTTACATAACATTCACTAGTAGGAGTGAGAAAAACATCACGGGGTGGTGTGAATTGGAGGGTCTGATTTAGGATAGGCAGTGAGTGGCAATGTCGGATGGAGAAAAGCACCGCGGGGTGGTCAGCATGGGGAGGTCAGGGAACACGCAGTGGCAATATAGGATAGGTTTCTGAAAAACATCGTGGGGTGGTGCGCATTGTATGGGTGTGTGTTACATTACATTCACTAGAAGGAGTGAGAAAAATATCACGGGGTGGTGCGCATTGTATGGGTGTGCGTTACATTACATTCACTAGTAGGAGTGAGAAAAACATCACGGGGTGGTGTCAATCGCAGGGTCTGAATTAGGATAGGCAGTGAGTGGCAATGTAGGATGGAGAAAAGCACCGCCGTGTGGTCAGCATGGGGAGGTCAGGGAACATGCAGTGGCAATGTAGGATAGGTTTCTGAAAAACATCGCAGGGTGGTGCGCATTGTATGGGTGTGTGTTACATTACATTCACTAGTAGGAGTGAGAAAAACATCAGGGAGTAGTGCGCATTGTATGGCTGTGTGTTACATTACATTCACTAGTAGGAGTGAGAAAAACATCACGGGGTGGTGTGAATCGCAGGGCCTGAATTAGAATAGGCAGTGAGTGGCAATGTAGGATGGAGAAAAGCACCGCGGGGTGGTCAGCATGGGGAGGTCAGGGAACATGCAATGGCAATGTAGGATAGGTTTCTGAAAAACATCGCGGGGTGGTGCGCATTGTATGGTTGTGTGTTACATTACATTCACTAGTAGGATTGAGAAAAACATCACGGGGTGGTGTGGATCGGAGGGTCTGAATTAGTATAGGCTGTGAGTGGCAGTGTAGGATGGAGAAAAGCACCGCGGTGTGGTCAGCATGGGGAGGTCAGGGAACATGCAGTGGCAATGTAGGATAGGTTTATGAAAAATATCGCGGGGTGGTGCGCATTGTATGGGTGTGTGTTACATTACATTCACTAGTAGGAGTGAGAAAAACATCACGGGGTTGTGTGAATCGGAGGGTCTGAATTAGAATAGGCAGTGAGTAGCAATGTAGGATGGAGAAAAGCACCGCGGGGTGGTCAGCATGGGGAGGTCAGGGAACATCCAGTGGCAATATAGGATAGGTTTCTGAAAAACATCGTGGGGTGGTGCGCATTGTATGGGTGTGTGTTACATAACATTCACTAGTAGGAGTGAGAAAAACATCACGGGGTGGTGTGAATCGGAGGGTCTGATTTAGGATAGGCAGTGAGTGGCAATGTCGGATGGAGAAAAGCACCGCGGGTGGTCAGCATGGGGAGGTCAGGGAACACGCAGTGGCAATATAGAATAGGTTTCTGAAAAACATCGTGGGGTGGTGCGCATTGCATGGGTGTGTGTTACATTACATTCACTAGAAGGAGTGAGAAAAATATCACGGGGTGGTGCGCATTGTATGGGTGTGTGTTACATTACATTCACTAGTAGGAGTGAGAAAAACATCACGGGGTGGTGTCAATCGCAGGGTCTGAATTAGGATAGGCAGTGAGTGGCAATGTAGGATGGAGAAAAGCACCGCCGTGTGGTCAGCATGGGGAGGTCAGGGAACATGCATTGGCAATGTAGGATAGGTTTCTGAAAAACATCGCAGGGTGGTGCGCATTGTATGGGTGTGTGTTACATTACATTCACTAGTAGGAGTGAGAAAAACATCAGGGAGTAGTGTGCATTGTATGGGTGTGTGTTACATTACATTCACTAGTAGGAGTGAGAAAAACATCACGGGGTGGTGTGAATCGCAGGGCCTGAATTAGGATAGGCAGTGAGTGGCAATGTAGGATGGAGAAAAGCACCACGGGGTGGTCAGCATGGGGAGGTCAGGGAACATGCAATGGCAATGTAGGATAGGTTTCTGAAAAACATCGCGGGGTGGTGCGCATTGTATGGTTGTGTGTTACATTACATTCACTAGTAGGAGTGAGAAAAACATCACGGGGTGGTGTGAATCGCAGGGCCTGAATTAGGATAGGCCATGAGTGGCAGTGTAGGATGGAGAAAAGCACCGAGGGGTGGTCAGCATGGGGAGGTCAGGGAACATGCAGTGGCAATGTAGGAAAGGTTTCTGAAAAACATCGCGGGGTGGTGCACATTGTATGGGTGTGTGTTATATTACATTCACTAGTAGGAGTGAGAAAAACATCACGGGGTAGTGTGCATTGTATGGGTGTGTGTTACATTACATTCACTAGTAGGAGTGAGAAAAACATCACGGGGTGGTGTGAATCGCAGGGCCTGAATTAGGATAGGCAGTGAGTGGCAATGTAGGATGGAGAAAAGCACCGCGGTGTGCTCAGCATGGGGAGGTCAGGGAACATGCAGTGGCAATGTAGGATAGGTTTCTGAAAAATATCGCGGGGTGGTGCGCATTGTATGGGTGTGTGTTACATTACATTCACTAGTAGGAGTGAGTAAAACATCACGGGGTGGTGTGAATCGGAGGGTCTGAATTAGGATAGGCAGTGAGTGGCAATGTAGGATGGAGAAAAGCACCACGGGGTGGTCAGCATGGGGAGGTCAGGGAACATGCAGTGGCAATGAACGATAGTTTTCTGAAAAACATCACGGGGTGGTGCGCATTGTATGGGTGTGTGTTACATTACATTCACTAGTAGGAGTGAGAAAAACATCACGGGGTGGTGCGCATTGTATGGGTGTGTGTTACATTACATTCACTAGTAGGAGTGAGATAAACATCACGGGGTGGTGTGAATCGGAGGGTTTGAATTAGGATAGGCAGTGAGTGGCAATGTAGGATGGAGAAACGCACCGCGGGGTGGTCAGCATGGGGACGTCAGGGAACATGCAGTGGCAATGTAAGATAGGTTTCTGAAAAACATCGCGGGGTAGTGCACATTGTATGGGTGTGTGTTACATAACATTCACTAGTAGGAGTGAGAAAAACATCACGGGGTGGTGTGAATCAGAGGGTCTGATTTAGGATAGGCAGTGAGTGGCAATGTCGGATGGAGAAAAGCACCGCGGTGTGGTCAGCATGGGGAGGTCAGGGAACATGCATTGGCAATGTAGGATAGGTTTCTGAAAAACATCGCGGGGTGGTGCGCATTGTATGGGTGTGTGTTACATTACATTCACTAGTAGGAGTGAGAAAAACATCACGGGGTGGTGCGTATTGTAAGGGTGTGTGTTACATTACCTTCACTAGTAGGAGTGAGAAAAACATCACGCAGTGGGGCGCATTGTATGGGTCTGTGTTACATTACATTCACTAGTAGGAGTGAGAAAAACATCACGGGGTGGTGTGAATCGGAGGGCCTGAAATTGGATAGGCAGTGAGTGGCAATGTAGGGTGGAGAAAAGCACCGCGGGGTGGTCAGTATGGGGAGGTCAGGGAACATGCAGTGGCAATGTAGGATAGGTTTCTGAAAAATATCGCGGGGTGGTGCGCATTGTATGGGTGTGTGTTACATTACATTCACTAGTAGTAGTGAGAAAAACATCACGGGGTGGTGTGAATCGGAGGGTCTGAATTAGAATAGGCAGTGAGTAGCAATGTAGGATGGAGAAAAGCACCGCGGGGTGGTCAGCATGGGGAGGTCAGGGAACATGCAGTGGCAATATAGGATAGGTTTCTGAAAAACATCGTGGGGTGGTGCGCATTGTATGGGTGTGTGTTACATAACATTCACTAGTAGGAGTGAGAAAAACATCACGGGGTGGTGTGAATTGGAGGGTCTGATTTAGGATAGGCAGTGAGTGGCAATGTCGGATGGAGAAAAGCACCGCGGGGTGGTCAGCATGGGGAGGTCAGGGAACACGCAGTGGCAATATAGGATAGGTTTCTGAAAAACATCGTGGGGTGGTGCGCATTGTATGGGTGTGTGTTACATTACATTCACTAGAAGGAGTGAGAAAAATATCACGGTGTGGTGCGCATTGTATGGGTGTGCGTTACATTACATTCACTAGTAGGAGTGAGAAAAACATCACGGGGTGGTGTCAATCGCAGGGTCTGAATTAGGATAGGCAGTGAGTGGCAATGTAGGATGGAGAAAAGCACCGCCGTGTGGTCAGCATGGGGAGGTCAGGGAACATGCAGTGGCAATGTAGGATAGGTTTCTGAAAAACATCGCAGGGTGGTGCGCATTGTATGGGTGTGTGTTACATTACATTCACTAGTAGGAGTGAGAAAAACATCAGGGAGTAGTGCGCATTGTATGGCTGTGTGTTACATTACATTCACTAGTAGGAGTGAGAAAAACATCACGGGGTGGTGTGAATCGCAGGGCCTGAATTAGAATAGGCAGTGAGTCGCAATGTAGGATGGAGAAAAGCACCGCGGGGTGGTCAGCATGGGGAGGTCAGGGAACATGCAATGGCAATGTAGGATAGGTTTCTGAAAAACATCGCGGGGTGGTGCGCATTGTATGGTTGTGTGTTACATTACATTCACTAGTAGGATTGAGAAAAACATCACGGGGTGGTGTGGATCGGAGGGTCTGAATTAGTATAGGCAGTGAGTGGCAGTGTAGGATGGAGAAAAGCACCGCGGTGTGGTCAGCATGGGGAGGTCAGGGAACATGCAGTGGCAATGTAGGATAGGTTTATGAAAAATATCGCGGGGTGGTGCGCATTGTATGGGTGTGTGTTACATTACATTCACTAGTAGGAGTGAGAAAAACATCACGGGGTTGTGTGAATCGGAGGGTCTGAATTAGAATAGGCAGTGAGTAGCAATGTAGGATGGAGAAAAGCACCGCGGGGTGGTCAGCATGGGGAGGTCAGGGAACATCCAGTGGCAATATAGGATAGGTTTCTGAAAAACATCGTGGGGTGGTGCGCATTGTATGGGTGTGTGTTACATAACATTCACTAGTAGGAGTGAGAAAAACATCACGGGGTGGTGTGAATCGGAGGGTCTGATTTAGGATAGGCAGTGAGTGGCAATGTCGGATGGAGAAAAGCACCGCGGGTGGTCAGCATGGGGAGGTCAGGGAACACGCAGTGGCAATATAGAATAGGTTTCTGAAAAACATCGTGGGGTGGTGCGCATTGCATGGGTGTGTGTTACATTACATTCACTAGAAGGAGTGAGAAAAATATCACGGGGTGGTGCGCATTGTATGGGTGTGTGTTACATTACATTCACTAGTAGGAGTGAGAAAAACATCACGGGGTGGTGTCAATCGCAGGGTCTGAATTAGGATAGGCAGTGAGTGGCAATGTAGGATGGAGAAAAGCACCGCCGTGTGGTCAGCATGGGGAGGTCAGGGAACATGCATTGGCAATGTAGGATAGGTTTCTGAAAAACATCGCAGGGTGGTGCGCATTGTATGGGTGTGTGTTACATTACATTCACTAGTAGGAGTGAGAAAAACATCAGGGAGTAGTGTGCATTGTATGGGTGTGTGTTACATTACATTCACTAGTAGGAGTGAGAAAAACATCACGGGGTGGTGTGAATCGCAGGGCCTGAATTAGGATAGGCAGTGAGTGGCAATGTAGGATGGAGAAAAGCACCGCGGGGTGGTCAGCATGGGGAGGTCAGGGAACATGCAATGGCAATGTAGGATAGGTTTCTGAAAAACATCGCGGGGTGGTGCGCATTGTATGGTTGTGTGTTACATTACATTCACTAGTAGGATTGAGAAAAACATCACGGGGTGGTGTGAATCGGAGGGTCTGAATTAGTATAGGCAGTGAGTGGCAGTGTAGGATGGAGAAAAGCACCGCGGTGTGGTCAGCATGGGGAGGACAGGGAACATGCAGTGGCAATGTAGGATAGGTTTATGAAAAATATCGCGGGGTGGTGCGCATTGTATCGGTGTGTGTTACATTACATTCACTAGTAGGAGTGAGAAAAACATCACGGGGTGGTGTGAATCGGAGGGTCTGAATTAGGATAGGCAGTGAGTGGCAATGTAGGATGGAGAAAAGCACCGCGGGGTCGTCAGCATGGGGAGGTCAGGGAACATGCAATGGCAATGTAGGATAGGTTTCTGAAAAACATCGCGGGGTGGTGCGCATTGTATGGTTGTGTGTTACATTACATTCACTAGTAGGAGTGAGAAAAACATCACGGGGTGGTGTGAATCGCAGGGCCTGAATTAGGATAGGCAGTGAGTGGCAGTGTAGGATGGAGAAAAGCACCGCGGGGTGGTCAGCATGGGGAGGTCAGGGAACATGCAGTGGCAATGAACGATAGTTTTCTGAAAAACATCACGGGGTGGTGCGCATTGTATGGGTGTGTGTTACATTACATTCACTAGTAGGAGTGAGAAAAACATCACGGGGTGGTGCGCATTGTATGGGTGTGTGTTACATTACATTCACTAGTAGGAGTGAGATAAACATCACGGGGTGGTGTGAATCGGAGAGTTTGAATTAGGATAGGCAGTGAGTGGCAATGTAGGATGGAGAAACGCACCGCGGGGTGGTCAGCATGGGCACATCAGGGAACATGCAGTGGCAATGTAGGATAGGTTTCTGAAAAACATCGCGGGGTAGTGCACATTGTATGGGTGTGTGTTACATAACATTCACTAGTAGGAGTGAGAAAAACATCACGGGGTGGTGTGAATCAGAGGGTCTGATTTAGGATAGGCAGTGAGTGGCAATGTCGGATGGAGAAAAGCACTGCGAGGTGGTCAGCATGGGGAGGTCAGGGAACATGCATTGGCAATGTAGGATAGGTTTCTGAAAAAAATCGCGGGGTGGTGCGCATTGTATGGGTGTGTGTTACATTACATTCACTAGTAGCAGTGAGAAAAACATCACGGGGTGGTGTGAATCGCAGGGTCTGAATTAGGATAGGCAGTGAGTGGCAATGTCGGATGCAGAAAAGCACTGCGGGGTGGTCAGCATGGGGAGGTCAGGGAACATGCAGTGGCAATGTAGGATAGGTTTCTGAAAAACATCGCGGGGTGGTGCGCATTCTATGGGTGTGTGTTACATTACATTCACTAGTAGGAGTGAGAAAAATATCACGGGGTGGTGCGCATTGTATGGGTGTGTGTTACATTACATTCACTTGTAGCAGTGAGAAAAACATCACGGGGTGGTGTGAATCGCAGGGTCTGAATTAGAATAGGCAGTGAGTGGCAATGTAGGATGGAGAAAAGCACCGAGGGGTGGTCAGCATGGGGAGGTCAGGGAACATGCAGTGGCAATGTAGGAAAGGTTTCTGAAAAACATCGCGGGGTGGTGCACATTGTATGGGTGTGTGTTATATTACATTCACTAGTAGGAGTGAGAAAAACATCACGGGGTAGTGTGCATTGTATGGGTGTGTGTTACATTACATTCACTAGTAGGAGTGATAAAAACATCACGGGGTGGTGTGAATCGCAGGGCCTGAATTAGGATAGGCAGTGAGTGGCAATGTAGGATGGAGAAAAGCACCGCGGTGTGCTCAGCATGGGGAGGTCAGGGAACATGCAGTTGCAATGTAGGATAGGTTTCTGAAAAATATCGCGGGGTGGTGCGCATTGTATGGGTGTGTGTTACATTACATTCACTAGTAGGAGTGAGTAAAACATCACGGGGTGGTGTGAATCGGAGGGTCTGAATTAGGATAGGCAGTGAGTGGCAATGTAGGATGGAGAAAAGCACCACGGGGTGGTCAGCATGGGGAGGTCAGGGAACATGCAGTGGCAATGAACGATAGTTTTCTGAAAAACATCACGGGGTGGTGCGCATTGTATGGGTGTGTGTTACATTACATTCACTAGTAGGAGTGAGAAAAACATCACGGGGTGGTGCGCATTGTATGGGTGTGTGTTACATTACATTCACTAGTAGGAGTGAGATAAACATCACGGGGTGGTGTGAATCGGAGGGTTTGAATTAGGATAGGCAGTGAGTGGCAATGTAGGATGGAGAAACGCACCGCGGGGTGGTCAGCATGGGGACGTCAGGGAACATGCAGTGGCAATGTAAGATAGGTTTCTGAAAAACATCGCGGGGTAGTGCACATTGTATGGGTGTGTGTTACATAACATTCACTAGTAGGAGTGAGAAAAACATCACGGGGTGGTGTGAATCAGAGGGTCTGATTTAGGATAGGCAGTGAGTGGCAATGTCGGATGGAGAAAAGCACCGCGGTGTGGTCAGCATGGGGAGGTCAGGGAACATGCATTGGCAATGTAGGATAGGTTTCTGAAAAACATCGCGGGGTGGTGCGCATTGTATGGGTGTGTGTTACATTACATTCACTAGTAGGAGTGAGAAAAACATCACGGGGTGGTGCGTATTGTAAGGGTGTGTGTTACATTACCTTCACTAGTAGGAGTGAGAAAAACATCACGCAGTGGGGCGCATTGTATGGGTCTGTGTTACATTACATTCACTAGTAGGAGTGAGAAAAACATCACGGGGTGGTGTGAATCGGAGGGCCTGAATTTGGATAGGCAGTGAGTGGCAATGTAGGGTGGAGAAAAGCACCGCGGGGTGGTCAGTATGGGGAGGTCAGGGAACATGCAGTGGCAATGTAGGATAGGTTTCTGAAAAATATCGCGGGGTGGTGCGCATTGTATGGGTGTGTGTTACATTACATTCACTAGTAGTAGTGAGAAAAACATCACGGGGTGGTGTGAATCGGAGGGTCTGAATTAGAATAGGCAGTGAGTAGCAATGTAGGATGGAGAAAAGCACCGCGGGGTGGTCAGCATGGGGAGGTCAGGGAACATGCAGTGGCAATATAGGATAGGTTTCTGAAAAACATCGTGGGGTGGTGCGCATTGTATGGGTGTGTGTTACATAACATTCACTAGTAGGAGTGAGAAAAACATCACGGGGTGGTGTGAATTGGAGGGTCTGATTTAGGATAGGCAGTGAGTGGCAATGTCGGATGGAGAAAAGCACCGCGGGGTGGTCAGCATGGGGAGGTCAGGGAACACGCAGTGGCAATATAGGATAGGTTTCTGAAAAACATCGTGGGGTGGTGCGCATTGTATGGGTGTGTGTTACATTACATTCACTAGAAGGAGTGAGAAAAATATCACGGGGTGGTGCGCATTGTATGGGTGTGCGTTACATTACATTCACTAGTAGGAGTGAGAAAAACATCACGGGGTGGTGTCAATCGCAGGGTCTGAATTAGGATAGGCAGTGAGTGGCAATGTAGGATGGAGAAAAGCACCGCCGTGTGGTCAGCATGGGGAGGTCAGGGAACATGCAGTGGCAATGTAGGATACGTTTCTGAAAAACATCGCAGGGTGGTGCGCATTGTATGGGTGTGTGTTACATTACATTCACTAGTAGGAGTGAGAAAAACATCAGGGAGTAGTGCGCATTGTATGGCTGTGTGTTACATTACATTCACTAGTAGGAGTGAGAAAAACATCACGGGGTGGTGTGAATCGCAGGGCCTGAATAAGAATAGGCAGTGAGTGGTAATGTAGGATGGAGAAAAGCACCGCGGGGTGGTCAGCATGGGGAGGTCAGGGAACATGCAATGGCAATGTAGGATAGGTTTCTGAAAAACATCGCGGGGTGGTGCGCATTGTATGGTTGTGTGTTACATTACATTCACTAGTAGGATTGAGAAAAACATCACGGGGTGGTGTGGATCGGAGGGTCTGAATTAGTATAGGCAGTGAGTGGCAGTGTAGGATGGAGAAAAGCACCGCGGTGTGGTCAGCATGGGGAGGTCAGGGAACATGCAGTGGCAATGTAGGATAGGTTTATGAAAAATATCGCGGGGTGGTGCGCATTGTATGGGTGTGTGTTACATTACATTCACTAGTAGGAGTGAGAAAAACATCACGGGGTGGTGTGAATCGGAGGGTCTGAATTAGGATAGGCAGTGAGTGGCAATGAAGGATCGAGAAAAGCACCGCGGGGTGGTCAGCATGGGGACGTCAGGGAACATGCAGTGGCAATGTAGGATAGGTTTCTGAAAAACATCGCGTGATGGTGCACATTGTATGGGTGTGTGTTACATAACATTCACTAGTAGGAGTGAGAAAAACATCACGGGGTGGTGTGAATCTGAGGGTCTGATTTAGGATAGGCAGTGAGTGGCAATTTCGGATGCAGAAAAGCACTGCGGGGTGGTCAGCATGGGGAGGTCAGGGAACATGCAGTGGCAATGTAGGATAGGTTTCTGAAAAACATCGCGGGGTGGTGCGCATTCTATGGGTGTGTGTTACATTACATTCACTAGTAGGAGTGAGAAAAATATCACGGGGTGGTGCGCATTGTATGGGTGTGTGTTACATTACATTCACTAGTAGCAGTGAGAAAAACATCACGGGGTGGTGTGAATCGCAGAGTCTGTATTAGGATAGGCAGTGAGTGGCAATGTCGGATGCAGAAAAGCACTGCGGGGTGGTCAGCATGGGGAGGTCAGGCAACATGCAGTGGAAATGTAGGATAGGTTTCTGAAAAACATCGCGGGGTGGTGCGCATTCTATGGGTGTGTGTTACATTACATTCACTAGTAGGAGTGAGAAAAATATCACGGGGTGGTGCGCATTGTATGGGTGTGTGTTACATTACATTCACTAGTAGCAGTGAGAAAAACATCACGGGGTGGTGTGAATCGCAGGGCCTGAATTAGGATAGGCAGTGAGTGGCAATGTAGGATGGAGAAAAGCACCGCGGTGTGCTCAGCATGGGGAGGTCAGGGAACATGCAGTGGCAATGTAGGATAGGTTTCTGAAAAATATCGCGGGGTGGTGCGCATTGTATGGGTGTGTGTTACATTACATTCACTAGTAGGAGTGAGTAAAACATCACGGGGTGGTGTGAATCGGAGGGTCTGAATTAGGATAGGCAGTGAGTGGAAATGTAGGATGGAGAAAAGCACCGCGGGGTGGTCAGCATGGGGAGGTCAGGGAACATGCAGTGGCAATGAACGATAGGTTTCTGAAAAATATCGCGGGGTGGTGCGCATTGTATGGGTGTGTGTTACATTACATTCACTAGTAGGAGTGAGAAAAACATCACGGGGTGGTGTGAATCGGAGGGTCTGAATTAGAATAGGCAGTGAGTAGCAATGTAGGATGGAGAAAAGCACCGCGGGGTGGTCAGCATGGGGAGGTCAGGGAACATGCAGTGGCAATATAGGATAGGTTTCTGAAAAACATCGTGGGGTGGTGCGCATTGTATGGGTGTGTGTTACATAACATTCACTAGTAGGAGTGAGAAAAACATCACGGGGTGGTGTGAATCGGAGGGTCTGATTTAGGATAGGCAGTGAGTGGCAATGTCGGATGGAGAAAAGCACCGCGGGGTGGTCAGCATGGGGAGGTCAGGGAACACGCAGTGGCAATATAGGATAGCTTTCTGAAAAACATCGTGGGGTGGTGCGCATTGTATGGGTGTGTGTTACATTACATTCACTAGAAGGAGTGAGAAAAATATCACGGGGTGGTGCGCATTGTATGGGTGTGCGTTACATTACATTCACTAGTAGGAGTGAGAAAAACATCACGGGGTGGTGTCAATCGCAGGGTCTGAATTAGGATAGGCAGTGAGTGGCAATGTAGGATGGAGAAACGCACCGCGGGGTGGTCAGCATGGGCACATCAGGGAACATGCAGTGGCAATGTAGGATAGGTTTCTGAAAAACATCGCGGGGTAGTGCACATTGTATGGGTGTGTGTTACATAACATTCACTAGTAGGAGTGAGAAAAACATCACGGGGTGGTGTGAATCAGAGGGTCTGATTTAGGATAGGCAGTGAGTGGCAATGTCGGATGGAGAAAAGCACTGCGAGGTGGTCAGCATGGGGAGGTCAGGGAACATGCATTGGCAATGTAGGATAGGTTTCTGAAAAAAATCGCGGGGTGGTGCGCATTGTATGGGTGTGTGTTACATTACATTCACTAGTAGCAGTGAGAAAAACATCACGGGGTGGTGTGAATCGCAGGGTCTGAATTAGGATAGGCAGTGAGTGGCAATGTCGGATGCAGAAAAGCACTGCGGGGTGGTCAGCATGGGGAGGTCAGGGAACATGCAGTGGCAATGTAGGATAGGTTTCTGAAAAACATCGCGGGGTGGTGCGCATTCTATGGGTGTGTGTTACATTACATTCACTAGTAGGAGTGAGAAAAATATCACGGGGTGGTGCGCATTGTATGGGTGTGTGTTACATTACATTCACTTGTAGCAGTGAGAAAAACATCACGGGGTGGTGTGAATCGCAGGGTCTGAATTAGAATAGGCAGTGAGTGGCAATGTAGGATGGAGAAAAGCACCGAGGGGTGGTCAGCATGGGGAGGTCAGGGAACATGCAGTGGCAATGTAGGAAAGGTTTCTGAAAAACATCGCGGGGTGGTGCACATTGTATGGGTGTGTGTTATATTACATTCACTAGTAGGAGTGAGAAAAACATCACGGGGTAGTGTGCATTGTATGGGTGTGTGTTACATTACATTCACTAGTAGGAGTGATAAAAACATCACGGGGTGGTGTGAATCGCAGGGCCTGAATTAGGATAGGCAGTGAGTGGCAATGTAGGATGGAGAAAAGCACCGCGGTGTGCTCAGCATGGGGAGGTCAGGGAACATGCAGTTGCAATGTAGGATAGGTTTCTGAAAAATATCGCGGGGTGGTGCGCATTGTATGGGTGTGTGTTACATTACATTCACTAGTAGGAGTGAGTAAAACATCACGGGGTGGTGTGAATCGGAGGGTCTGAATTAGGATAGGCAGTGAGTGGCAATGTAGGATGGAGAAAAGCACCACGGGGTGGTCAGCATGGGGAGGTCAGGGAACATGCAGTGGCAATGAACGATAGTTTTCTGAAAAACATCACGGGGTGGTGCGCATTGTATGGGTGTGTGTTACATTACATTCACTAGTAGGAGTGAGAAAAACATCACGGGGTGGTGCGCATTGTATGGGTGTGTGTTACATTACATTCACTAGTAGGAGTGAGATAAACATCACGGGGTGGTGTGAATCGGAGGGTTTGAATTAGGATAGGCAGTGAGTGGCAATGTAGGATGGAGAAACGCACCGCGGGGTGGTCAGCATGGGGACGTCAGGGAACATGCAGTGGCAATGTAAGATAGGTTTCTGAAAAACATCGCGGGGTAGTGCACATTGTATGGGTGTGTGTTACATAACATTCACTAGTAGGAGTGAGAAAAACATCACGGGGTGGTGTGAATCAGAGGGTCTGATTTAGGATAGGCAGTGAGTGGCAATGTCGGATGGAGAAAAGCACCGCGGTGTGGTCAGCATGGGGAGGTCAGGGAACATGCATTGGCAATGTAGGATAGGTTTCTGAAAAACATCGCGGGGTGGTGCGCATTGTATGGGTGTGTGTTACATTACATTCACTAGTAGGAGTGAGAAAAACATCACGGGGTGGTGCGTATTGTAAGGGTGTGTGTTACATTACCTTCACTAGTAGGAGTGAGAAAAACATCACGCAGTGGGGCGCATTGTATGGGTCTGTGTTACATTACATTCACTAGTAGGAGTGAGAAAAACATCACGGGGTGGTGTGAATCGGAGGGCCTGAATTTGGATAGGCAGTGAGTGGCAATGTAGTGTGGAGAAAAGCACCGCGGGGTGGTCAGTATGGGGAGGTCAGGGAACATGCAGTGGCAATGTAGGATAGGTTTCTGAAAAATATCGCGGGGTGGTGCGCATTGTATGGGTGTGTGTTACATTACATTCACTAGTAGTAGTGAGAAAAACATCACGGGGTGGTGTGAATCGGAGGGTCTGAATTAGAATAGGCAGTGAGTAGCAATGTAGGATGGAGAAAAGCACCGCGGGGTGGTCAGCATGGGGAGGTCAGGGAACATGCAGTGGCAATATAGGATAGGTTTCTGAAAAACATCGTGGGGTGGTGCGCATTGTATGGGTGTGTGTTACATAACATTCACTAGTAGGAGTGAGAAAAACATCACGGGGTGGTGTGAATTGGAGGGTCTGATTTAGGATAGGCAGTGAGTGGCAATGTCGGATGGAGAAAAGCACCGCGGGGTGGTCAGCATGGGGAGGTCAGGGAACACGCAGTGGCAATATAGGATAGGTTTCTGAAAAACATCGTGGGGTGGTGCGCATTGTATGGGTGTGTGTTACATTACATTCACTAGAAGGAGTGAGAAAAATATCACGGGGTGGTGCGCATTGTATGGGTGTGCGTTACATTACATTCACTAGTAGGAGTGAGAAAAACATCACGGGGTGGTGTCAATCGCAGGGTCTGAATTAGGATAGGCAGTGAGTGGCAATGTAGGATGGAGAAAAGCACCGCCGTGTGGTCAGCATGGGGAGGTCAGGGAACATGCAGTGGCAATGTAGGATAGGTTTCTGAAAAACATCGCAGGGTGGTGCGCATTGTATGGGTGTGTGTTACATTACATTCACTAGTAGGAGTGAGAAAAACATCAGGGAGTAGTGCGCATTGTATGGCTGTGTGTTACATTACATTCACTAGTAGGAGTGAGAAAAACATCACGGGGTGGTGTGAATCGCAGGGCCTGAATAAGAATAGGCAGTGAGTGGTAATGTAGGATGGAGAAAAGCACCGCGGGGTGGTCAGCATGGGGAGGTCAGGGAACATGCAATGGCAATGTAGGATAGGTTTCTGAAAAACATCGCGGGGTGGTGCGCATTGTATGGTTGTGTGTTACATTACATTCACTAGTAGGATTGAGAAAAACATCACGGGGTGGTGTGGATCGGAGGGTCTGAATTAGTATAGGCAGTGAGTGGCAGTGTAGGATGGAGAAAAGCACCGCGGTGTGGTCAGCATGGGGAGGTCAGGGAACATGCAGTGGCAATGTAGGATAGGTTTATGAAAAATATCGCGGGGTGGTGCGCATTGTATGGGTGTGTGTTACATTACATTCACTAGTAGGAGTGAGAAAAACATCACGGGGTGGTGTGAATCGGAGGGTCTGAATTAGGATAGGCAGTGAGTGGCAATGAAGGATCGAGAAAAGCACCGCGGGGTGGTCAGCATGGGGACGTCAGGGAACATGCAGTGGCAATGTAGGATAGGTTTCTGAAAAACATCGCGTGATGGTGCACATTGTATGGGTGTGTGTTACATAACATTCACTAGTAGGAGTGAGAAAAACATCACGGGGTGGTGTGAATCTGAGGGTCTGATTTAGGATAGGCAGTGAGTGGCAATTTCGGATGCAGAAAAGCACTGCGGGGTGGTCAGCATGGGGAGGTCAGGGAACATGCAGTGGCAATGTAGGATAGGTTTCTGAAAAACATCGCGGGGTGGTGCGCATTCTATGGGTGTGTGTTACATTACATTCACTAGTAGGAGTGAGAAAAATATCACGGGGTGGTGCGCATTGTATGGGTGTGTGTTACATTACATTCACTAGTAGCAGTGAGAAAAACATCACGGGGTGGTGTGAATCGCAGAGTCTGTATTAGGATAGGCAGTGAGTGGCAATGTCGGATGCAGAAAAGCACTGCGGGGTGGTCAGCATGGGGAGGTCAGGCAACATGCAGTGGAAATGTAGGATAGGTTTCTGAAAAACATCGCGGGGTGGTGCGCATTCTATGGGTGTGTGTTACATTACATTCACTAGTAGGAGTGAGAAAAATATCACGGGGTGGTGCGCATTGTATGGGTGTGTGTTACATTACATTCACTAGTAGCAGTGAGAAAAACATCACGGGGTGGTGTGAATCGCAGGGCCTGAATTAGGATAGGCAGTGAGTGGCAATGTAGGATGGAGAAAAGCACCGCGGTGTGCTCAGCATGGGGAGGTCAGGGAACATGCAGTGGCAATGTAGGATAGGTTTCTGAAAAATATCGCGGGGTGGTGCGCATTGTATGGGTGTGTGTTACATTACATTCACTAGTAGGAGTGAGTAAAACATCACGGGGTGGTGTGAATCGGAGGGTCTGAATTAGGATAGGCAGTGAGTGGAAATGTAGGATGGAGAAAAGCACCGCGGGGTGGTCAGCATGGGGAGGTCAGGGAACATGCAGTGGCAATGAACGATAGGTTTCTGAAAAATATCGCGGGGTGGTGCGCATTGTATGGGTGTGTGTTACATTACATTCACTAGTAGGAGTGAGAAAAACATCACGGGGTGGTGTGAATCGGAGGGTCTGAATTAGAATAGGCAGTGAGTAGCAATGTAGGATGGAGAAAAGCACCGCGGGGTGGTCAGCATGGGGAGGTCAGGGAACATGCAGTGGCAATATAGGATAGGTTTCTGAAAAACATCGTGGGGTGGTGCGCATTGTATGGGTGTGTGTTACATAACATTCACTAGTAGGAGTGAGAAAAACATCACGGGGTGGTGTGAATCGGAGGGTCTGATTTAGGATAGGCAGTGAGTGGCAATGTCGGATGGAGAAAAGCACCGCGGGGTGGTCAGCATGGGGAGGTCAGGGAACACGCAGTGGCAATATAGGATAGCTTTCTGAAAAACATCGTGGGGTGGTGCGCATTGTATGGGTGTGTGTTACATTACATTCACTAGAAGGAGTGAGAAAAATATCACGGGGTGGTGCGCATTGTATGGGTGTGCGTTACATTACATTCACTAGTAGGAGTGAGAAAAACATCACGGGGTGGTGTCAATCGCAGGGTCTGAATTAGGATAGGCAGTGAGTGGCAATGTAGGATGGAGAAAAGCACCGCCGTGTGGTCAGCATGGGGAGGTCAGGGAACATGCAGTGGCAATGTAGGATAGGTTTCTGAAAAACATCGCAGGGTGGTGCGCATTGTATGGGTGTGTGTTACATTACATTCACTAGTAGGAGTGAGAAAAACATCAGGGAGTAGTGCGCATTGTATGGGTGTGTGTTACATTACATTCACTAGTAGGAGTGAGAAAAACATCACGGGGTGGTGTGAATCGGAGGGTCTGATTTAGGATAGGCAGTGAGTGGCAATGTCGGATGCAGAAAAGCACTGCGGGGTGGTCAGCATGTGGAGGTCAGGGAACAAGCAGTGGCAATGTAGGATAGGTTTCTGAAAAACATCGCGGGGTGGTGCGCATTCTATGGGTGTGTGTTACATTACATTCACTAGTAGGAGTGAGAAAAATATCACGGGGTGGTGCGCATTGTATGGGTGTGTGTTACATTACATTCACTAGTAGCAGTGAGAAAAACATCACGGGGTGGTGTGAATCGCAGGGTCTGTATTAGGATAGGCAGTGAGTGGCAATGTCGGATGCAGAATAGCACTGCGGGGTGGTCAGCATGGGGAGGTCAGGGAACATGCAGTGGCAATGTAGGATAGGTTTCTGAAAAACATCGCGGGGTGGTGCGCATTCTATGGGTGTGTGTTACATTACATTCACTAGTAGGAGTGAGAAAAATATCACGGGGTGGTGCGCATTGTATGGGTGTGTGTTACATTACATTCACTAGTAGCAGTGAGAAAAACATCACGGGGTGGTGTGAATCGGAGGGTCTGAATTAGAATAGGCAGTGAGTGGCAATGTAGGATGGAGAAAAGCACCGAGGGGTGGTCAGCATGGGGAGGTCAGGGAACATGCAGTGGCAATGTAGGAATGGTTTCTGAAAAACATCGCGGGGTGGTGCGCATTGTATGGGTGTGTGTTATATTACATTCACTAGTAGGAGTGAGAAAAACATCACGGGGTAGTGTGCATTGTATGGGTGTGTTTTACATTACATTCACTATTAGGAGTGAGAAAAACATCACGGGGTGGTGTGAATCGCAGGGCCTGAATTAGGATAGGCAGTGAGTGGCAATGTAGGATGGAGAAAAGCACCGCGGTGTGCTCAGCATGGGGAGGTCAGGGAACATGCAGTGGCAATGTAGGATAGGTTTCTGAAAAATATCGCGGGGTGGTGCGCATTGTATGGGTGTGTGTTACATTACATTCACTAGTAGGAGTGAGTAAAACATCACGGGGTGGTGTGAATCGGAGGGTCTGAATTAGGATAGGCAGTGAGTGGCAATGTAGGATGGAGAAAAGCACCGCGGGGTGGTCAGCATGGGGAGGTCAGGGAACATGCAGTGGCAATGAACGATAGTTTTCTGAAAAACATCACGGGGTGGTGCGCATTGTATGGGTGTTTGTTACATTACATTCACTAGTAGGAGTGAGAAAAACATCACGGGGTGGTGCGCATTGTATGGGTGTGTGTTACATTACATTCACTTGTAGGAGTGAGATAAACATCACGGGGTGGTGTGAATCGGAGGGTTTGAATTAGGATAGGCAGTGAGTGGCAATGTAGGATGGAGAAACGCACCGCGGGGTGGTCAGCATGGGGACATCAGGGAACATGCAGTGGCAATGTAGGATAGGTTTCTGAAAAACATCGCGGGGTAGTGCACATTGTATGGGTGTGTGTTACATAACATTCACTATTAGGAGTGAGAAAAACATCACGGGGTGGTGTGAATCAGAGGGTCTGATTTAGGATAGGCAGTGAGTGGCAATGTCGGATGGAGAAAAGCACCGCGGGGTGGTCAGCATGGGGAGGTCAGGGAACATGCTTTGGCAATGTAGGATAGGTTTCTGAAAAACATCGCGGGGTGGTGCGCATTGTATGGGTGTGTGTTACATTACATTTACTAGTAGGAGTGAGAAAAACATCACGGTGTGGTGCGCATTGTATGGGTGTGTGTTACATTACATTCACTAGTAAGAGTGAGAAAAACATCACGGGGTGTTGTGATTCGGAGGGTCTCAATTAGGATAGGCAGTGAGTGGGAATGTAGGATGGAGAAAAGCTCCGCGGGTTGGTCAGAATCGGGAGGTCATGGAACATGCAGTGGCAATGTAGGATAGGTTTCTGAAAAACATCGCGGGGTGGTGCGCATTGTATGGGTGTGTGTTACATTCATTCACTAGTAGAAGTGAGAAAAACATCACGGGGTGGTGCGCATTGTATGGGTGTGTGTCACATTATATTCACTAGTAGGAGTGAGAAAAACATGATGGAGTGGTGTGAATCGGAGGGTCGGAATTAGGATAGGCAGTGAGTGGCAATGTAGGATGGAGAAAAGCATCGCGGGGTGGTCAGCATGTGGAGGTCAGGGAACATGCAGTGGCAATGTAGGATAGGTTTCTGAAAATCATCGCGGGGTGGTGCGCATTGTATGGGTGTGTGTTACATTACATTCACTAGTAGGAGTGAGAAAAACATCACGGGGTGGTGCGCATTGTATGGGTGTGTGTTACATTACATTCACTAGTAGGAGTGAGAAAAATATCACGGGGTGGTGTGCATTGTATGGGTGTGTGTTACATTACATTCACTAGTAGGAGTGAGAAAAACATCACGGGGTGGTGTGAATCGGAGGGTGTGAATTAGGATAGGCAGTGAGTGGCAATGTAGGATGGAGAAAAGCACCGCGGGGTGGTCAGCATGGGGAGGTCAGGGAACATGCAGTGGCAATGTAGGATAGGTTTATGAAAAATATCGCGGGGTTCTGCGCATTGTATGGGTGTGTGTTACATTACATTCACTAGTAGGAGTGAGAAAAACATCACGGGGTTGTGTGAAGCAGAGGGTCTGAATTAGGATAGGCAGTGAGTGCCAATGAAGGATGGAAAAGCACCGCGGGGTGGTCAGCATGGGGACGTCAGGGAACATGCAGTGGCAATGTAGGATAGGTTTCTGAAAAACATCGAGGGATGGTGCACATTGTATGGGTGTGTGTTATATAACATTCACTAGTAGGAGTGAGAAAAACATTACGGGGTGGTGTGAATCGGAGGGTCTGATTTAGGATAGGCAGTGAGTGGCAATGTCGGATGGAGGAAAGCACTGCGGGGTGGTCAGCATGGGGAGGTCAGGGAACATGCAGTGGCAATGTAGGATACGTTTCTGAAAAACATCGCGGGGTGGTGCGCATTGTATGGTTGTGTGTTACATTACCTTCACTAGTAGGAGTGAGAAAAACATCACGGGGCAGTGAGCATTGTATGGGTGTGTGTTACATTACATTCACTAGTAGGAGTGAGAAAAACATCACAGGGTGGTGTGAATCGGAGCGTCTGAATTTGGATAGGCAGTGTGTGGCAATGTGGGATGGAGAAAAGCACCGCGGGGTGGTCAGCATTGGGAGGTCAGGGAACATGCAGTGGCAATGTAGGACAGGTTTCTGAAAAACATCGCGGGGTGGTGCACATTGTATGGGTGTGTGTTACATTACATTCACTAGTAGGAGTGAGAAAAACATCACGGGGTGGTGTGAATCGGAGGGTCTGAATTAGGATAGGCAGTGAGTGGCAATGTAGGATGGAGAAAAGCACCGCGGGGTGGTCAGCATGGGGAGGTCAGGGAACATGCAGTGGCAATGTAGGATAGTTTTCTGAAAAACATCGTGGGGTGGTGCGCATTGTATGGGTGTGTGTCACATTATATTCACTAGTAGGAGTGAGAAAAACATCATGGAGTGGTGTGAATCGGAGGGTCGGAATTAGGATAGGCAGTGAGTGGCAATGTAGGATGGAGAAAAGCACCGCGGGGTGGTCAGCATGTGGAGGTCAGGGAACATGCAGTGGCTATGTAGGATAGGTTTCTGAAAAACATCGCGGTGTGGTTCGCATTTTATGGGTGTGTGTTACATTACATTCACTAGTAGGAGTGAGAAAAACATCACGGGGTGGTGCGCATTGTATGGGTGTGTGTTACATTACATTCACTAGTAGGAGTGATAAAAACATCACGGCGTGATGTGAATCGGAGGGTCTGAATTACGATAGGCCGTGAGTGGCAATGTAGGATGGAGAAAAGCAACACGGGGTGGTCAGAATGGGGACTTCAGGAAACATGCAGTGGCAAAGTAGGATAGGTTTCTGAAAAACATCGCGGGGTCGTGCACATTATATGGGTGTGTGTTGCATAACATTCACTAGTAGGACTGAGAAAAACATCACGGGGTGGTGTGAATCGGAGGGACTGATTTAGGATAGGCAGTGAGTGGCAATGTCGGAGAGAGAAAAGCACCGTGCGTTGGTCAGCATGGGGAGGTCAGGGAACATGCAGTGGCAATGTAGGATAGGTTTCTGAAAAGCACCCCGGGTTGGTCCGCATTGTATGGGTGTGTGTTACATTACATTCACTAGTAGGGATGAGAAAAACATCACGGGGTCGTGCGCATTGTATGGGTGTGTGTTACATTACATTCACTAGAAGGAGTGAGAAAAACATCACGGGGTGGTGTGAATCAGAGGGTCTGAATTAGGATAGGCAGTGAGTGGCAATGTAGGATGGAAAAAAGCACCGCGTGTTGGTCAGCATGGGGAGGTCAGGGAACATGCAATGGCAATGTAGGATAGGTTTCTGAAAAATATCGCGGGGTGGTGCGCATTGTATGGTTGTCTGTTACATTACATTCACTAGTAGGAGTGAGAAAAACATCACGGGGTGGTGTGAATCAGAGGGTCTGAATTAGGATAGGCAGTGAGTGGCACTGTAGGAAGGAGAAAAGCACCGCGGGTCCGTCATCATGGGGAGGTCAGGGAACATGCAGTGGCAAATTAGGATAGGTTTCTGAAAAACATCGCGGGGTGGTGCGCATTGTATGGGTGTGTGTTACATTACAGTCACTAGTAGGAGTGAGAAAAACATCACGGGGTGGTGCGCATTGTATGGGTGTGTGTTACATTACATTCACTAGTAGGAGTGAGAAAAACATCACGGGTAGGTGTGCATTGTATGGGTGTGTGTTACATTACATTCACTAGTAGGAGTGACAAAAACATCACGAGGTGGTGAGAATCGGAGGGTCTGAATTATTATCGGCAGTGAGTTGCAATGTAGGATGGAGAAAAGCACCGCGGGGTGGTCAGCTTGGGGAGGTCAGGGAACATGCAGTGGCTATGTAGGATAGGTTTCTGAAAAACATCAAGTGGTGGTGCGCATTTTATGGGTGTGTGTTACATTACATTCACTAGTAGGAGTGAGAAAAACATCACGGGGTGGTGCGCATTGTATGGGTGTGTGTTACATTACATTCCCTAGTAGGAGTGAGAAAAACATCACGGGGTGGTGTGCATTGTATGGGTGTGTGTTACATTGCATTCACTAGTAGGAGTGCGAAAAACATCACGGAGTGGTGTGAATCAGAGGGTCTGAATTAGGATAGGCAGTGAGTGGCAATGTAGGATGGAGAAAAGGACCGAGGGGTGGTCAGAATGGGGAGGTCATGGAACATGCAGTGGCAATGTAGGATAGTTTTCTGAAAAACATCGCGGGGTGGTGCGCATTGTATGGGTGTGTGTTACATTACATTCACTAGTAGGAGTGCGAATAACATCACGGGGTGGTGTGAATCGGAGGGTCTGAATTAGGACAGGCTGTGAGTGGCAATGTAGGATGGAGAAAAGCACCGCGGGTTGGTCAGCATGGGGAGGTCAGGGAACATGCAGTGGCAATGTAGGATAGGTTTCAGAAAAACATCGCAGGTTGTGCGAATTGTATGGGTGTGTGTTACATTACATGCACTAGTAGGAGTGAGAAAAACATCACGGCGTGGTGTGAATCGGAGGGTCTGAATTAGGATAGGCAGTGAGTGGCAATGTAGGATAGAGAAAAGCACCGCGGGGTGGTCAGCATGTGTAGGTCAGGGAACATGCAGTGGCAATGCAGAATAGGTTTCTGAAAAATATCGGGGGGTGGTGCGCAATGTATGGGTGTGTGTTACATTACATTCACTAGTAGGAGTGAGAAAAACATCACGGTGTGGTGTGAATCGGAGGGTCTGAATTAGGATAGGCAGTGAGTGGCAATGTAGGATGGAGAAAAGCACCACTGGGTGGTCAGCATGGGGAAGTCAGGGAACATGCAGTGGGAATGTAGGATAGTTTTCTGAAAAACATCACGGTGTGGTGCGCATTGTATGGGTGTGTGTTACATTACATTCACTAGTAGGAGTGAGAAAAACATCACGGGGTGGTGCGCATTGTATGGGTGTGTGTTACATTACATTCACTAGTAGGAGTGAGAAAAACATCACGGGGTGTTGTGATTCGGAGGGTCTCAATTAGGATAGGCAGTGAGTGGGAATGTAGGATGGAGAAAAGCTCCGCGGGGTGGTCAGAATGGGGAGGTCATGGAACATGCAGTGGCAATGTAGGATAGGTTTCTGAAAAACATCGCGGGGTGGTGCGCATTGTATGGGTGTGTGTTACATTACATTCACTAGTAGGAGTGAGAAAAACATCATGGGGTGGTGCGCATTGTATGGGTGTGTGTTACATTACATTCACTAGTAGGAGTGAGAAAAACATCACGCGGTGGTGCGCATTGTATGGGTGTGTGTTACATTACATTCACTAGTAGGAGTGAGAAAAAAATCACGGGGTGGTGTGAATCGGAGGGTCTAAATTAGGATAGGCAGTGAGTGGAAATGTAGGATGGAGAAAAGCACCGCGGGGTGGTCAGCATGGGGAGGTCAGGGAACATGCAGTGGCAATGTAGGATAGGTTTATGAAAAATATCGCGGGGTGGTGCGCATTGTATGGGTGTGTGTTACATTACATTCACTAGTAGGAGTGAGAAAAACATCACGGGGTTGTGTGAATCGGAGGGTCTGAATTAGGATAGGCAGTGAGTGGCAATGTCGGATGGAGAAATGCACCGCGGGGTGGTCAGCATGGGGAGGTCAGGGAACATGCAGTGGCAATGTAGGATAGGTTTCTGAAAAACATCGCGGGGTGGTGCGCATTGTATGGGTGTGTGTTACATTACATTCACTAGTAGGAGTGAGAAAAACATCACGGGGTAGTGAGCATTTTATGGGTGCGTGTTACATTACATTCACTAGTAGGAGTGAGAAAAACATCACGGGGTGGTGTGAATCGCAGGGCCTGAATTAGGATAGGCAGTGAGTGGCAATGTAGGATGGAGAAAAGCACCGCGGGGTGGTCAGCATGGGGAGGTCAGGGAACATGCAATGGCAATGTAGGATAGGTTTCTGAAAAACATCGCAGGGTGGTGCGCATTGTATGGTTGTTTGTTACATTACATTCACTAGTAGGAGTGAGAAAAACATCACGGGGTGGTGTGAATTGGAGGGTCTGAATTAGGATAGGCAGTGTGTGGCAATGTAGGATGGAGAAAAGCACCGCGGGGTGGTCAGATTGGGGAGGTCATGGAACATGCAGTGGCAATGTAGGATAGGTTTCTGAAAAACATCGCGGGGTGGTGCGCATTGTATGGGTGTGTGTTACATTACATTCACTAGTACGAGTGAGAAAAACATCACAGGGTGGTGCGCATTGTATGGGTGTGTGTTACATTACATTCACTAGTAGGAGTGAGAAAAACATCACGCGGTGGTGCGCATTGTATGGGTGTGTGTTACATTACATTCACTAGTAGGAGTGAGAAATCATCACGGGGTGGTGTGAATCGGAGGGTCTGAATTAGGATAGGCAGTGAGTGGCAATGTAGGATGGAGAAAAGCACCGCGGGCTGGTCAGCTTGGGGAGGTCAGGGAACATGCAGTGGCAATGTAGGATAGGTTTCTGAAAAACATCGCGGTGTGGTGCGCATTTTATGGGTGTGTGTTACCTTACATTCACGAGTAGGAGTGAGAAAAACATCACGGGGTGGTGCGCATTGTATGGGTGTGTGTCACATTATATTCACTAGTAGGAGTGAGAAAAACATCATGGAGTGGTGTGAATCGGAGGGTCGGAATTAGGATAGGCAGTGAGTGGCAATGTAGGATGGAGAAAAGCACCGCGGGGTGGTCAGCATGTGGAGGTCAGGGAACATGCAGTGGCTATGTAGGATAGGTTTCTGAAAAACATCGCGGTGTGGTTCGCATTTTATGTGTGTGTGTTACATTACATTCACTAGTAGGAGTGAGAAAAACATCACGGGGTGGTGCGCATTGTATGGGTGTGTGTTACATTACATTCACTAGTAGGAGTGATAAAAACATCACGGCGTGATGTGAATCGGAGGGTCTGAATTACGATAGGCCGTGAGTGGCAATGTAGGATGGAGAAAAGCACCACGGGGTGGTCAGAATGGGGACTTCAGGAAACATGCAGTGGCAAAGTAGGATAGGTTTCTGAAAAACATCGCGGGGTGGTGCACATTATATGGGTGTGTGTTGCATAACATTCACTAGTAGGACTGAGAAAAACATCACGGGGTGGGGTGAATCGGAGGGACTGATTTAGGATAGGCAGTGAGTGGCAATGTCGGAGAGAGAAAAGCACCGCGCGTTGGTCAGCATGGGGAGGTCAGGGAACATGCAGTGGCAATGTAGGATAGGTTTCTGAAAAGCACCCCGGGTTGGTCCGCATTGTATGGGTGTGTGTTACATTACATTCACTAGTAGGGATGAGAAAAACATCACGGGGTCGTGCGCATTGTATGGGTGTGTGTTACATTACATTCACTAGAAGGAGTGAGAAAAACATCACGGGGTGGTGTGAATCAGAGGGTCTGAATTAGGATAGGCAGTGGGTGGCAATGTAGGATGGAAAAAAGCACCGCGTGGTGGTCAGAATGGGGAGGTCAGGGAACATGCAATGGCAATGTAGGATAGGTTTCTGAAAAACATCGCGGGGTGGTGCGCATTGTATGGTTGTCTGTTACATTACATTCACTAGTAGGAGTGAGAAAAACATCACGGTGTGGTGTGAATCGGAGGGTCTGAATTAGGATAGGCAGTGAGTGGCACTGTAGGAAGGAGAAAAGCACCGCGGGTCCGTCATCATGGGGAGGTCAGGGAACATGCAGTGGCAAATTAGGATAGGTTTCTGAAAAACATCGCGGGGTGGTGCGCATTGTATGGGTGTGTGTTACATTACAGTCACTAGTAGGAGTGAGAAAAACATCACGGGGTGGTGCGCATTGTATGGGTGTGTGTTACATTACATTCACTAGTAGGAGTGAGAAAAACATCACGGGTAGGTGTGCATTGTATGGGTGTGTGTTACATTACATTCACTAGTAGGAGTGACAAAAACATCACGAGGTGGTGAGAATCGGAGGGTCTGAATTATTATCGGCAGTGAGTTGCAATGTAGGATGGAGAAAAGCACCGCGGGGTGGTCAGCATGGGGAGGTCAGGGAACATGCAGTGGCTATGTAGGATAGGTTTCTGAAAAACATCAAGTGGTGGTGCGCATTTTATGGGTGTGTGTTACATTACATTCACTAGTAGGAGTGAGAAAAACATCACGGGGTGGTGCACATTGTATGGGTGTGTGTTACATTACATTCCCTAGTAGGAGTGAGAAAAACATCACGGGGTGGTGTGCATTGTATGGGTGTGTGTTACATTGCATTCACTAGTAGGAGTGCGAAAAACATCACGGAGTGGTGTGAATCAGAGGGTCTGAATTAGGATAGGCAGTGAGTGGCAATGTAGGATGGAGAAAAGGACCGAGGGGTGGTCAGAATGGGGAGGTCATGGAACATGCAGTGGCAATGTAGGATAGTTTTCTGAAAAACATCGCGGGGTGGTGCGCATTGTATGGGTGTGTGTTACATTACATTCACTAGTAGGAGTGCGAATAACATCACGGGGTGGTGTGAATCGGAGGGTCTGAATTAGGACAGGCTGTGAGTGGCAATGTAGGATGGAGAAAAGCACCGCGGGTTGGTCAGCATGGGGAGGTCAGGGAACATGCAGTGGCAATGTAGGATAGGTTTCAGAAAAACATCGCAGGTTGTGCGAATTGTATGGGTGTGTGTTACATTACATGCACTAGTAGGAGTGAGAAAAACATCACGGCGTGGTGTGAATCGGAGGGTCTGAATTAGGATAGGCAGTGAGTGGCAATGTAGGATGGAGAAAAGCACCGCGGGGTGGTCAGCATGTGTAGGTCAGGGAACATGCAGTGGCAATGCAGAATAGGTTTCTGAAAAATATCGGGGGGTGGTGCGCAATGTATGGGTGTGTGTTACATTACATTCACTAGTAGGAGTGAGAAAAACATCACGGGGTGGTGCGCATTGTATGGGTGTGTGTTACATTACATTCACTAGTAGGAGTGAGAAAAACATCACGGGGTGGTGCGCATTGTATGGGTGTGTGTTACATTACATTCACTAGTAGGAGTGAGAAAAACATCACGGGGTGTTGTGATTCGGAGGGTCTCAATTAGGATAGGCAGTGAGTGGGAATGTAGGATGGAGAAAAGCTCCGCGGGGTGGTCAGAATGGGGAGGTCATGGAACATGCAGTGGCAATGTAGGATAGGTTTCTGAAAAACATCGCGGGGTGGTGCGCATTGTATGGGTGTGTGTTACATTACATTCACTAGTAGGAGTGAGAAAAACATCACGGGGTGGTGCGCATTGTATGGGTGTGTGTTACATTACATTCACTAGTAGGAGTGAGAAAAACATCACGCGGTGGTGCGCATTGTATGGGTGTGTGTTACATTACATTCATTAGTAGGAGTGAGAAAAAAATCACGGGGTGGTGTGAATCGGAGGGTCTAAATTAGGATAGGCAGTGAGTGGAAATGTAGGATGGAGAAAAGCAACGCGGGGTGGTCAGCATGGGGAGGTCAGGGAACATGCAGTGGCAATGTAGGATAGGTTTATGAAAAATATCGCGGGGTGGTGCGCATTGTATGGGTGTGTGTTACATTACATTCACTAGTAGGAGTGAGAAAAACATCACGGGGTTGTGTGAATCGGAGGGTCTGAATTAGGATAGGCAGTGAGTAGCAATGTCGGATGGAGAAATGCACCGCGGGGTGGTCAGCATGGGGACGTCAGGGAACATGCAGTGGCAATGTAGGATAGGTTTCTGAAAAACATCGCGGGGTGGTGCGCATTGTATGGGTGTGTGTTACATTACATTCACTAGTAGGAGTGAGAAAAATATCACGGGGTGGTGCGCATTTTATGGGTGTGTGTTACATTACATTCACTATTAGGAGTGAGAAAAACATCACGGTGTGGTGTGAATCACAGGGTCTGAATTAGGATAGGCAGTGAGTGGCAATGTAGGATGGAGAAAAGCACCGCGGGGTGGTCAGCATGGGGAGGTCAGGGAACATGCAGTGGCAATGTAGGATAGGTTTCTGAAGAACATCGCGGGGTGGTGCGCATTGTATGGTTGTGTGTTACATTATATTCACTAGTAGGAGTGAGAAAAACATCACGGGGTAGTGAGCATTTTATGGGTGCGTGTTACATTACATTCACTAGTAGGAGTGAGAAAAACATCACGGGGTGGTGTGAATCGCAGGGCCTGAATTAGGATAGGCAGTGAGTGGCAATGTAGGATGGAGGAAAGCACCGCGGGGTGGTCAGCATGGGGAGGTCAGGGAACATGCAATGGCAATGTAGGATAGGTTTCTGAAAAACTTCGCAGGGTGGTGCGCATTGTATGGTTGTGTGTTACATTACATTCACTAGTATGAATGAGAAAAACATCACGGGGTGGTGTGAATTGGAGGGTCTGAATTAGGATAGGCAGTGTGTGGCAATGTAGGATGGAGAAAAGCACCGCGGGGTGGTCAGAATGGGGAGGTCATGGAACATGCAGTGGCAATGTAGGATAGGTTTCTGAAAAACATCGCGGGGTGGTGCGCATTGTATGGGTGTGTGTTACATTACATTCACTAGTGCGAGTGAGAAAAACATCACAGGGTGGTGCGCATTGTATGGGTGTGTGTTACATTACATTCACTAGTAGGAGTGAGAAAAACATCACGCGGTGGTGCGCATTGTATGGGTGTCTGTTACATTACATTCACTAGTAGGAGTGAGAAAAACATCACGGGGTGGTGTGAATCGGAGGGTCTGAATTAGGATAGGCAGTGAGTGGCAATGTAGGATGGAGAAAAGCACCGCGGGCTGGTCAGCATGGGGAGGTCAGGGAACATGCAGTGGCAATTAGGATAGGTTTCTGAAAAACATCGCGGTGTGGTGCGCATTTTATGGGTGTGTGTTACATTACATTCACGAGTAGGAGTGAGAAAAACATCACGGGGTGGTGCGCATTGTATGGGTGTGTGTTACATTACATTCACTAGTAGGAGTGAGAAAAACATCACGGGGTGGTGTGAATCGAAGGGTCTGAATTAGGATAGGCAGTGAGTGGCAATGTAGGATGGAGGAAAGCACCGCGGGGTGGTCAGCATGGGGAGGTCAGGGAACATGCAGTGGCTATGTAGGATAGGTTTCTGAAAAACATCGCGGTGTGGTGCGCATTTTATGGGTGTGTGTTACATTACATTCACGAGTAGGAGTGAGAAAAACATCACGGGGTGGTGCGCATTGTATGGGTGTGTGTTACATTACATTCACCAGTAGGAGTGATAAAAACATCACGGCGTGATGTGAATCGGAGGGTCTGAATTACGATAGGCAGTGAGTGGCAATGTAGGATGGAGAGAAGCACCGCGGGGTGGTCAGAATGGGGACTTCAGGAAACATGCAGTGGCAAAGTAGGATAGGTTTCTGAAAAACATCGCGGGGTGGTGCACATTATATGGGTTTGTGTTGCATAACATTCACTAGTAGGAGTGAGAAAAACATCACGGGGTGGTGAGAATCGGAGGGTCTGAATTAGTATCGGAAGTGAGTTGCAATGTAGGATGGAGAAAAGCAACGCGGGGTGGTCAGCATGGGGAGGTCAGGGAACATGCAGTGGCTATGTAGGATAGGTTTCTGAAAAACATCAAGTGGTGGTGCGCATTTTATGGGTGTGTGTTACATTACATTCACTCGTAGGAATGAGAAAAACATCACGGGGTGGTGCGCATTGTTTGGGTGTGTGTTACATTACATTCACTAGTAGGAGTGAGAAAAACATCACGGCGTGGTGTGAATCGGAGGGTCTGAATTAGGATACGCAGTGAGTGGAAATGTAGGATGGAGAAAAGCACCGCGGGGTGGTCAGCATGGGGAGGTCAGGGAACATGCAGTGGCAATGTAGGATAGGTTTATGAAAAATATCGCGTGGTGGTGCGCATTGTAGGGGTGTGTGTTACATTGCATTCACTAGTAGGAGTGAGAAAAACATCATGGGGTTGTGTGAATCGGAGGGTCTGAATTAGGATAGGCAGTGAGTGGCAATGTTGGATGGAGAAAAGCACCGCGGGGTGGTCAGCATGGGGAGGTCAGGGAACATGCAGTGGCAATGTAGGATAGGTTTCTGAAAAACATCGCGGGGTGGTGCGCATTGTATGGGTGTGTGTTACATTACATTCACTAGTAGGAGTGAGAAAAATATCACGGGGTGGTGCGCATTGTATGGGTGTGTGTTACATTACATTTACTAGTACGAGTGAGAAAAACATCACGGTGTGGTGTGAATCACAGGGTCTGAATTAGGATAGGCAGTGAGTGGCAATGTAGGATGGAGAAAAGCACCGCGGGGTGGTCAGCATGGGGAGGACAGGGAACATGCAATGGCAATGTAGGATAGGTTTCTGAAAAACATCGCGGGGTGGTGCGCATTGTATGGGTGTGTGTTACATTACATTCACTAGTAGGAGTGAGAAAAACATCACGGGGTAGTGAGCATTGTATGGGTGCCTGTTACATTACATTCACTAGTAGGAGTGAGAAAAACATCACGGCGTGATGTGAATCGGAGGGTCTGAATTACGATAGGCAGTGAGTGGCAATGTAGGATGGAAAAAAGCACCGCGTGGTGGTCAGCATGGGGAGGTCAGGGAACATGCAGTGGCAATGTATGATAGGTTTCTGAAAAGCATCCCGGGTTGGTGCGCATTGTATGGGTGTGTGTTACATTACATTCACTAGTAGGGAAGAGAAAAACATCACGGGTTGGTACGCATTGTATGGGTGTGTGTTACATTACATTCACTAGAAGGAGTGAGAAAAACATCACGGGGTGGTGTGAATCAGAGGGTCTGAATTAGGATAGGCAGTGAGTGGCAATGTAGGATGGAAAAAAGCACCGCGTGGTGGTCAGCATGGGGAGGTCAGGGAACATGCAATGGCAATGTAGGATAGGTTTCTGAAAAACTTCGCAGGGTGGTGCGCATTGTATGGTTGTGTGTTACATTACATTCACTAGTATGAGTGAGAAAAACATCACGGGGTGGTGTGAATTGGAGGGTCTGAATTAGGATAGGCAGTGTGTGGCAATGTAGGATGGAGAAAAGCACCGCGGGGTGGTCAGAATGGGGAGGTCATGGAACATGCAGTGGCAATGTAGGATAGGTTTCTGAAAAACATCGCGGGGTGGTGCGCATTGTATGGGTGTGTGTTACATTACATTCACTAGTGCGAGTGAGAAAAACATCACAGGGTGGTGCGCATTGTATGGGTGTGTGTTACATTACATTCACTAGTAGGAGTGAGAAAAACATCACGCGGTGGTGCGCATTGTATGGGTGTCTGTTACATTACATTCACTAGTAGGAGTGAGAAAAACATCACGGGGTGGTGTGAATCGGAGGGTCTGAATTAGGATAGGCAGTGAGTGGCAATGTAGGATGGAGAAAAGCACCGCGGGCTGGTCAGCATGGGGAGGTCAGGGAACATGCAGTGGCAATTAGGATAGGTTTCTGAAAAACATCGCGGTGTGGTGCGCATTTTATGGGTGTGTGTTACATTACATTCACGAGTAGGAGTGAGAAAAACATCACGGGGTGGTGTGAATTGGAGGGTCTGAATTAGGATAGGCAGTGAGTGGCAATGTAGGATGGAGAAAAGCACCGCGGGGTGGTCAGAATGGGGAGGTCATGGAACATGCAGTGGCAATGTAGGATAGGTTTCTGAAAAACATCGCGGGGTGGTGCGCATTGTATGGGTATGTGTTACATTACATTCACTAGTAGGAGTGAGAAAAACATCACAGGGTGGTGCGCATTGTATGGATGTGTGTTACATTACATTCACTAGTAGGAGTGAGAAAAACATCACGCGGTGGTGCGCATTGTATGGGTGTGTGTTACATTACATTCACTAGTAGGAGTGAGAAAAACATCACGGGGTGGTGTGAATCGGAGGGTCTGAATTAGGATAGGCAGTGAGTGGTAATGTAGGATGGAGAAAAGCACCGCGAGGTGGTCAGCATGGGGAGGTCAGGGAACATGCAGTGGCAATGTAGGATAGTTTTCTGAAAAACATCGCGGGGTGGTGCACATTGTATGGGTGTGTGTCACATTACATTCACTAGTAGGAGTGAGAAAAACATCATGGAGTGGTGTGAATCGGAGGGTCGGAATTAGGATAGGCAGTGCGTGGCAATGTAGGATAGAGAAAAGCACCGCAGGGTGGTCAGAATGTGGAGGTCAGGGAACATGCAGTGGCAATGTAGGATAGGTTTCTGAAAATCATCGCGGGGTGGTGCACATTGTATGGGTGTGTGTTACATTACATTCACTAGTAGGAGTGAGAAAAACATCACGGGGTGGTGCGCATTGTATGGGTGTGTGTTACATTACATTCACTAGTAGGAGTGACAAAAACATCACGAGGTGGTGAGAATCGGAGGGTCTAAAATAGTATCGGCAGTGAGTGGCAATGTAGGATGGAAAAAAGCACCGCGGGGTGGTCAGCATGGGGAGGTCCGGGAACATGCAGTGGCTATGTAGGATAGGTTTCTGAAAAACATCTCGGTGTGGTGCGCATTTTATGGGTGTGTGTTACATTACATTCACTATTAGGAGTGAGAAAAACATCACGGGGTGGTGCGCATTGTATGGGTGTGTGTTACATTACATTCACTAGTAGGAGTGACAAAAACATCACGAGGTGGTGAGAATCGGAGGGTCTAAAATAGTATCGGCAGTGAGTGGCAATGTAGGATGGAGAAAAGCACCGCGGGGTGGTCAGCATGGGGAGGTCCGGGAACATGCAGTGGCTATGTAGGATAGGTTTCTGAAAAACATCGCGGTGTGGTGCGCATTTTATGGGTGTGTGTTACATTACATTCACTAGTAGGAGTGAGAAAAACATCACGGGGTCGTGCGCATTGTATGGGTGTGTGTTACATTACATTCACTAGTAGGAGTGATAAAAACATCACGGCGTGATGTGCATCGGAGGGTCTGAATTACGATAGGCAGTGAGTGGCAATGTAGGATGGAGAAAAGCACCGCGGGGTGGTCAGAATGGGGACTTCAGGAAACATGCAGTGGCAAAGTAGGATAGGTTTCTGAAAAACATCGCGGGGTGGTGCACATTATATGGGTGTGTGTTGCATAACATTCCTTATAGGAGTGAGAAAAACATCACGGGGTGGTGTGAATCGGAGGGTCTGATTTAGGATAGGCAGTGAGTGGCAATGTCGGAGAGAGAAAAGCACCGCGCGGTGGTCAGCATGGGGAGGTCAGGGAACATGCAGTGGCAATGTAGGATAGGTTTCTGAAAAGCATCCCGGGTTAGTGCGCATTGTATGGGTGTGTGTTACATTACATTCACTAGTAGGGATGAGAAAAACATCACGGGGTGGTGCGCATTGTATGGGTGTGTGTTACATTACATTCACTAGAAGGAGTGAGAAAAACATCACGGGGTGGTGTGAATCAGAGGGTCTGAATTAGGATAGGCAGTGAGTGGCAATGTAGGATGGAAAAAAGCACCGCGTGGTGGTCAGCATGGGGAGGTCAGGGAACATGCAATGGCAATGTAGGATAGGTTTCTGAAAAACATCGCGGGGTGGTGCGCATTGTATGGTTGTCTTTTACATTACATTCACTAGTAGGAGTGAGAAAAACATCACGGGGTGGTGTGAATTGGAGGGTCTGAATTAGGATAGGCAGTGAGTGGAAATGTAGGATGGAGAAAAGCACCGCGGGGTGGTCAGAATGGGGAGGTCATGGAACATGCAGTGGCAATGTAGGATAGGTTTCTGAAAAACATCGCGGGGTGGTGCGGATTGTATGGGTGTGTGTTACATTACATTCACTAGTAGGAGTGAGAAAAACATCACAGGGTGGTGCGCATTGTATGGGTGTGTGTTACATTACATTCACTAGTAGGAGTGAGAAAAACATCACGCGGTGGTGCGCATTGTATGGGTGCGTGTTACATTACATTCACTAGTAGGAGTGAGAAAAACATCACGGGGTGGTGTGAATCGCAGGGCCTGAATTAGGATAGGCAGTGAGTGGCAATGTAGGATGGAGAAAAGCACCGCGGGGTGGTCAGCATGGGGAGGTCAGGGAACATGCAAAGGCAATGTAGGATAGGTTTCTGAAAAACATCGCAGGGTGGTGCGCATTGTATGGGTGTGTGTTGCATTACATTCACTAGTAGGAGTGAGAAAAACATCACGGGGTGGTGCGCATTGTATGGGTGTGTGTTACATTACATTCACTAGTAGGAGTGACAAAAACATCACGAGGTGGTTAGAATCGGAGGGTCTGAATTAGTATCGGCAGTGAGTTGCAATGTAGGATTTAGAAAAGCACCGCGTGGTGGTCAGCATGGGGAGGTCAGGGAACATGCAGTGGCTATGTAGGATAGGTTTCTGAAAAACATCAAGTGGTGGTGCGCATTTTATGGGTGTGTGTTATTTTACATTCACTAGTAGGAGTGAGAAAAACATCACGGGGTGGTGCGCATTGTATGGGTGTGTGTTACATTACATTCCCTAGTAGGAGTGAGAAAAACATCACGGGGTGGTGTGCTTTGTATGGGTGTGTGTTACATTACATTCACTAGTAGGAGTGAGAAAAACATCACGGGGTGTTGTGATTCGGAGGGTCTCAATTAGGATAGGCAGTGAGTGGGAATGTAGGATGGAGAAAAGGACCGAGGGGTGGTCAGAATGGGGAGGTCATGGAACATGCAGTGGCAATGTAGGATAGTTTTCTGAAAAACATCGAGGGGTGGTGCGCATTGTATGGGTGTGTGTTACATTACATTCACTAGTAGGAGTGAGAAAAACTTCACGGGGTGGTGCGCATTGTATGGGTGTGTGTTACATTATATTCACTAGTAGGAGTGCGAAAAACATCACGGGGTAGTGTGAATCGGAGGGTCTGAATTAGGACAGGCTGTGAGTGGCAATGTAGGATGGAGAAAAGCACCGCGGGTTGGTCAGCATGGGGAGGTCAGGGAACATGCAGTGGCAATGTAGGATAGGTTTCAGAAAAACATCGCGGGGTTGTGCGCATTGTATCGGTGTGTGTTACATTACATTCACTAGTTGGAGTGACAAAAACATCACGGCGTGGTGTGAATCGGAGGGTCTGAATTAGGATAGGCTGTGAGTGGCAATGTAGGATGGAGAAAAGCACCGCGGGGTGGTCAGCATGTATAGGTCAGGGAACATGCAGTGGCAATGCAGGATAGGTTTCTGAAAAACATCGGGGGGTGCTGCGCATTGTATGGGTGTGTGTTACATTACATTCACTAGTAGGAGTGAGAAAAACATCACGGTGTGGTGTGAATCGGAGGGTCTGAATTAGGATAGGCAGTGAGTGGCAATATAGGATGGGGAAAAGCACCACGGGGTGGTCAGCGTGGGGAAGTCAGGGAACATGCCGTGGGAATGTAGGATAGTTTTCTGAAAAACATCACGGGGTGGTGCGCATTGTATGGGTGTGTGTTACTTTACATTCACTAGTAGGAGTGAGAAAAACATCACGGGGTGGTGCGCATTGTATGGGTGTGTGTTACATTACATTCACTAGTAGGAGTGAGAAAAACATCACAGGGTGGTGCGCATTGTATGGGTGTGTGTTACATTACATTCCCTAGTAGGAGTGAGAAAAACATCACGCGGTGGTGCGCATTGTATGGGTGTGTGTTACATTACATTCACTAGTAGGAGTGAGAAAAAAATCACGGGGTGGTGTGAATCGGAGGGTCTGAATTAGGATAGGCAGTGAGTGGCAATGTCGGATGGAGAAAAGCACCGCGGGGTGTTCAGCATGGGGAGGTCAGGGAACATGCAGTGACAATGTAGGATAGGTTTCTGAAAAACATCGCGGGGTGGTGCGCATTGTACGGTTGTGTGTTACATTACATTCACTAGTAGGAGTGAGAAAAACATCACGGGGTAATGAGCATTGTATGGGTGCGTGTTACATTACATTCACTAGTAGGAGTGAGAAAAACATCACGGGGTGGTGTGAATCGCAGGGCCTGAATTAGGATAGGCAGTGAGTGGCAATGTAGGATGGAGAAAAGCACCGCGGGGTGGTCAGCATGGGGAGGTCAGGGAACATGCAAAGGCAATGTAGGATAGGTTTCTGAAAAACATCGCAGGGTGGTGCGCATTGTATGGGTGTGTGTTGCATTACATTCACTAGTAGGAGTGAGAAAAACATCACGGGGTGGTGCGCATTGTATGGGTGTGTGTTACATTACATTCACTAGTAGCAGTGACAAAAACATCACGAGGTGGTCAGAATCGGAGGGTCTGAATTAGTATCGGCAGTGAGTTGCAATGTAGGATTTAGAAAAGCACCGCGTGGTGGTCAGCATGGGGAGGTCAGGGAACATGCAGTGGCTATGTAGGATAGGTTTCTGAAAAACATCAAGTGGTGGTGCGCATTTTATGGGTGTGTGTTACATTACATTCACTAGTAGGAGTGAGAAAAACATCACGGGGTGGTGCGCATTGTATGGGTGTGTGTTACATTACATTCCCTAGTAGGAGTGAGAAAAACATCACGGGGTGGTGTGCTTTGTATGGGTGTGTGTTACATTACATTCACTAGTAGGAGTGAGAAAAACATCACGGAGTGGTGTGAATCAGAGGGTCTGAATTAGGATAGGCAGTGAGTGGCAATGTAGGATGGAGAAAAGGACCAAGGGGTGGTCAGAATGGGGATGTCATGGAACATGCAGTGGCAATGTAGGATAGTTTTCTGAAAAACATCGCGGGATGGTGCGCATTGTATGGGTGTGTGTTACATTACATTCAATAGTAGGAGTGAGAAAACTTCACGGGGTGTTGCGCATTGTATGGGTGTGTGTTACATTATATTCACTAGTAGGAGTGCGAAAAACATCACGGGGTGGTGTGAATCGGAGGGTCTGAATTAGGACAGGCTGTGAGTGGCAATGTAGGATGGAGAAAAGCACCGGGTGGTGGTCAGCATGGGGAGGTCAGGGAACATGCAGTGGCAAATTAGGATAGGTTTCTGAAAAACATCGCGGGGTGGTGCGCATTGTATGATTGTCTGTTACATTACATTCACTAGTATGAGTGAGAAAAACATCACGGGGTGGTGTGAATTGGAGGGTCTGAATTAGGATAGGCAGTGTGTGGCAATGTAGGATGGAGAAAAGCACCGCGGGGTGGTCAGAATGGGGAGGTCATGGAACATGCAGTGGCAATGTAGGATAGGTTTCTGAAAAACATCGCGGGGTGGTGCGCATTGTATGGGTGTGTGTTACATTACATTCACTAGTACGAGTGAGAAAAACATCACAGGGTGGTGCGCATTGTATGGGTGTGTGTTACATTACATTCACTAGTAGGAGTGAGAAAAACATCACGGGGTGGTGTGCATTTTATGGGTGTGTGTTACATTACATTCACTAGTAGGAGTGAGAAAAACATCACGGAGTGGTGTGAATCAGACGGTCTGAATTAGGATAGGCAGTGAGTGGCAATGTAGGATGGAGAAAAGGACCGAGGGGTGGTCAGAATGGGGAGGTCATGGAACATGCAGTGGCAATGTAGGATAGTTTTCTGAAAAACATCGCGGGGTGGTGCGCATTGTATGGGTGTGTGTTACATTACATTCACTAGTAGGAGTGAGAAAAACTTCACGGGGTGGTGCGCATTGTATGGGTGTGTGTTACATTACATTCACTAGTAGGAGTGAGAAAAACATCACGGGGGGGTGTGAATCAGAGGGTCTGAATTAGGACAGGCTGTGATTGGCAATGTAGGATGGAGAAAAGCACCGCGGGTTGGTCAGCATGGGGAGGTCAGGGAACATGCAGTGGCAATGTAGGATAGGTTTCAGAAAAACATCGCGGGGTTGTGCGCATTGTTTGGGTGTGTGTTACATTACATTCACTAGTAGGAGTGAGGAAAACATCACGGCGTGGTGTGAATCGGAGGGTCTGAATTAGGATAGGCAGTGAGTGGAAATGTAGGATGGAGAAAAGCACCGCGGGGTGGTCAGCATGGGGAGGTCATGGAACATGCAGTGGCAATGTAGGATAGGTTTATGAAAAATATCGCGTGGTGGTGCGCATTGTAGGGGTGTGTGTTACATTGCATTCACTAGTAGGAGTGAGAAAAACATCATGGGGTTGTGTGAATCGGAGGGTCTGAATTAGGATAGGCAGTGAGTGGCAATGTTGGATGGAGAAAAGCACCGCGGGGTGGTCAGCATGGGGAGGTCAGGGAACATGCAGTGGCAATGTAGGATAGGTTTCTGAAAAACATCGCGGGGTGGTGCGCATTGTATTGGTGTGTGTTACATTACATTCACTAGTAGGAGTGAGAAAAATATCACGGGGTGGTGCGCATTGTATGGGTGTGTGTTACATTACATTTACTAGTACGAGTGAGAAAAACATCACGGTGTGGTGTGAATCACAGGGTCTGAATTAGGATAGGCAGTGAGTGGCAATGTAAGATGGAGAAAAGCACCGCGGGGTGGTCAGCATGGGGAGGTCAGGGAACATGCAATGGCAATGTAGGATAGGTTTCTGAAAAACATCGCGGGGTGGTGCGCATTGTATGGGTGTGTGTTACATTACATTCACTAGTAGGAGTGAGAAAAACATCACGGGGTGGTGTGAATTGGAGGGTCTGAATTAGGATAGGCAGTGAGTGGCAATGTACGATGGAGAAAAGCACCGCGGGGTGGTCAGAATGGGGAGGTCATGGAACATGCAGTGGCAATGTAGGATAGGTTTCTGAAAAACATCGCGGGGTGGTGCGCATTGTATGGGTGTGTGTTACATTACATTCACTAGTAGGAGTGAGAAAAACATCACAGGGTGGTGCGCATTGTATGGATGTGTGTTACATTACATTCACTAGTAGGAGTGAGAAAAACATCACGCGGTGGTGCGCATTGTATGGGTGTGTGTTACATTACATTCACTAGTAGGAGTGAGAAAAACATCACGGGGTGGTGTGAATCGGAGGGTCTGAATTAGGATAGGCAGTGAGTGGTAATGTAGAATGGAGAAAAGCACCGCGAGGTGGTCAGCATGGGGAGGTCAGGGAACATGCAGTGGCAATGTAGGATAGTTTTCTGAAAAACATCGCGGGGTGGTGCACATTGTATGGGTGTGTGTCACATTACATTCACTAGTAGGAGTGAGAAAAACATCATGGAGTGGTGTGAATCGGAGGGTCGGAATTAGGATAGGCAGTGCGTGGCAATGTAGGATAGAGAAAAGCACCGCAGGGTGGTCAGCATGTGGAGGTCAGGGAACATGCAGTGGCAATGTAGGATAGGTTTCTGAAAATCATCGCGGGGTGGTGCACATTGTATGGGTGTGTGTTACATTACATTCACTAGTAGGAGTGAGAAAAACATCACGGGGTGGTGCGCATTGTATGGGTGTGTGTTACATTACATTCACTAGTAGGAGTGACAAAAACATCACGAGGTGGTGAGAATCGGAGGCTCTAAAATAGTATCGGCAGTGAGTGGCAATGTAGGATGGAGAAAAGCACCGCGGGGTGGTCAGCATGGGGAGGTCCGGGAACATGCAGTGGCTATGTAGGATAGGTTTCTGAAAAACATCGCGGTGTGGTGCGCATTTTATGGGTGTGTGTTACATTACATTCACTAGTAGGAGTGAGAAAAACATCACGGGGTCGTGCGCATTGTATGGGTGTGTGTTACATTACATTCACTAGTAGGAGTGATAAAAACATCACGGCGTGATGTGCATCGGAGGTTCTGAATTACGATAGGCAGTGAGTGGCAATGTAGGATGGAGAAAAGCACCGCGGGGTGGTCAGAATGGGGACTTCAGGAAACATGCAGTGGCAAAGTAGGATAGGTTTCTGAAAAACATCGCGGGGTGGTGCACATTATATGGGTGTGTGTTGCATAACATTCCTTAGTAGGAGTGAGAAAAACATCACGGGGTGGTGTGAATCGGAGGGTCTGAATTAGGATAGGCAGTGAGTGGCAATGTAGGATGGAAAAAAGCACCCCGTGGTGGTCAGCATGGGGAGGTCAGGGAACATGCAATGGCAATGTAGGATAGGTTTCTGAAAAACATCGCGGGGTGGTGCGCATTGTATGGTTGTCTTTTACATTACATTCACTAGTAGGAGTGAGAAAAACATCACGGGGTGGTGTGAATTGGAGGGTCTGAATTAGGATAGGCAGTGAGTGGCAATGTAGGATGGAGAAAAGCACCGCAGGGTGGTCAGAATGGGGAGGTCATGGAACATGCAGTGGCAATGTAGGATAGGTTTCTGAAAAACATCGCGGGGTGGTGCGGATTGTATGGGTGTGTGTTACATTACATTCACTAGTAGGAGTGAGAAAAACATCACAGGGTGGTGCGCATTGTATGGGTGTGTGTTACATTACATTCACTAGTAGGAGTGAGAAAAACATCACGCGGTGGTGCGCATTGTATGGGTGTGTGTTACATTACATTCACTGGTAGGGATGAGAAAAACATCACTGGGTGGTGCGCATTGTATGGGTGTGTGTTACATTACATTCACTAGAAGGAGTGAGAAAAACATCACGGGGTGTTGTGATTCGGAGGGTCTCAATTAGGATAGGCAGTGAGTGGGAATGTATGATGGAGAAAAGGACCGAGGGGTGGTCAGAATGGGGAGGTCATGGAACATGCAGTGGCAATGTAGGATAGTTTTCTGAAAAACATCGTGGGGTGGTGCGCATTGTATGGGTGTGTGTTACATTACATTCACTAGTAGGAGTGAGAAAAACTTCACGGGGTGGTGCGCATTGTATGGGTGTGTGTTACATTATATTCACTAGTAGGAGTGCGAAAAACATCACGGGGTAGTGTGAATCGGAGGGTCTGAATTAGGACAGGCTGTGAGTGGCAATGTAGGATGGAGAAAAGCACCGCGGGTTGGTCAGCATGGGGAGGTCAGGGAACATGCAGTGGCAATGTAGGATAGGTTTCAGAAAAACATCGCGGGGTTGTGCGCATTGTATGGGTGTGTGTTACATTACATTCACTAGTTGGAGTGACAAAAACATCACGGCGTGGTGTGAATCGGAGGGTCTGAATTAGGATAGGCAGTGAGTGGCAATGTAGGATGGAGAAAAGCACCGCGGGGTGGTCAGCATGTATAGGTCAGGGAACATGCAGTGGCAATGCAGGATAGGTTTCTGAAAAACATCGGGGGGTGCTGCGCATTGTATGGGTGTGTGTTACATTACATTCACTAGTAGGAGTGAGAAAAACATCACGGTGTGGTGTGAATCGGAGGGTCTGAATTAGGATAGGCAGTGAGTGGCAATATAGGATGGGGAAAAGCACCACGGGGTGGTCAGCGTGGGGAAGTCAGGGAACATGCAGTGGCTATGTAGGATAGGTTTCTGAAAATCATCGCGGGGTGGTGCACATTGTATGGGTGTGTGTTACATTACATTCACTAGTAGGAGTGAGAAAAACATCACGGGGTGGTGCGCATTGTATGGGTGTGTGTTACATTACATTCACTAGTAGGAGTGACAAAAACATCACGAGGTGGTGAGAATCGGAGGGTCTAAAATAGTATCGGCAGTGAGTGGCAATGTAGGATGGAGAAAAGCACCGCGGGGTGGTCAGCATGGGGAGGTCCGGGAACATGCAGTGGCTATGTAGGATAGGTTTCTGAAAAACATCTCGGTGTGGTGCGCATTTTATGGGTGTGTGTTACATTACATTCACTATTAGGAGTGAGAAAAACATCACGGGGTGGTGCGCATTGTATGGGTGTGTGTTACATTACATTCACTAGTAGGAGTGACAAAAACATCACGAGGTGGTGAGAATCGGAGGGTCTAAAATAGTATCGGCAGTGAGTGGCAATGTAGGATGGAGAAAAGCACCGCGGGGTGGTCAGCATGGGGAGGTCCGGGAACATGCAGTGGCTATGTAGGATAGGTTTCTGAAAAACATCGCGGTGTGGTGCGCATTTTATGGGTGTGTGTTACATTACATTCACTAGTAGGAGTGAGAAAAACATCACGGGGTCGTGCGCATTGTATGGGTGTGTGTTACATTACATTCACTAGTAGGAGTGATAAAAACATCACGGCGTGATGTGCATCGGAGGGTCTGAATTACGATAGGCAGTGAGTGGCAATGTAGGATGGAGAAAAGCACCGCGGGGTGGTCAGAATGGGGACTTCAGGAAACATGCAGTGGCAAAGTAGGATAGGTTTCTGAAAAACATCGCATGGTGGTGCACATTATATGGGTGTGTGTTGCATAACATTCCTTAGTAGGAGTGAGAAAATCATCACGGGGTGGTGTGAATCGGAGGGTCTGATTTAGGATAGGCAGTGAGTGGCAATGTCGGAGAGAGAAAAGCACCGCGCGGTGGTCAGCATGGGGAGGTCAGGGAACATGCAGTGGCAATGTAGGATAGGTTTCTGAAAAGCATCCCGGGTTGGTGCGCATTGTATGGGTGTGTGTTACATTACATTCACTAGTAGGGATGAGAAAAACATCACGGGGTGGTGCGCATTGTATGGGTGTGTGTTACATTACATTCACTAGAAGGAGTGAGAAAAACATCACGGGGTGGTGTGAATCAGAGGGTCTGAATTAGGATAGGCAGTGAGTGGCAATGTAGGATGGAAAAAAGCACCCCGTGGTGGTCAGCATGGGGAGGTCAGGGAACATGCAATGGCAATGTAGGATAGGTTTCTGAAAAACATCGCGGGGTGGTGCGCATTGTATGGTTGTCTTTTACATTACATTCACTAGTAGGAGTGAGAAAAACATCACGGGGTGGTGTGAATTGGAGGGTCTGAATTAGGATAGGCAGTGAGTGGCAATGTAGGATGGAGAAAAGCACCGCGGGGTGGTCAGAATGGGGAGGTCATGGAACATGCAGTGGCAATGTAGGATAGGTTTCTGAAAAACATCGCGGGGTGGTGCGGATTGTATGGGTGTGTGTTACATTACATTCACTAGTAGGAGTGAGAAAAACATCACAGGGTGGTGCGCATTGTATGGGTGTGTGTTACATTACATTCACTAGTAGGAGTGAGAAAAACATCACGCGGTGGTGCGCATTGTATGGGTGTGTGTTACATTACATTCACTGGTAGGGATGAGAAAAACATCACGGGGTGGTGCGCATTGTATGGGTGTGTGTTACATTACATTCACTAGAAGGAGTGAGAAAAACATCACGGGGTGTTGTGATTCGGAGGGTCTCAATTAGGATAGGCAGTGAGTGGGAATGTAGGATGGAGAAAAGGACCGAGGGGTGGTCAGAATGGGGAGGTCATGGAACATGCAGTGGCAATGTAGGATAGTTTTCTGAAAAACATCGTGGGGTGGTGCGCATTGTATGGGTGTGTGTTACATTACATTCACTAGTAGGAGTGAGAAAAACTTCACGGGGTGGTGCGCATTGTATGGGTGTGTGTTACATTATATTCACTAGTAGGAGTGCGAAAAACATCACGGGGTAGTGTGAATCGGAGGGTCTGAATTAGGACAGGCTCTGAGTGGCAATGTAGGATGGAGAAAAGCACCGCGGGTTGGTCAGCATGGGGAGGTCAGGGAACATGCAGTGGCAATGTAGGATAGGTTTCAGAAAAACATCGCGGGGTTGTGCGCATTGTATGGGTGTGTGTTACATTACATTCACTAGTTGGAGTGACAACAACATCACGGCGTGGTGTGAATCGGAGGGTCTGAATTAGGATAGGCAGTGAGTGGCAATATAGGATGGGGAAAAGCACCACGGGATGGTCAGCGTGGGGAAGTCAGGGAACATGCCGTGGGAATGTAGGATAGTTTTCTGAAAAACATCACGGGGTGGTGCGCATTGTATGGGTGTGTGTTACTTTACATTCACTAGTAGGAGTGAGAAAAACATCACGGGGTGGTGCGCATTGTATGGGTGTGTGTTACATTACATTCACTAGTAGGAGTGAGAAAAACATCACAGGGTGGTGCGCATTGTATGGGTGTGTGTTACATTACATTCCCTAGTAGGAGTGAGAAAAACATCACGCGGTGGTGCGCATTGTTTGGGTGTGTGTTACATTACATTCACTAGTAGGAGTGAGAAAAAAATCACGGGGTGGTCTGAATCGGAGGGTCTGAATTAGGATAGGCAGTGAGTGGCAATGTCGGATGGAGAAAAGCACCGCGGGGTGTTCAGCATGGGGAGGTCAGGGAACATGCAGTGACAATGTAGGATAGGTTTCTGAAAAACATCGCGGGGTGGTGCGCATTGTATGGTTGTGTGTTACATTACATTCACTAGTAGGAGTGAGAAAAACATCACGGGGTAGTGAGCATTGTATGGGTGCGTGTTACATTACATTCACTAGTAGGAGTGAGAAAAACATCACGGGGTGGTGTGAATCGCAGGGCCTGAATTAGGATAGGCAGTGAGTGGCAATGTAGGATGGAGAAAAGCACCGCGGGGTGGTCAGCATGGGGAGGTCAGGGAACATGCAAAGGCAATGTAGGATAGGTTTCTGAAAAACATCGCAGGGTGGTGCGCATTGTATGGGTGTGTGTTACATTACATTCACTAGTAGGAGTGAGAAAAACATCACGGGGTGGTGCGCATTGTATGGGTGTGTGTTACATTACATTCACTAGTAGGAGGGACAAAAACATCACGAGGTGGTTAGAATCGGAGGGTCTGAATTAGTATCGGCAGTGAGTTGCAATGTAGGATTTAGAAAAGCACCGCGTGGTGGTCAGCATGGGGAGGTCAGGGAACATGCAGTGGCTATGTAGGATAGGTTTCTGAAAAACATCAAGTGGTGGTGCGCATTTTATGGGTGTGTGTTACATTACATTCACTAGTAGGAGTGAGAAAAACATCACGGGGTGGTGCGCATTGTATGGGTGTGTGTTACATTACATTCCCTAGTAGGAGTGAGAAAAACATCACGGGGTGGTGTGCTTTGTATGGGTGTGTGTTACATTACATTCACTAGTAGGAGTGAGAAAAACATCACGGAGTGGTGTGAAACAGAGGGTCTGAATTAGGATAGGCAGTGAGTGGCAATGTAGGATGGAGAAAAGGACCGAGGGGTGGTCAGAATGGGGATGTCATGGAACATGCAGTGGCAATGTAGGATAGTTTTCTGAAAAACATCGCGGGATGGTTCGCATTGTATGGGTGTGTGTTACATTACATTCAATAGTAGGAGTGAGAAAAACTTCACGGGGTGGTGCGCATTGTATGGGTGTGTGTTACATTATATTCACTAGTAGGAGTGCGAAAAACATCACGGGGTGGTGTGAATCGGACGGTCTGAATTAGGACAGGCTGTGAGTGGCAATGTAGGATGGAGAAAAGCACCGGGTGGTGGTCAGCATGGGGAGGTCAGGGAACATGCAGTGGCAAATTAGGATAGGTTTCTGAAAAACATCGCGGGGTGGTGCGCATTGTATGATTGTCTGTTACATTACATTCACTAGTAGGAGTGAGAAAAACATCACGGGGTGGTGTGAATCGGAGGGTCTGAATTAGGATAGGCAGTGAGTGGCACTGTAGGAAGGAGAAAAGCAACGCGGGTCCGTCAGCATGGGGAGGTCAGGGAACATGCATGGCAAATTAGGATAGGTTTCTGAAAAATATCGCGGGGTGGTGCGCATTGTATGGGTGTGTGTTACATTACATTCACTAGTAGGAGTGAGAAAAACATCACGGGGTGGTGCGCATTGTATGGGTGTGTGTTACATTACATTCACTAGTAGGAGTGAGAAAAACATCACAGGGTGGTGTGAATCGGAGGGTCTGAATTAGCATAGGCAGTGAGTGGCAATGTAGGATGGAGAAAAGCACCGCGGGGTGGTCAGAATGGGGAGGTCATGGAACATGCATTGGCAATGTAGGATAGGTTTCTGAAAAACATCGCGGGGTGGTGCACATTGTATGGGTGTGTGTTACATTACATTCACTAGTAGGAGTGAGAAAAACATCACGGGGTGGTGCGCATTGTATGGGTGTGTGTTACATTACATTCACTAGTAGGAGTGACAAAAACATCACGTGGTGGTGAGAACCGGAGGGTCTGAATTAGTATCGGCAGTGAGTTGCAATGTAGGATGGAGAAAAGCACCGCTTGGTGGTCAGCATGGGGAGGTCAGGGAACATGCAGTGGCTATGTAGGATAGGTTTCTGAAAAACATCAAGTGGTGGTGCGCATTTTATGGGTGTGTGTTACATTACATTCACTAGTAGGAGTGAGAAAAACATCACGGGGTGGTGCGCATTGTATGGGTTTGTGTTACATTACATTCCCTAGTAGGAGTGAGAAAAACATCACGGGGTGGTGTGCATTGTATGGGTGTGTGTTACATTACATTCACTAGTAGGAGTGAGAGAAACATCACGGAGTGGTGTGAATCGGAGGGTCTGAATTAGGATAGGCAGTGAGTGGAAATGTAGGATGGAGAAAAGCACCGCGGGGTGGTCAGCATGGGGAGGTCAGGGAACATGCAGTGGCAATGTAGGATAGGTTTATGAAAAATATCGCGTGGTGGTGCGCATTGTAGGGGTGTGTGTTACATTGCATTCACTAGTAGGAGTGAGAAAAACATCATGGGGTTGTGTGAATCGGAGGGTCTGAATTAGGATAGGCAGTGAGTGGCAATGTTGGATGGAGAAAAGCACCGCGGGGTGGTCAGCATGGGGAGGTCAGGGAACATGCAGTGGCAATGTAGGATAGGTTTCTGAAAAACATCGCGGGGTGGTGCGCATTGTATGGGTGTGTGTTACATTACATTCACTAGTAGGAGTGAGAAAAATATCACGGGGTGGTGCGCATTGTATGGGTGTGTGTTACATTACATTTACTAGTACGAGTGAGAAAAACATCACGGTGTGGTGTGAATCACAGGGTCTGAATTAGGATAGGCAGTGAGTGGCAATGTAAGATGGAGAAAAGCACCGCGGGGTGGTCAGCATGGGGAGGTCAGGGAACATGCAATGGCAATGTAGGATAGGTTTCTGAAAAACATCGCGGGGTGGTGCGCATTGTATGGGTGTGTGTTACATTACATTCACTAGTAGGAGTGAGAAAAACATCACGGGGTAGTGAGCATTGTATGGGTGCCTGTTACATTACATTCACTAGTAGGAGTGAGAAAAACATCACGGCGTGATGTGAATCGGAGGGTCTGAATTACGATAGGCAGTGAGTGGCAATGTAGGATGGAAAAAGCACCGCGTGGTGGTCAGCATGGGGAGGTCAGGGAACATGCAGTGGCAATGTAGGATAGGTTTCTGAAAAGCATCCCGGGTTGGTGCGCATTGTATGGGTGTGTGTTACATTACATTCACTAGTAGGGATGAGAAAAACATCACGGGTTGGTACGCATTGTATGGGTGTGTGTTACATTACATTCACTAGAAGGAGTGAGAAAAACATCACGGGGTGGTGTGAATCAGAGGGTCTGAATTAGGATAGGCAGTGAGTGGCAATGTAGGATGGAAAGAAGCACCGCGTGGTGGTCAGCATGGGGAGGTCAGGGAACATGCAATGGCAATGTAGGATAGGTTTCTGAAAAACATCGCGGGGTGGTGCGCATTGTATGGTTGTCTTTTACATTACATTCACTAGTAGGAGTGAGAAAAACATCACGGGGTGGTGTGAATTGGAGGGTCTGAATTAGGATAGGCAGTGAGTGGCAATGTACGATGGAGAAAAGCACCGCGGGGTGGTGAGAATGGGGAGGTCATGGAACATGCAGTGGCAATGTAGGATAGGTTTCTGAAAAACATCGCGGGGTGGTGCGCATTGTATGGGTGTGTGTTACATTACATTCACTAGTAGGAGTGAGAAAAACATCACAGGGTGGTGCGCATTGTATGGATGTGTGTTACATTACATTCACTAGTAGGAGTGAGAAAAACATCACGCGGTGGTGCGCATTGTATGGGTGTGTGTTACATTACATTCACTAGTAGGAGTGAGAAAAACATCACGGGGTGGTGTGAATCGGAGGGTCTGAATTAGGATAGGCAGTGAGTGGTAATGTAGGATGGAGAAAAGCACCGCGAGGTGGTCAGCATGGGGAGGTCAGGGAACATGCAGTGGCAATGTAGGATAGTTTTCTGAAAAACATCGCGGGGTGGTGCACATTGTATGGGTGTGTGTCACATTACATTCACTAGTAGGAGTGAGAAAAACATCATGGAGTGGTGTGAATCGGAGGGTCGGAATTAGGATAGGCAGTGCGTGGCAATGTAGGATAGAGAAAAGCACCGCAGGGTGGTCAGCATGTGGAGGTCAGGGAACATGCAGTGGCAATGTAGGATAGGTTTCTGAAAATCATCGCGGGGTGGTGCACATTGTATGGGTGTGTGTTACATTACATTCACTAGTAGGAGTGACAAAAACATCACGAGGTGGTGAGAATCGGAGGGTCTAAAATAGTATCGGCAGTGAGTGGCAATGTAGGATGGAGAAAAGCACCGCGGGGTGGTCAGCATGGGGAGGTCCGGGAACATGCAGTGGCTATGTAGGATAGGTTTCTGAAAAACATCTCGGTGTGGTGCGCATTTTATGGGTGTGTGTTACATTACATTCACTATTAGGAGTGAGAAAAACATCACGGGGTGGTGCGCATTGTATGGGTGTGTGTTACATTACATTCACTAGTAGGAGTGACAAAAACATCACGAGGTGGTGAGAATCGGAGGGTCTAAAATAGTATCGGCAGTGAGTGGCAATGTAGGATGGAGAAAAGCACCGCGGGGTGGTCAGCATGGGGAGGTCCGGGAACATGCAGTGGCTATGTAGGATAGGTTTCTGAAAAACATCGCGGTGTGGTGCGCATTTTATGGGTGTGTGTTACATTACATTCACTAGTAGGAGTGAGAAAAACATCACGGGGTCGTGCGCATTGTATGGGTGTGTGTTACATTACATTCACTAGTAGGAGTGATAAAAACATCACGGCGTGATGTGCATCGGAGGGTCTGAATTACGATAGGCAGTGAGTGGCAATGTAGGATGGAGAAAAGCACCGCGGGGTGGTCAGAATGGGGACTTCAGGAAACATGCAGTGGCAAAGTAGGATAGGTTTCTGAAAAACATCGCGGGGTGGTGCACATTATATGGGTGTGTGTTGCATAACATTCCTTAGTAGGAGTGAGAAAAACATCACGGGGTGGTGTGAATCGGAGGGTCTGATTTAGGATAGGCAGTGAGTGGCAATGTCGGAGAGAGAAAAGCACCGCGCGGTGGTCAGCATGGGGAGGTCAGGGAACATGCAGTGGCAATGTAGGATAGGTTTCTGAAAAGCATCCCGGGTTGGTGCGCATTGTATGGGTGTGTGTTACATTACATTCACTAGTAGGGATGAGAAAAACATCACGGGGTGGTGCGCATTGTATGGGTGTGTGTTACATTACATTCACTAGAAGGAGTGAGAAAAACATCACGGGGTGGTGTGAATCAGAGGGTCTGAATTAGGATAGGCAGTGAGTGGCAATGTAGGATGGAAAAAAGCACCCCGTGGTGGTCAGCATGGGGAGGTCAGGGAACATGCAATGGCAATGTAGGATAGGTTTCTGAAAAACATCGCGGGGTGGTGCGCATTGTATGGTTGTCTTTTACATTACATTCACTAGTAGGAGTGAGAAAAACATCACGGGGTGGTGTGAATTGGAGGGTCTGAATTAGGATAGGCAGTGAGTGGCAATGTAGGATGGAGAAAAGCACCGCGGGGTGGTCAGAATGGGGAGGTCATGGAACATGCAGTGGCAATGTAGGATAGGTTTCTGAAAAACATTGCGGGGTGGTGCGGATTGTATGGGTGTGTGTTACATTACATTCACTAGTAGGAGTGAGAAAAACATCACAGGGTGGTGCGCATTGTATGGGTGTGTGTTACATTACATTCACTAGTAGGAGTGAGAAAAACATCACGCGGTGGTGCGCATTGTATGGGTGTGTGTTACATTACATTCACTGGTAGGGATGAGAAAAACATCACGGGGTGGTGCGCATTGTATGGGTGTGTGTTACATTACATTCACTAGAAGGAGTGAGAAAAACATCACGGGGTGTTGTGATTCGGAGGGTCTCAATTAGGATAGGCAGTGAGTGGGAATGTAGGATGGAGAAAAGGACCGAGGGGTGGTCAGAATGGGGAGGTCATGGAACATGCAGTGGCAATGTAGGATAGTTTTCTGAAAAACATCGTGGGGTGGTGCGCATTGTATGGGTGTGTGTTACATTACATTCACTAGTAGGAGTGAGAAAAACTTCACGGGGTGGTGCGCATTGTATGGGTGTGTGTTACATTATATTCACTAGTAGGAGTGCGAAAAACATCACGGGGTAGTGTGAATCGGAGGGTCTGAATTAGGACAGGCTGTGAGTGGCAATGTAGGATGGAGAAAAGCACCGCGGGTTGGTCAGCATGGGGAGGTCAGGGAACATGCAGTGGCAATGTAGGATAGGTTTCAGAAAAACATCGCGGGGTTGTGCGCATTGGATGGGTGTGTGTTACATTACATTCACTAGTTGGAGTGACAAAAACATCACGGCGTGGTGTGAATCGGAGGGTCTGAATTAGGATAGGCAGTGAGTGGCAATGTAGGATGGAGAAAAGCACCGCGGGGTGGTCAGCATGTATAGGTCAGGGAACATGCAGTGGCAAAGCAGGATAGGTTTCTGAAAAACATCGGGGGGTGCTGCGCATTGTATGGGTGTGTGTTACATTACATTCACTAGTAGGAGTGAGAAAAACATCACGGTGTGGTGTGAATCGGAGGGTCTGAATTAGGATAGGCAGTGAGTGGCAATATAGGATGGGGAAAAGCACCACGGGGTGGTCAGCGTGGGGAAGTCAGGGAACATGCAGTGGCTATGTAGGATAGGTTTCTGAAAATCATCGCGGGGTGGTGCACATTGTATGGGTGTGTGTTACATTACATTCACTAGTAGGAGTGAGAAAAACATCACGGGGTGGTGCGCATTGTATGGGTGTGTGTTACATTACATTCACTAGTAGGAGTGACAAAAACATCACGAGGTGGTGAGAATCGGAGGGTCTAAAATAGTATCGGCAGTGAGTGGCAATGTAGGATGGAGAAAAGCACCGCGGGGTGGTCAGCATGGGGAGGTCCGGGAACATGCAGTGGCTATGTAGGATAGGTTTCTGAAAAACATCTCGGTGTGGTGCGCATTTTATGGGTGTGTGTTACATTACATTCACTAGTAGGAGTGAGAAAAACATCACGGGGTGGTGCGCATTGTATGGGTGTGTGTTACATTACATTCACTAGTAGGAGTGACAAAAACATCACGAGGTGGTGAGAATCGGAGGGTCTAAAATAGTATCGGCAGTGAGTGGCAATGTAGGATGGAGAAAAGCACCGCGGGGTGGTCAGCATGGGGAGGTCCGGGAACATGCAGTGGCTATGTAGGATAGGTTTCTGAAAAACATCGCGGTGTGGTGCGCATTTTATGGGTGTGTGTTACATTACATTCACTAGTAGGAGTGAGAAAAACATCACGGGGTCGTGCGCATTGTATGGGTGTGTGTTACATTACATTCACTAGTAGGAGTGATAAAAACATCACGGCGTGATGTGCATCGGAGGGTCTGAATTACGATAGGCAGTGAGTGGCAATGTAGGATGGAGAAAAGCACCGCGGGGTGGTCAGAATGGGGACTTCAGGAAACATGCAGTGGCAAAGTAGGATAGGTTTCTGAAAAACATCGCGGGGTGGTGCACATTATATGGGTGTGTGTTGCATAACATTCCTTAGTAGGAGTGAGAAAAACATCACGGGGTGGTGTGAATCGGAGGGTCTGATTTAGGATAGGCAGTGAGTGGCAATGTCGGAGAGAGAAAAGCACCGCGCGGTGGTCAGCATGGGGAGGTCAGGGAACATGCAGTGGCAATGTAGGATAGGTTTCTGAAAAGCATCCCGGGTTGGTGCGCATTGTATGGGTGTGTGTTACATTACATTCACTAGTAGGGATGAGAAAAACATCACGGGGTGGTGCGCATTGTATGGGTGTGTGTTACATTACATTCACTAGAAGGAGTGAGAAAAACATCACGGGGTGGTGTGAATCAGAGGGTCTGAATTAGGATAGGCAGTGAGTGGCAATGTAGGATGGAAAAAAGCACCCCGTGGTGGTCAGCATGGGGAGGTCAGGGAACATGCAATGGCAATGTAGGATAGGTTTCTGAAAAACATCGCGGGGTGGTGCGCATTGTATGGTTGTCTTTTACATTACATTCACTAGTAGGAGTGAGAAAAACATCACGGGGTGGTGTGAATTGGAGGGTCTGAATTAGGATAGGCAGTGAGTGGCAATGTAGGATGGAGAAAAGCACCGCGGGGTGGTCAGAATGGGGAGGTCATGGAACATGCAGTGGCAATGTAGGATAGGTTTCTGAAAAACATCGCGGGGTGGTGCGGATTGTATGGGTGTGTGTTACATTACATTCACTAGTAGGAGTGAGAAAAACATCACAGGGTGGTGCGCATTGTATGGGTGTGTGTTACATTACATTCACTAGTAGGAGTGAGAAAAACATCACGCGGTGGTGCGCATTGTATGGGTGTGTGTTACATTACATTCACTGGTAGGGATGAGAAAAACATCACGGGGTGGTGCGCATTGTATGGGTGTGTGTTACATTACATTCACTAGAAGGAGTGAGAAAAACATCACGGGGTGTTGTGATTCGGAGGGTCTCAATTAGGATAGGCAGTGAGTGGGAATGTAGGATGGAGAAAAGGACCGAGGGGTGGTCAGAATGGGGAGGTCATGGAACATGCAGTGGCAATGTAGGATAGTTTTCTGAAAAACATCGTGGGGTGGTGCGCATTGTATGGGTGTGTGTTACATTACATTCACTAGTAGGAGTGAGAAAAACTTCACGGGGTGGTGCGCATTGTATGGGTGTGTGTTACATTATATTCACTAGTAGGAGTGCGAAAAACATCACGGGGTAGTGTGAATCGGAGGGTCTGAATTAGGACAGGCTGTGAGTGGCAATGTAGGATGGAGAAAAGCACCGCGGGTTGGTCAGCATGGGGAGGTCAGGGAACATGCAGTGGCAATGTAGGATAGGTTTCAGAAAAACATCGCGGGGTTGTGCGCATTGTATGGGTGTGTGTTACATTACATTCACTAGTTGGAGTGACAACAACATCACGGCGTGGTGTGAATCGGAGGGTCTGAATTAGGATAGGCAGTGAGTGGCAATGTAGGATGGAGAAAAGCACCGCGGGGTGGTCAGCATGTATAGGTCAGGGAACATGCAGTGGCAATGCAGGATAGGTTTCTGAAAATCATCGGGGGGTGCTGCGCATTGTATGGGTGTGTGTTACATTACATTCACTAGTAGGAGTGAGAAAAACATCACGGTGTGGTGTGAATCGGAGGGTCTGAATTAGGATAGGCAGTGAGTGGCAATATAGGATGGGGAAAAGCACCACGGGATGGTCAGCGTGGGGAAGTCAGGGAACATGCCGTGGGAATGTAGGATAGTTTTCTGAAAAACATCACGGGGTGGTGCGCATTGTATGGGTGTGTGTTACTTTACATTCACTAGTAGGAGTGAGAAAAACATCACGGGGTGGTGCGCATTGTATGGGTGTGTGTTACATTACATTCACTAGTAGGAGTGAGAAAAACATCACAGGGTGGTGCGCATTGTATGGGTGTGTGTTACATTACATTCCCTAGTAGGAGTGAGAAAAACATCACGCGGTGGTGCGCATTGTTTGGGTGTGTGTTACATTACATTCACTAGTAGGAGTGAGAAAAAAATCACGGGGTGGTGTGAATCGGAGGGTCTGAATTAGGATAGGCAGTGAGTGGCAATGTCGGATGGAGAAAAGCACCGCGGGGTGTTCAGCATGGGGAGGTCAGGGAACATGCAGTGACAATGTAGGATAGGTTTCTGAAAAACATCGCAGGGTGGTGCGCATTGTATGGGTGTGTGTTACATTACATTCACTAGTAGGAGTGAGAAAAACATCACGGGGTGGTGCGCATTGTATGGGTGTGTGTTACATTACATTCACTAGTAGGAGTGACAAAAACATCACGAGGTGGTTAGAATCGGAGGGTCTGAATTAGTATCGGCAGTGAGTTGCAATGTAGGATTTAGAAAAGCACCGCGTGGTGGTCAGCATGGGGAGGTCAGGGAACATGCAGTGGCTATGTAGGATAGGTTTCTGAAAAACATCAAGTGGTGGTGCGCATTTTATGGGTGTGTGTTACATTACATTCACTAGTAGGAGTGAGAAAAACATCACGGGGTGGTGCGCATTGTATGGGTGTGTGTTACATTACATTCCCTAGTAGGAGTGAGAAAAACATCACGGGGTGGTGTGCTTTGTATGGGTGTGTGTTACATTACATTCACTAGTAGGAGTGAGAAAAACATCACGGAGTGGTGTGAATCAGAGGGTCTGAATTAGGATAGGCAGTGAGTGGCAATGTAGGATGGAGAAAAGGACCGAGGGGTGGTCAGAATGGGGATGTCATGGAACATGCAGTGGCAATGTAGGATAGTTTTCTGAAAAACATCGCGGGATGGTGCGCATTGTATGGGTGTGTGTTACATTACATTCAATAGTAGGAGTGAGAAAAACTTCACGGGGTGGTGCGCAATGTATGGGTGTGTGTTACATTATATTCACTAGTAGGAGTGCGAAAAACATCACGGGGTGGTGTGAATCGGACGGTCTGAATTAGGACAGGCTGTGAGTGGCAATGTAGGATGGAGAAAAGCACCGGGTGGTGGTCAGCATGGGGAGGTCAGGGAACATGCAGTGGCAAATTAGGATAGGTTTCTGAAAAACATCGCGGGGTGGTGCGCATTGTATGATTGTCTGTTACATTACATTCACTAGTAGGAGTGAGAAAAACATCACGGGGTGGTGTGAATCGGAGGGTCTGAATTAGGATAGGCAGTGAGTGGCACTGTAGGAAGGAGAAAAGCAACGCGGGTCCGTCAGCATGGGGAGGTCAGGGAACATGCATGGCAAATTAGGATAGGTTTCTGAAAAATATCGCGGGGTGGTGCGCATTGTATGGGTGTGTGTTACATTACATTCACTAGTAGGAGTGAGAAAAACATCACGGGGTGGTGCGCATTGTATGGGTGTGTGTTACATTACATTCACTAGTAGGAGTGAGAAAAACATCACGGGGTGGTGTGCATTGTATGGGTGTGTGTTACATTACATTCACTAGTAGGAGTGAGAAAAACATCACAGGGTGGTGTGAATCGGAGGGTCTGAATTAGCATAGGCAGTGAGTGGCAATGTAGGATGGAGAAAAGCACCGCGGGGTGGTCAGAATGGGGAGGTCATGGAACATGCATTGGCAATGTAGGATAGGTTTCTGAAAAACATCGCGGGGTGGTGCACATTGTATGGGTGTGTGTTACATTACATTCACTAGTAGGAGTGAGAAAAACATCACGGGGTGGTGCGCATTGTATGGGTGTGTGTTACATTACATTCACTAGTAGGAGTGACAAAAACATCACGTGGTGGTGAGAACCGGAGGGTCTGAATTAGTATCGGCAGTGAGTTGCAATGTAGGATGGAGAAAAGCACCGCTTGGTGGTCAGCATGGGGAGGTCAGGGAACATGCAGTGGCTATGTAGGATAGGTTTCTGAAAAACATCAAGTGGTGGTGCGCATTTTATGGGTGTGTGTTACATTACATTCACTAGTAGGAGTGAGAAAAACATCACGGGGTGGTGCGCATTGTATGGGTTTGTGTTACATTACATTCCCTAGTAGGAGTGAGAAAAACATCACGGGGTGGTGTGCATTGTATGGGTGTGTGTTACATTACATTCACTAGTAGGAGTGAGAGAAACATCACGGAGTGGTGTGAATCAGAGGGTCTGAATTAGGATAGGCAGTGAGTGGCAATGTAGGATGGAGAAAAGCACCGCGGGTTGGTCAGCATGGGGAGGTCAGGGAACATGCAGTGGCAATGTAGGATAGGTTTCTGAAAAACATCGCGGGGTGGTGCGCATTGTATGGGTGTGTGTTACGTTACATTCACTAGTAGGAGTGAGAAAAACTTCACGGGGTGGTGCGCATTGTATGGGTGTGTGTTACATTATATTCACTAGTAGGAGTGCGAAAAACATCACGGGGTGGTGTGAATCGGAGGGTCTGAATTAGGACAGGCTGTGAGTGGCAATGTAGGATGGAGAAAAGCACCGCGGGTTGGTCAGCATGGGGAGGTCAGGGAACATGCAGTGGCAATGTAGGATAGGTTTCAGAAAAACATCGCGGGGTTGTGCGCATTGTATGGGTGTGTGTTACATTACATTCACTAGTAGGAGTGACAAAAACATCACGGCGTGATGTGAATCGGAGGGTCTGAATTAGGATAGGCAGTGAGTGGCAATGTAGGATGGAGAAAAGCACCGCGGGGTGGTCAGCATGTGTAGGTCAGGGAACATGCAGTGGCAATGCAGGATAGGTTTCTGAAAAACATCGGGGGGTGCTGCGCATTGTATGGGTGTGTGTTACATTACATTCACTAGTAGGAGTGAGAAAAACATCACGGTGTGGTGTGAATCGGAGGGTCTCAATTAGGATAGGCAGTGAGTGGCAATGTAGGATGGAGAAAATAACCACGGGGTGGTCAGCGTGGGGAAGTCAGGGAACATGCAGTGGGAATGTAGGATAGTTTTCTGAAAAACATCACGGGGTGGTGCGCATTGTATGGGTGTGTGTTACATTACATTCACTAGTAGGAGTGAGAAAAACATCACGTGGTGGTGCGCATTGTATGGGTGTGTGTTACATTACATTCCCTAGTAGGAGTGAGAAAAACATCACGAGGTGTTGTGATTCGGAAGGTCTCAATTAGGATAGGCAGTGAGTGGGAATGTAGGATGGAGAAAAGCTCCGCGGGGTGGTCAGAATGGGGAGGTCATGGAACATGCAGTGGCAATGTAGGATAGGTTTCTGAAAAACATCCCGGGGTGGTGCGCATTGTATGGGTGTGTGTTACATTACATTCACTAGTAGGAGTGAGAAAAACATCACGGGGTGGTGCGCATTGTATGGGTGTGTGTTACATTACATTCACTAGTAGGAGTGAGAAAAACATCACGCGGTGGTGCGCATTGTATGGGTGTGTGTTACATTACATTCACTAGTAGGAATGAGAAAAAAATCACGGGGTGGTGTGAATCGGAGGGTCTGAATTAGGATAGGCAGTGAGTGTAAATGTAGGATGGAGAAAAGCACCACGGGGTGGTCAGCATGGGGAGGTCAGGGAACATGCAGTGGCAATGTAGGATAGGTTTATGAAAAATATCGCGGGGTGGTGCACATTGTATGGGTGTGTGTTACATTACATTCACTAGTAGGAGTGAGAAAAACATCACGAGGTGGTGTGAATCGGAGGGTCTGAATTAGGATAGGCAGTGAGTGGCAATGTAGGATGGAGAAAAGGACCGAGGTGTGGTCAGAATGGGGAGGTCATGGAACATGCAGTGGCAATGTAGGATAGTTTTCTGAAAAACATCGCGGGGTGGTGCGCATTGTATGGGTGTGTGTTACATTACATTCTCTAGTAGGAGTGAGAAAAACTTCACGGGGAGTTGCGCATTGTATGGGTGTGTGTTACATTATATTCACTAGTAGGAGTGCGAAAAACATCACGGGGTGGTGTGAATTGGAGGGTCTGAATTAGGACAGGCTGTGAGTGGCAATGTAGGATGGAGAAAAGCACTGCGGGTTGGTCAGCATGGGGAGGTCAGGGAACATGCAGTGGCAATGTAGGATAGGTTTCAGAAAAACATCGCGGGGTTGTGTGCATTGTATGGGTGTGTGTTACATTACATTCACTAGTAGGAGTGACAAAAACATCACGGCGTGGTGTGAATTGTAGGGTCTGAATTAAGATAGGCAGTGAGTGGCAATGTAGGATGGAGAAAAGCACCGCGGGGTGGTCAGCATGTGTAGGTCAGGGAACATGCAGTGGCAATGCAGGATAGGTTTCTGAAAAACATCGGGGGGTGCTGCGCATTGTATGGGTGTGTGTTACATTACATTCACTAGTAGGAGTGAGAAAAACATCACGGTGTGGTGTGAATCGGAGGGTCTCAATTAGGATAGGCAGTGAGTGGCAATGAAGGATGGAGAAAAGCACCACGGGGTCGTCAGCGTGGGGAAGTCAGGGAACATGCAGTGGGAATGTAGGATAGTTTTCTGAAAAACATCACGGGGTGGTGCGCATTGTATGGGTGTGTGTTACATTACATTCACTATTTGGAGTGAGAAAAACATCACGGGATGGTGTGAATCGGAGGGTCTGAATTAGGATAGGCAGTGAGTGGCAATGTCGGATGGAGAAAAGCCCCGCGGGGTGTTCAGCATGGGGAGGTCAGGGAACATGCAGTGGCAATGTAGGATAGGTTTCTGAAAAACATCGCGGGGTGGTGCGCATTGTATGGGTGCGTGTTACATTACATTCACTAGTAGGAGTGAGAAAAATATCACGGGGTGGTGCGCATTGTATGGGTGTTTGTTGCATTACATTCACTAGTAGGAGTGAGAAAAACATCACGGTGTGGTGTGAATCACAGGGTCTGAATTAGGATAGGCAGTTAGTGGCAAAGTAGGATGGAGAAAAGCACCGCGGGGTGGTCAGCATGGGGATGTCAGGGAACATGCAGTGGCAATGTAGGATAGTTTTCTGAAAAACATCGCGGGGTGGTGCGCATTGTATGGGTGTGTGTTACATTACATTCACTAGTAGGAGTGAGAAAAACATCACAGGGTGGTGCGCATTGTATGTGTGTGTGTTATATTACATTCACTAGTAGGAATGAGAAAAACATCACGCGGTGGTGCGCATTGTATGGGTGTGTGTTACATTACATTCACTAGTAGGAGTGAGAAAAACATCACGGGGTGCTGTGAATCGGAGGGTCTGAATTAGGATAGGCAGTGAGTGGCAATGTAGGATGGAGAAAAGCACCGCGCGCTGGTCAGCATGGGGAGGTCAGGGAACATGCAGTGGCAATGAACGCTAGTTTTCTGAAAAACATCATGGGTTGGTGCCCATTGTATGGGTGTGTGTTACATTACATTCACTAGTAGGAGTGAGAAAAACATCACGGGGTTGTGTAAATCGGAGGGTCTGAATTAGGATAGGCAATGAGTGGCAATGAAGGATGGAGAAAAGCTCCGCGGGGTGGTCAGCATGCGGACGTCAGGGAAAATGCAGTGGCAATGTAGGATAGGTTTCTGAAAAACATCGCGGGATGGTGCACATTGTATGGGTGTGTTACATAAAATTCACTAGTAGGAGTGAGAAAAACATCACGGGGTGGTGCGCATTGTATGGGTGTGTGTTACATTACATTCACTAGTAGGAGTGACAAAAACATCACGAGGTGGTTAGAATCGGAGGGTCTGAATTAGTATCGGCAGTGAGTTGCAATGTAGGATTTAGAACAGCACCGCGTGGTGGTCAGCATGGGGAGGTCAGGGAACATGCAGTGGCTATGTAGGATAGGTTTCTGAAAAACATCAAGTGGTGGTGCGCATTTTATGGGTGTGTGTTACATTACATTCACTAGTAGGAGTGAGAAAAACATCACGGGGTGGTGCGCATTGTATGGGTGTGTGTTACATTACATTCCCTAGTAAGAGTGAGAAAAACATCACGGGGTGGTGTGCTTTGTATGGGTGTGTGTTACATTACATTCACTAGTAGGAGTGAGAAAAACATCACGGAGTGGTGTGAATCAGAGGGTCTGAATTAGGATAGGCAGTGAGTGGCAATGTAGGATGGAGAAAAGGACCGAGGGGTGGTCAGAATGGGGATGTCATGGAACATGCAGTGGCAATGTACGATAGTTTTCTGAAAAACATCCCGGGATGGTGCGCATTGTATGGGTGTGTGTTACATTACATTCAATAGTAGGAGTGAGAAAAACTTCACGGTGTGGTGCGCATTGTATGGGTGTGTGTTACATTATATTCACTAGTAGGAGTGCGAAAAACATCACGGGGTGGTGTGAATCGGACGGTCTGAATTAGGACAGGCTGTGAGTGGCAATGTAGGATGGAGAAAAGCACCGGGTGGTGGTCAGCATGGGGAGGTCAGGGAAAATGCAGTGGCAAATTAGGATAGGTTTCTGAAAAACATCGCGGGGTGGTGCGCATTGTATGATTGTCTGTTACATTACATTCACTAGTAGGAGTGAGAAAAACATCACGGGGTGGTGTGAATCGGAGGGTCTGAATTAGGATAGGCAGTGAGTGGCACTGTAGGAAGGAGAAAAGCAACGCGGGTCCGTCAGCATGGGGAGGTCAGGGAACATGCATGGCAAATTAGGATAGGTTTCTGAAAAATATCGCGGGGTGGTGCGCATTGTATGGGTGTGTGTTACATTACATTCACTAGTAGGAGTGAGAAAAACATCACGGGGTGGTGCGCATTGTATGGGTGTGTGTTACATTACATTCACTAGTAGGAGTGAGAAAAACATCACGGGGTGGTGTGCATTGTATGGGTGTGTGTTACATTACATTCACTAGTAGGAGTGAGAAAAACATCACAGGGTGGTGTGAATCGGATGGTCTGAATTAGCATAGGCAGTGAGTGGCAATGTAGGATGGAGAAAAGCACCGCGGGGTGGTCAGAATGGGGAGGTCATGGAACATGCATTGGCAATGTAGGATAGGTTTCTGAAAAACATCGCGGGGTGGTGCACATTGTATGGGTGTGTGTTACATTACATTCACTAGTAGGAGTGAGAAAAACATCACGGGGTGGTGCGCATTGTATGGGTGTGTGTTACATTACATTCACTAGTAGGAGTGACAAAAACATCACGTGGTGGTGAGAACCGGAGGGTCTGAATTAGTATCGGCAGTGAGTTGCAATGTAGGATGGAGAAAAGCACCGCTTGGTGGTCAGCATGGGGAGGTCAGGGAACATGCAGTGGCTATGTAGGATAGGTTTCTGAAAAACATCAAGTGGTGGTGCGCATTTTATGGGTGTGTGTTACATTACATTCACTAGTAGGAGTGAGAAAAACATCACGGGGTGGTGCGCATTGTATGGGTTTGTGTTACATTACATTCCCTAGTAGGAGTGAGAAAAACATCACGGGGTGGTGTGCATTGTATGGGTGTGTGTTACATTACATTCACTAGTAGGAGTGAGAGAAACATCACGGAGTGGTGTGAATCAGAGGGTCTGAATTAGGATAGGCAGTGAGTGGCAATGTAGGATGGAGAAAAGCACCGCGGGTTGGTCAGCATGGGGAGGTCAGGGAAAATGCAGTGGCAATGTAGGATAGGTTTCTGAAAAACATCGCGGGGTGGTGCGCATTGTATGGGTGTGTGTTACGTTACATTCACTAGTAGGAGTGAGAAAAACTTCACGGGGTGGTGCGCATTGTATGGGTGTGTGTTACATTATATTCACTAGTAGGAGTGCGAAAAACATCACGGGGTGGTGTGAATCGGAGGGTCTGAATTAGGACAGGCTGTGAGTGGCAATGTAGGATGGAGAAAAGCACCGCGGGTTGGTCAGCATGGGGAGGTCAGGGAACATGCAGTGGCAATGTAGGATAGGTTTCAGAAAAACATCGCGGGGTTGTGCGCATTGTATGGGTGTGTGTTACATTACATTCACTAGTAGGAGTGACAAAAACATCACGGCGTGATGTGAATCGGAGGGTCTGAATTAGGATAGGCAGTGAGTGGCAATGTAGGATGCAGAAAAGCACCGCGGGGTGGTCAGCATGTGTAGGTCAGGGAACATGCAGTGGCAATGCAGGATAGGTTTCTGAAAAACATCGGGGGGTGCTGCGCATTGTATGGGTGTGTGTTACATTACATTCACTAGTAGGAGTGAGAAAAACATCACGGTGTGGTGTGAATCGGAGGGTCTCAATTAGGATAGGCAGTGAGTGGCAATGTAGGATGGAGAAAATAACCACGGGGTGGTCAGCGTGGGGAAGTCAGGGAACATGCAGTGGGAATGTAGGATAGTTTTCTGAAAAACATCACGGGGTGGTGCGCATTGTATGGGTGTGTGTTACATTACATTCACTAGTAGGAGTGAGAAAAACATCACGGGGTGGTGCGCATTGTATGGGTGTGTGTTACATTACATTCCCTAGTAGGAGTGAGAAAAACATCACGAGGTGTTGTGATTCGGAAGGTCTCAATTAGGATAGGCAGTGAGTGGGAATGTAGGATGGAGAAAAGCTCCGCGGGGTGGTCAGAATGGGGAGGTCATGGAACATGCAGTGGCAATGTAGGATATGTTTCTGAAAAACATCCCGGGGTGGTGCGCATTGTATGGGTGTGTGTTACATTACATTCACTAGTAGGAGTGAGAAAAACATCACGGGGTGGTGCGCATTGTATGGGTGTGTGTTACATTACATTCACTAGTAGGAGTGAGAAAAACATCACGCGGTGGTGCGCATTGTATGGGTGTGTGTTACATTACATTCACTAGTAGGAATGAGAAAAAAATCACGGGGTGGTGTGAATCGGAGGGTCTGAATTAGGATAGGCAGTGAGTGGAAATGTAGGATGGAGAAAAGCACCACGGGGTGGTCAGCATGGGGAGGTCAGGGAACATGCAGTGGCAATGTAGGATAGGTTTATGAAAAATATCGCGGGGTGGTGCACATTGTATGGGTGTGTGTTACATTACATTCACTAGTAGGAGTGAGAAAAACATCACGAGGTGGTGTGAATCGGAGGGTCTGAATTAGGATAGGCAGTGAGTGGCAATGTAGGATGGAGAAAAGGACCGAGGTGTGGTCAGAATGGGGAGGTCATGGAACATGCAGTGGCAATGTAGGATAGTTTTCTGAAAAACATCGCGGGGTGGTGCGCATTGTATGGGTGTGTGTTACATTACATTCTCTAGTAGGAGTGAGAAAAACTTCACGGGGTGGTGCGCATTGTATGGGTGTGTGTTACATTATATTCACTAGTAGGAGTGCGAAAAACATCACGGGGTGGTGTGAATTGGAGGGTCTGAATTAGGACAGGCTGTGAGTGGCAATGTAGGATGGAGAAAAGCACTGCGGGTTGGTCAGCATGGGGAGGTCAGGGAACATGCAGTGGCAATGTAGGATAGGTTTCAGAAAAACATCGCGGGGTTGTGCGCATTGTATGGGTGTGTGTTACATTACATTCACTAGTAGGAGTGACAAAAACATCACGGCGTGGTGTGAATTGGAGGGTCTGAATTAGGATAGGCAGTGAGTGGCAATGTAGGATGGAGAAAAGCACCGCGGGGTGGTCAGCATGTGTAGGTCAGGGAACATGCAGTGGCAATGCAGGATAGGTTTCTGAAAAACATCGGGGGGTGCTGCGCATTGTATGGGTGTGTGTTACATTACATTCACTAGTAGGAGTGAGAAAAACATCACGGTGTGGTGTGAATCGGAGGGTCTCAATTAGGATAGGCAGTGAGTGGCAATGAAGGATGGAGAAAAGCACCACGGGGTCGTCAGCGTGGGGAAGTCAGGGAACATGCAGTGGGAATGTAGGATAGTTTTCTGAAAAACATCACGGGGTGGTGCGCATTGTATGGGTGTGTGTTACATTACATTCACTATTTGGAGTGAGAAAAACATCACGGGATGGTGTGAATCGGAGGGTCTGAATTAGGATAGGCAGTTAGTGGCAATGTAGGATGGAGAAAAGCACCGCGGGGTGGTCAGCATGGGGATGTCAGGGAACATGCAGTGGCAATGTAGGATAGTTTTCTGAAAAACATCGCGGGGTGGTGCGCATTGTATGGTTGTGTATTACATTACATTCACTAGTAGGAGTGAGAAAAACATCACGGGGTAGTGAGCATTGTATGGGTGCGTGTTACATTACATTCACTAGTAGGAGTGAGAAAAACATCACGGGGTGGTGTGAATCGCAGGGCCTGAATTAGGATAGGCAGTGAGTGGCAATGTAGGATGGAGAAAAGCACCGCGGGGTGGTCAGAATGGGGAGGTCATGGAACATGCAGTGGCAATGTAGGATAGGTTTCTGAAAAACATCGCGGGGTGGTGCACATTGTATGGGTGTGTGTTACATTACATTCACTAGTAGGAGTGAGAAAAACATCACAGGGTGGTGCGCATTGTATGTGTGTGTGTTATATTACATTCACTAGTAGGAATGAGAAAAACATCACGCGGTGGTGCGCATTGTATGGGTGTGTGTTACATTACATTCACTAGTAGGAGTGAGAAAAACATCACGGGGTGCTGTGAATCGGAGGGTCTGAATTAGGATAGGCAGTGAGTGGCAATGTAGGATGGAGAAAAGCACCGCGCGCTGGTCAGCATGGGGAGGTCAGGGAACATGCAGTGGCAATGAACGCTAGTTTTCTGAAAAACATCATGGGTTGGTGCCCATTGTATGGGTGTGTGTTACATTACATTCACTAGTAGGAGTGAGAAAAACATCACGGGGTTGTGTAAATCGGAGGGTCTGAATTAGGATAGGCAATGAGTGGCAATGAAGGATGGAGAAAAGCTCCGCGGGGTGGTCAGCATGCGGACGTCAGGGAACATGCAGTGGCAATGTAGGATAGGTTTCTGAAAAACATCGCGGGATGGTGCACCTTGTATGGGTGTGTGTTACATAAAATTCACTAGTAGGAGTGAGAAAAACATCACGGGGTGGTGCGCATTGTATGGGTGTGTGTTACATTACATTCACTAGTAGGAGTGACAAAAACATCACGAGGTGGTTAGAATCGGAGGGTCTGAATTAGTATCGGCAGTGAGTTGCAATGTAGGATTTAGAAAAGCACCGCGTGGTGGTCAGCATGGGGAGGTCAGGGAACATGCAGTGGCTATGTAGGATAGGTTTCTGAAAAACATCAAGTGGTGGTGCGCATTTTATGGGTGTGTGTTACATTACATTCACTAGTAGGAGTGAGAAAAACATCACGGGGTGGTGCGCATTGTATGGGTGTGTGTTACATTACATTCCCTAGTAGGAGTGAGAAAAACATCACGGGGTGGTGTGCTTTGTATGGGTGTGTGTTACATTATATTCACTAGTAGGAGTGCGAAAAACATCACGGGGTGGTGTGAATCGGACGGTCTGAATTAGGACAGGCTGTGAGTGGCAATGTAGGATGGAGAAAAGCACCGGGTGGTGGTCAGCATGGGGAGGTCAGGGAACATGCAGTGGCAAATTAGGATAGGTTTCTGAAAAACATCGCGGGGTGGTGCGCATTGTATGATTGTCTGTTACATTACATTCACTAGTAGGAGTGAGAAAAACATCACGGGGTGGTGTGAATCGGAGGGTCTGAATTAGGATAGGCAGTGAGTTGCACTGTAGGAAGGAGAAAAGCAACGCGGGTCCGTCAGCATGGGGAGGTCAGGGAACATGCATGGCAAATTAGGATAGGTTTCTGAAAAATATCGCGGGGTGGTGCGTATTGTATGGGTGTGTGTTACATTACATTCACTAGTAGGAGTGAGAAAAACATCACGGGGTGGTGCGCATTGTATGGGTGTGTGTTACATTACATTCACTAGTAGGAGTGAGAAAAACATCACGGGGTGGTGTGCATTGTATGGGTGTGTGTTACATTACATTCACTAGTAGGAGTGAGAAAAACATCACAGGGTGGTGTGAATCGGAGGGTCTGAATTAGCATAGGCAGTGAGTGGCAATGTAGGATGGAGAAAAGCACCGCGGGGTGGTCAGAATGGGGAGGTCATGGAACATGCATTGGCAATGTAGGATAGGTTTCTGAAAAACATCGCGGGGTGGTGCACATTGTATGGGTGTGTGTTACATTACATTCACTAGTAGGAGTGAGAAAAACATCACGGGGTGGTGCGCATTGTATGGGTGTGTGTTACATTACATTCACTAGTAGGAGTGACAAAAACATCACGTGGTGGTGAGAACCGGAGGGTCTGAATTAGTATCGGCAGTGAGTTGCAATGTAGGATGGAGAAAAGCACCGCTTGGTGGTCAGCATGGGGAGGTCAGGGAACATGCAGTGGCTATGTAGGATAGGTTTCTGAAAAACATCAAGTGGTGGTGCGCATTTTATGGGTGTGTGTTACATTACATTCACTAGTAGGAGTGAGAAAAACATCACGGGGTGGTGCGCATTGTATGGGTTTGTGTTACATTACATTCCCTAGTAGGAGTGAGAAAAACATCACGGGGTGGTGTGCATTGTATGGGTGTGTGTTACATTACATTCACTAGTAGGAGTGAGAGAAACATCACGGAGTGGTGTGAATCAGAGGGTCTGAATTAGGATAGGCAGTGAGTGGCAATGTAGGATGGAGAAAAGCACCGCGGGTTGGTCAGCATGGGGAGGTCAGGGAACATGCAGTGGCAATGTAGGATAGGTTTCTGAAAAACATCGCGGGGTGGTGCGCATTGTATGGGTGTGTGTTACGTTACATTCACTAGTAGGAGTGAGAAAAACTTCACGGGGTGGTGCGCATTGTATGGGTGTGTGTTACATTATATTCACTAGTAGGAGTGCGAAAAACATCACGGGGTGGTGTGAATCGGAGGGTCTGAATTAGGACAGGCTGTGAGTGGCAATGTAGGATGGAGAAAAGCACCGCGGGTTGGTCAGCATGGGGAGGTCAGGGAACATGCAGTGGCAATGTAGGATAGGTTTCAGAAAAACATCGCGGGGTTGTGCGCATTGTATGGGTGTGTGTTACATTACATTCACTAGTAGGAGTGACAAAAACATCACGGCGTGATGTGAATCGGAGGGTCTGAATTAGGATAGGCAGTGAGTGGCAATGTAGGATGGAGAAAAGCACCGCGGGGTGGTCAGCATGTGTAGGTCAGGGAACATGCAGTGGCAATGCAGGATAGGTTTCTGAAAAACATCGGGGGGTGCTGCGCATTGTATGGGTGTGTGTTACATTACATTCACTAGTAGGAGTGAGAAAAACATCACGGTGTGGTGTGAATCGGAGGGTCTCAATTAGGATAGGCAGTGAGTGGCAATGTAGGATGGAGAAAATAACCACGGGGTGGTCAGCGTGGGGAAGTCAGGGAACATGCAGTGGGAATGTAGGATAGTTTTCTGAAAAACATCACGGGGTGGTGCGCATTGTATGGGTGTGTGTTACATTACATTCACTAGTAGGAGTGAGAAAAACATCACGGGGTGGTGCGCATTGTATGGGTGTGTGTTACATTACATTCCCTAGTAGGAGTGAGAAAAACATCACGAGGTGTTGTGATTCGGAAGGTCTCAATTAGGATAGGCAGTGAGTGGGAATGTAGGATGGAGAAAAGCTCCGCGGGGTGGTCAGAATGGGGAGGTCATGGAACATGCAGTGGCAATGTAGGATAGGTTTCTGAAAAACATCCCGGGGTGGTGCGCATTGTATGGGTGTGTGTTACATTACATTCACTAGTAGGAGTGAGAAAAACATCACGGGGTGGTGCGCATTGTATGGGTGTGTGTTACATTACATTCACTAGTAGGAGTGAGAAAAACATCACGCGGTGGTGCGCATTGTATGGGTGTGTGTTACATTACATTCACTAGTAGGAATGAGAAAAAAATCACGGGGTGGTGTGAATCGGAGGGTCTGAATTAGGATAGGCAGTGAGTGGAAATGTAGGATGGAGAAAAGCACCACGGGGTGGTCAGCATGGGGAGGTCAGGGAACATGCAGTGGCAATGTAGGATAGGTTTATGAAAAATATCGCGGGGTGGTGCACATTGTATGGGTGTGTGTTACATTACATTCACTAGTAGGAGTGAGAAAAACATCACGAGGTGGTGTGAATCGGAGGGTCTGAATTAGGATAGGCAGTGAGTGGCAATGTAGGATGGAGAAAAGGACCGAGGTGTGGTCAGAATGGGGAGGTCATGGAACATGCAGTGGCAATGTAGGATAGTTTTCTGAAAAACATCGCGGGGTGGTGCGCATTGTATGGGTGTGTGTTACATTACATTCTCTAGTAGGAGTGAGAAAAACTTCACGGGGTGGTGCGCATTGTATGGGTGTGTGTTACATTATATTCACTAGTAGGAGTGCGAAAAACATCACGGGGTGGTGTGAATTGGAGGGTCTGAATTAGGACAGGCTGTGAGTGGCAATGTAGGATGGAGAAAAGCACTGCGGGTTGGTCAGCATGGGGAGGTCAGGGAACATGCAGTGGCAATGTAGGATAGGTTTCAGAAAAACATCGCGGGGTTGTGCGCATTGTATGGGTGTGTGTTACATTACATTCACTAGTAGGAGTGACAAAAACATCACGGCGTGGTGTGAATTGGAGGGTCTGAATTAGGATAGGCAGTGAGTGGCAATGTAGGATGGAGAAAAGCACCGCGGGGTGGTCAGCATGTGTAGGTCAGGGAACATGCAGTGGCAATGCAGGATAGGTTTCTGAAAAACATCGGGGGGTGCTGCGCATTGTATGGGTGTGTGTTACATTACATTCACTAGTAGGAGTGAGAAAAACATCACGGTGTGGTGTGAATCGGAGGGTCTCAATTAGGATAGGCAGTGAGTGGCAATGAAGGATGGAGAAAAGCACCACGGGGTCGTCAGCGTGGGGAAGTCAGGGAACATGCAGTGGGAATGTAGGATAGTTTTCTGAAAAACATCACGGGGTGGTGCGCATTGTATGGGTGTGTGTTACATTACATTCACTATTTGGAGTGAGAAAAACATCACGGGATGGTGTGAATCGGAGGGTCTGAATTAGGATAGGCAGTGAGTGGCAATGTCGGATGGAGAAAAGCCCCGCGGGGTGTTCAGCATGGGGAGGTCAGGGAACATGCAGTGGCAATGTAGGATAGGTTTCTGAAAAACATCGCGGGGTGGTGCGCATTGTATGGGTGCGTGTTACATTACATTCACTAGTAGGAGTGAGAAAAATATCACGGGGTGGTGCGCATTGTATGGGTGTTTGTTGCATTACATTCACTAGTAGGAGTGAGAAAAACATCACGGTGTGGTGTGAATCACAGGGTCTGAATTAGGATAGGCAGTTAGTGGCAATGTAGGATGGAGAAAAGCACCGCGGGGTGGTCAGCATGGGGATGTCAGGGAACATGCAGTGGCAATGTAGGATAGTTTTCTGAAAAACATCGCGGGGTGGTGCGCATTGTATGGTTGTGTATTACATTACATTCACTAGTAGGAGTGAGAAAAACATCACGGGGTAGTGAGCATTGTATGGGTGCGTGTTACATTACATTCACTAGTAGGAGTGAGAAAAACATCACGGGGTGGTGTGAATCGCAGGGCCTGAATTAGGATAGGCAGTGAGTGGCAATGTAGGATGGAGAAAAGCACCGCGGGGTGGTCAGAATGGGGAGGTCATGGAACATGCAGTGGCAATGTAGGATAGGTTTCTGAAAAACATCGCGGGGTGGTGCACATTGTATGGGTGTGTGTTACATTACATTCACTAGTAGGAGTGAGAAAAACATCACAGGGTGGTGCGCATTGTATGTGTGTGTGTTATATTACATTCACTAGTAGGAATGAGAAAAACATCACGCGGTGGTGCGCATTGTATGGGTGTGTGTTACATTACATTCACTAGTAGGAGTGAGAAAAACATCACGGGGTGCTGTGAATCGGAGGGTCTGAATTAGGATAGGCAGTGAGTGGCAATGTAGGATGGAGAAAAGCACCGCGCGCTGGTCAGCATGCGGAGGTCAGGGAACATGCAGTGGCAATGAACGCTAGTTTTCTGAAAAACATCATGGGTTGGTGCCCATTGTATGGGTGTGTGTTACATTACATTCACTAGTAGGAGTGAGAAAAACATCACGGGGTTGTGTAAATCGGAGGGTCTGAATTAGGATAGGCAATGAGTGGCAATGAAGGATGGAGAAAAGCTCCGCGGGGTGGTCAGCATGCGGACGTCAGGGAACATGCAGTGGCAATGTAGGATAGGTTTCTGAAAAACATCGCGGGATGGTGCACCTTGTATGGGTGTGTGTTACATAAAATTCACTAGTAGGAGTGAGAAAAACATCACGGGGTGGTGCGCATTGTATGGGTGTGTGTTACATTACATTCACTAGTAGGAGTGACAAAAACATCACGAGGTGGTTAGAATCGGAGGGTCTGAATTAGTATCGGCAGTGAGTTGCAATGTAGGATTTAGAAAAGCACCGCGTGGTGGTCAGCATGGGGAGGTCAGGGAACATGCAGTGGCTATGTAGGATAGGTTTCTGAAAAACATCAAGTGGTGGTGCGCATTTTATGGGTGTGTGTTACATTACATTCACTAGTAGGAGTGAGAAAAACATCACGGGGTGGTGCGCATTGTATGGGTGTGTGTTACATTATATTCACTAGTAGGAGTGCGAAAAACATCACGGGGTGGTGTGAATCGGACGGTCTGAATTAGGACAGGCTGTGAGTGGCAATGTAGGATGGAGAAAAGCACCGGGTGGTGGTCAGCATGGGGAGGTCAGGGAACATGCAGTGGCAAATTAGGATAGGTTTCTGAAAAACATCGCGGGGTGGTGCGCATTGTATGATTGTCTGTTACATTACATTCACTAGTAGGAGTGAGAAAAACATCACGGGGTGGTGTGAATCGGAGGGTCTGAATTAGGATAGGCAGTGAGTGGCACTGTAGGAAGGAGAAAAGCAACGCGGGTCCGTCAGCATGGGGAGGTCAGGGAACATGCATGGCAAATTAGGATAGGTTTCTGAAAAATATCGCGGGGTGGTGCGTATTGTATGGGTGTGTGTTACATTACATTCACTAGTAGGAGTGAGAAAAACATCACGGGGTGGTGCGCATTGTATGGGTGTGTGTTACATTACATTCACTAGTAGGAGTGAGAAAAACATCACGGGGTGGTGTGCATTGTATGGGTGTGTGTTACATTACATTCACTAGTAGGAGTGAGAAAAACATCACAGGGTGGTGTGAATCGGAGGGTCTGAATTAGCATAGGCAGTGAGTGGCAATGTAGGATGGAGAAAAGCACCGCGGGGTGGTCAGAATGGGGAGGTCATGGAACATGCATTGGCAATGTAGGATAGGTTTCTGAAAAACATCGCGGGGTGGTGCACATTGTATGGGTGTGTGTTACATTACATTCACTAGTAGGAGTGAGAAAAACATCACGGGGTGGTGCGCATTGTATGGGTGTGTGTTACATTACATTCACTAGTAGGAGTGACAAAAACATCACGTGGTGGTGAGAACCGGAGGGTCTGAATTAGTATCGGCAGTGAGTTGCAATGTAGGATGGAGAAAAGCACCGCTTGGTGGTCAGCATGGGGAGGTCAGGGAACATGCAGTGGCTATGTAGGATAGGTTTCTGAAAAACATCAAGTGGTGGTGCGCATTTTATGGGTGTGTGTTACATTACATTCACTAGTAGGAGTGAGAAAAACATCACGGGGTGGTGCGCATTGTATGGGTTTGTGTTACATTACATTCCCTAGTAGGAGTGAGAAAAACATCACGGGGTGGTGTGCATTGTATGGGTGTGTGTTACATTACATTCACTAGTAGGAGTGAGAGAAACATCACGGAGTGGTGTGAATCAGAGGGTCTGAATTAGGATAGGCAGTGAGTGGCAATGTAGGATGGAGAAAAGCACCGCGGGTTGGTCAGCATGGGGAGGTCAGGGAACATGCAGTGGCAATGTAGGATAGGTTTCTGAAAAACATCGCGGGGTGGTGCGCATTGTATGGGTGTGTGTTACGTTACATTCACTAGTAGGAGTGAGAAAAACTTCACGGGGTGGTGCGCATTGTATGGGTGTGTGTTACATTATATTCACTAGTAGGAGTGCGAAAAACATCACGGGGTGGTGTGAATCGGAGGGTCTGAATTAGGACAGGCTGTGAGTGGCAATGTAGGATGGAGAAAAGCACCGCGGGTTGGTCAGCATGGGGAGGTCAGGGAACATGCAGTGGCAATGTAGGATAGGTTTCAGAAAAACATCGCGGGGTTGTGCGCATTGTATGGGTGTGTGTTACATTACATTCACTAGTAGGAGTGACAAAAACATCACGGCGTGATGTGAATCGGAGGGTCTGAATTAGGATAGGCAGTGAGTGGCAATGTAGGATGGAGAAAAGCACCGCGGGGTGGTCAGCATGTGTAGGTCAGGGAACATGCAGTGGCAATGCAGGATAGGTTTCTGAAAAACATCGGGGGGTGCTGCGCATTGTATGGGTGTGTGTTACATTACATTCACTAGTAGGAGTGAGAAAAACATCACGGTGTGGTGTGAATCGGAGGGTCTCAATTAGGATAGGCAGTGAGTGGCAATGTAGGATGGAGAAAATAACCACGGGGTGGTCAGCGTGGGGAAGTCAGGGAACATGCAGTGGGAATGTAGGATAGTTTTCTGAAAAACATCACGGGGTGGTGCGCATTGTATGGGTGTGTGTTACATTACATTCACTAGTAGGAGTGAGAAAAACATCACGGGGTGGTGCGCATTGTATGGGTGTGTGTTACATTACATTCCCTAGTAGGAGTGAGAAAAACATCACGAGGTGTTGTGATTCGGAAGGTCTCAATTAGGATAGGCAGTGAGTGGGAATGTAGGATGGAGAAAAGCTCCGCGGGGTGGTCAGAATGGGGAGGTCATGGAACATGCAGTGGCAATGTAGGATAGGTTTCTGAAAAACATCCCGGGGTGGTGCGCATTGTATGGGTGTGTGTTACATTACATTCACTAGTAGGAGTGAGAAAAACATCACGGGGTGGTGCGCATTGTATGGGTGTGTGTTACATTACATTCACTAGTAGGAGTGAGAAAAACATCACGCGGTGGTGCGCATTGTATGGGTGTGTGTTACATTACATTCACTAGTAGGAATGAGAAAAAAATCACGGGGTGGTGTGAATCGGAGGGTCTGAATTAGGATAGGCAGTGAGTGGAAATGTAGGATGGAGAAAAGCACCACGGGGTGGTCAGCATGGGGAGGTCAGGGAACATGCAGTGGCAATGTAGGATAGGTTTATGAAAAATATCGCGGGGTGGTGCACATTGTATGGGTGTGTGTTACATTACATTCACTAGTAGGAGTGAGAAAAACATCACGAGGTGGTGTGAATCGGAGGGTCTGAATTAGGATAGGCAGTGAGTGGCAATGTAGGATGGAGAAAAGGACCGAGGTGTGGTCAGAATGGGGAGGTCATGGAACATGCAGTGGCAATGTAGGATAGTTTTCTGAAAAACATCGCGGGGTGGTGCGCATTGTATGGGTGTGTGTTACATTACATTCTCTAGTAGGAGTGAGAAAAACTTCACGGGGTGGTGCGCATTGTATGGGTGTGTGTTACATTATATTCACTAGTAGGAGTGCGAAAAACATCACGGGGTGGTGTGAATTGGAGGGTCTGAATTAGGACAGGCTGTGAGTGGCAATGTAGGATGGAGAAAAGCACTGCGGGTTGGTCAGCATGGGGAGGTCAGGGAACATGCAGTGGCAATGTAGGATAGGTTTCAGAAAAACATCGCGGGGTTGTGCGCATTGTATGGGTGTGTGTTACATTACATTCACTAGTAGGAGTGACAAAAACATCACGGCGTGGTGTGAATTGGAGGGTCTGAATTAGGATAGGCAGTGAGTGGCAATGTAGGATGGAGAAAAGCACCGCGGGGTGGTCAGCATGTGTAGGTCAGGGAACATGCAGTGGCAATGCAGGATAGGTTTCTGAAAAACATCGGGGGGTGCTGCGCATTGTATGGGTGTGTGTTACATTACATTCACTAGTAGGAGTGAGAAAAACATCACGGTGTGGTGTGAATCGGAGGGTCTCAATTAGGATAGGCAGTGAGTGGCAATGAAGGATGGAGAAAAGCACCACGGGGTCGTCAGCGTGGGGAAGTCAGGGAACATGCAGTGGGAATGTAGGATAGTTTTCTGAAAAACATCACGGGGTGGTGCGCATTGTATGGGTGTGTGTTACATTACATTCACTATTTGGAGTGAGAAAAACATCACGGGATGGTGTGAATCGGAGGGTCTGAATTAGGATAGGCAGTGAGTGGCAATGTCGGATGGAGAAAAGCCCCGCGGGGTGTTCAGCATGGGGAGGTCAGGGAACATGCAGTGGCAATGTAGGATAGGTTTCTGAAAAACATCGCGGGGTGGTGCGCATTGTATGGGTGCGTGTTACATTACATTCACTAGTAGGAGTGAGAAAAATATCACGGGGTGGTGCGCATTGTATGGGTGTTTGTTGCATTACATTCACTAGTAGGAGTGAGAAAAACATCACGGTGTGGTGTGAATCACAGGGTCTGAATTAGGATAGGCAGTTAGTGGCAATGTAGGATGGAGAAAAGCACCGCGGGGTGGTCAGCATGGGGATGTCAGGGAACATGCAGTGGCAATGTAGGATAGTTTTCTGAAAAACATCGCGGGGTGGTGCGCATTGTATGGTTGTGTATTACATTACATTCACTAGTAGGAGTGAGAAAAACACCACGGGGTAGTGAGCATTGTATGGGTGCGTGTTACATTACATTCACTAGTAGGAGTGAGAAAAACATCACGGGGTGGTGTGAATCGCAGGGCCTGAATTAGGATAGGCAGTGAGTGGCAATGTAGGATGGAGAAAAGCACCGCGGGTTGGTCAGCATGGGGAGGTCAGGGAACATGCAGTGGCAATGTAGGATAGGTTTCTGAAAAACATCGCGGGGTGGTGCGCATTGTATGGGTGTGTGTTACGTTACATTCACTAGTAGGAGTGAGAAAAACTTCACGGGGTGGTGCGCATTGTATGGGTGTGTGTTACATTATATTCACTAGTAGGAGTGCGAAAAACATCACGGGGTGGTGTGAATCGGAGGGTCTGAATTAGGACAGGCTGTGAGTGGCAATGTAGGATGGAGAAAAGCACCGCGGGTTGGTCAGCATGGGGAGGTCAGGGAACATGCAGTGGCAATGTAGGATAGGTTTCAGAAAAACATCGCGGGGTTGTGCGCATTGTATGGGTGTGTGTTACATTACATTCACTAGTAGGAGTGACAAAAACATCACGGCGTGATGTGAATCGGAGGGTCTGAATTAGGATAGGCAGTGAGTGGCAATGTAGGATGGAGAAAAGCACCGCGGGGTGGTCAGCATGTGTAGGTCAGGGAACATGCAGTGGCAATGCAGGATAGGTTTCTGAAAAACATCGGGGGGTGCTGCGCATTGTATGGGTGTGTGTTACATTACATTCACTAGTAGGAGTGAGAAAAACATCACGGTGTGGTGTGAATCGGAGGGTCTCAATTAGGATAGGCAGTGAGTGGCAATGTAGGATGGAGAAAATAACCACGGGGTGGTCAGCGTGGGGAAGTCAGGGAACATGCAGTGGGAATGTAGGATAGTTTTCTGAAAAACATCACGGGGTGGTGCGCATTGTATGGGTGTGTGTTACATTACATTCACTAGTAGGAGTGAGAAAAACATCACGGGGTGGTGCGCATTGTATGGGTGTGTGTTACATTACATTCCCTAGTAGGAGTGAGAAAAACATCACGAGGTGTTGTGATTCGGAAGGTCTCAATTAGGATAGGCAGTGAGTGGGAATGTAGGATGGAGAAAAGCTCCGCGGGGTGGTCAGAATGGGGAGGTCATGGAACATGCAGTGGCAATGTAGGATAGGTTTCTGAAAAACATCCCGGGGTGGTGCGCATTGTATGGGTGTGTGTTACATTACATTCACTAGTAGGAGTGAGAAAAACATCACGGGGTGGTGCGCATTGTATGGGTGTGTGTTACATTACATTCACTAGTAGGAGTGAGAAAAACATCACGCGGTGGTGCGCATTGTATGGGTGTGTGTTACATTACATTCACTAGTAGGAATGAGAAAAAAATCACGGGGTGGTGTGAATCGGAGGGTCTGAATTAGGATAGGCAGTGAGTGGAAATGTAGGATGGAGAAAAGCACCACGGGGTGGTCAGCATGGGGAGGTCAGGGAACATGCAGTGGCAATGTAGGATAGGTTTATGAAAAATATCGCGGGGTGGTGCACATTGTATGGGTGTGTGTTACATTACATTCACTAGTAGGAGTGAGAAAAACATCACGAGGTGGTGTGAATCGGAGGGTCTGAATTAGGATAGGCAGTGAGTGGCAATGTAGGATGGAGAAAAGGACCGAGGTGTGGTCAGAATGGGGAGGTCATGGAACATGCAGTGGCAATGTAGGATAGTTTTCTGAAAAACATCGCGGGGTGGTGCGCATTGTATGGGTGTGTGTTACATTACATTCTCTAGTAGGAGTGAGAAAAACTTCACGGGGTGGTGCGCATTGTATGGGTGTGTGTTACATTATATTCACTAGTAGGAGTGCGAAAAACATCACGGGGTGGTGTGAATTGGAGGGTCTGAATTAGGACAGGCTGTGAGTGGCAATGTAGGATGGAGAAAAGCACTGCGGGTTGGTCAGCATGGGGAGGTCAGGGAACATGCAGTGGCAATGTAGGATAGGTTTCAGAAAAACATCGCGGGGTTGTGCGCATTGTATGGGTGTGTGTTACATTACATTCACTAGTAGGAGTGACAAAAACATCACGGCGTGGTGTGAATTGGAGGGTCTGAATTAGGATAGGCAGTGAGTGGCAATGTAGGATGGAGAAAAGCACCGCGGGGTGGTCAGCATGTGTAGGTCAGGGAACATGCAGTGGCAATGCAGGATAGGTTTCTGAAAAACATCGGGGGGTGCTGCGCATTGTATGGGTGTGTGTTACATTACATTCACTAGTAGGAGTGAGAAAAACATCACGGTGTGGTGTGAATCGGAGGGTCTCAATTAGGATAGGCAGTGAGTGGCAATGAAGGATGGAGAAAAGCACCACGGGGTCGTCAGCGTGGGGAAGTCAGGGAACATGCAGTGGGAATGTAGGATAGTTTTCTGAAAAACATCACGGGGTGGTGCGCATTGTATGGGTGTGTGTTACATTACATTCACTATTTGGAGTGAGAAAAACATCACGGGATGGTGTGAATCGGAGGGTCTGAATTAGGATAGGCAGTGAGTGGCAATGTCGGATGGAGAAAAGCCCCGCGGGGTGTTCAGCATGGGGAGGTCAGGGAACATGCAGTGGCAATGTAGGATAGGTTTCTGAAAAACATCGCGGGGTGGTGCGCATTGTATGGGTGCGTGTTACATTACATTCACTAGTAGGAGTGAGAAAAATATCACGGGGTGGTGCGCATTGTATGGGTGTTTGTTGCATTACATTCACTAGTAGGAGTGAGAAAAACATCACGGTGTGGTGTGAATCACAGGGTCTGAATTAGGATAGGCAGTTAGTGGCAATGTAGGATGGAGAAAAGCACCGCGGGGTGGTCAGCATGGGGATGTCAGGGAACATGCAGTGGCAATGTAGGATAGTTTTCTGAAAAACATCGCGGGGTGGTGCGCATTGTATGGTTGTGTATTACATTACATTCACTAGTAGGAGTGAGAAAAACACCACGGGGTAGTGAGCATTGTATGGGTGCGTGTTACATTACATTCACTAGTAGGAGTGAGAAAAACATCACGGGGTGGTGTGAATCGCAGGGCCTGAATTAGGATAGGCAGTGAGTGGCAATGTAGGATGGAGAAAAGCACCGCGGGGTGGTCAGAATGGGGAGGTCATGGAACATGCAGTGGCAATGTAGGATAGGTTTCTGAAAAACATCGCGGGGTGGTGCACATTGTATGGGTGTGTGTTACATTACATTCACTAGTAGGAGTGAGAAAAACATCACAGGGTGGTGCGCATTGTATGTGTGTGTGTTATATTACATTCACTAGTAGGAATGAGAAAAACATCACGCGGTGGTGCGCATTGTATGGGTGTGTGTTACATTACATTCACTAGTAGGAGTGAGAAAAACATCACGGGGTGCTGTGAATCGGAGGGTCTGAATTAGGATAGGCAGTGAGTGGCAATGTAGGATGGAGAAAAGCACCGCGCGCTGGTCAGCATGGGGAGGTCAGGGAACATGCAGTGGCAATGAACGCTAGTTTTCTGAAAAACATCATGGGTTGGTGCCCATTGTATGGGTGTGTGTTACATTACATTCACTAGTAGGAGTGAGAAAAACATCACGGGGTTGTGTAAATCGGAGGGTCTGAATTAGGATAGGCAATGAGTGGCAATGAAGGATGGAGAAAAGCTCCGCGGGGTGGTCAGCATGCGGACGTCAGGGAACATGCAGTGGCAATGTAGGATAGGTTTCTGAAAAACATCGCGGGATGGTGCACATTGTATGGGTGTGTGTTACATAAAATTCACTAGTAGGAGTGAGAAAAACATCACGGGATGGTGTGAATCGGAGGGTCTGATTTAGGACAGGCAGGGAGTGGCAATGTCGGATGGAGAAAAGCACTGCGGGGTGGTCAGCATGGGGAGGTCAGGGAACATGCAGTGGCAATGTAGGATAGGTTTCTGAAAAACATCGCGGGGTGGTGCGAATTGTATGGTTGTGTGTTACATTACATTCACTAGTAGGAGTGAGAAAAACATCACGGTGTGGTGTGAATCGCAGGGTCTGAATTAGGATAGGCAGTGAGTGGCAATGTAGGATGGAGAAAAGCACCGCGGGGTGGTCAGAATGGGGAGGTCATGGAACATGCAGTGGCAATGTAGGATAGGTTTCTGAAAAACATCGCGGGGTGGTGCGCATTGTATGGGTGTGTGTTACATTACATTCACTAGTAGGAGTGAGAAAAACATCACAGGGTGGTGCGCATTGTATGGGTGTGTGTTACATTACATTCACTAGTAGGAGTGAGAAAAACATCACGCGGTGGTGCGCATTGTATGGGTGTGTGTTGCATAACATTCACTAGTAGGAGTGAGAAAAACATCACGGGGTGGTGTGAATCGGAGGGTCTGATTTAGGATTTGCAGTGAGTGGCAATGTCGGAGAGAGAAAAGCACCGCGCGGTGGTCAGCATGGGGAGGTCAGGGAACATGCAGTGGCAATGTAGGATAGGTTTCTGTAAAGCATCCCGGGTTGGTGCGCATTGTATGGGTGTGTGTTACATTACATTCACTAGTAGGAGTGAGAAAAACATCACGGGGTGGTGCGCATTGTATGGGTGTGTGTTACATTACATTCACTAGTAGGAGTGAGAAAAACATCACTGGGTGGTGTGAATCGGAGGGTCTGAATTAGGATAGGCAGTGAGTGGCACTCTAGGAAGGAGAAAAGCACCGCGGGTCCGTCAGCATGGGGAGGTCAGGGAACATGCAGTGGCAAATTAGGATATGTTTCTGAAAAACAACGCGGGGTGGTGCACCTTGTATGGGTGTGTGTTACATTACATTCACTAGTAGGAGTGAGAAAAACATCACGGGGTGGTGCGCATTGTATGGGTGTGTGTTACATTACATTCACTAGTAGGAGTGAGAAAAACATCACTGGGTGGTGTGCATTGTATGGTGTGTGTTACATTACATTCACTAGTAGGAGTGAGAAAAACATCACGGGGTGGTGTGAATCAGAGGGTCTGAATTAGGATAGGCAGTGAGTGGCAATGTAGGATGGAGAAAAGCACCGCGGGGTGGTCAGAATGGGGAGGTCATGGAACATGCATTGGCAATGTAGGATAGGTTTCTGAAAAACATCGCGGGGTGGTGCACATTGTATGGGTGTGTGTTACATTACATTCACTAGTAGGAGTGAGAAAAACATCACGGGGTGGTGCGCATTGTATGGGTGTGTGTTACATTACATTCACTAGTAGGAGTGACAAAAACATCACGAGGTGGTGAGAATCGGAGGGTCTGAATAAGTATCGGCAGTGAGTTGCAATGTAGGATGGAGAAAAGCACCGTGGGGTGGTCAGCATGGGGAGGTCAGGGAACATGCAGTGGCTATGTAGGATAGGTTTCTGAAAAACATCAAGTGGTGGTGCGCATTTTATGGGTGTGTGTTACATTACATTCACTAGTAGGAGTGAGAAAAACATCACGGGGTGGTGCGCATTGTATGGGTGTGTGTTACATTACATTCCCTAGTAGGAGTGAGAAAAACATCACGGGGTGGTGTGCATTGTATGGGTGTGTGTTACATTACATTCACTAGTAGGAGTGAGAAAAACATCACGGAGTGGTGTGAATCAGAGGGTCTGAATTAGGATAGGCAGTGAGTGGCAATGTAGGATGGAGAAAAGGACCGAGGGGTGGTCAAAATGGGGAGGTCATGGAACATGCATTGGCAATGTAGGATAGTTTTCTGAAAAACATTGCGGGGTGGTGCGCATTGTATGGGTGTGTGTTACATTACATTCACTAGTAGGAGTGAGAAAAACTTCACGGTGTGGTGCGCATTGTATGGGTGTGTGTTACATTATATTCATTAGTAGGAGTGCGAAAAACATCACGGGGTGGTGTGAATCGGAGGGTCTGAATTAGGACAGGCTGTGAGTGGCAATGTAGGATGGAGAAAAGCACCGCGGGTTGGTCAGCATGGAGAGGTCAGTTAACATGCAGGATATGTTTCATGTAGTATAGGTTTCAGAAAAACATCGCGGGGTTGTGCGCATTGTATGGTCGTGTGTTACATTACATTCACTAGTAGGAGTGAGAAAAACATCACGGCGTGGTGTGAATCGGAGGGTCTGAAATAGGATAGGCAGTGAGTGGCAATGTAGGATGGAGAAAAGCACCGCGGGGTGGTCAGAATGGGGAGGTCATGGAACATGCAGTGGCTATGTAGGATAGGTTTCTGAAAAACATCGCGGGGTGGTGCGCATTTTATGGGTGTGTGTTACATTACATTCACTAGTAGGAGTGAGAAAAACATCACGGGGTGGTGCGCATTGTATGGGTGTGTGTTACATTACATTCCCTAGTAGGAGTGAGAAAAACATCACGGGGTGGTGTGCATTGTATGGGTGTGTGTTACATTACATTCACTAGTAGGAGTGAGAAAAACATCACGGAGTGGTGTGAATCAGAGGGTCTGAATTTGGATAGGCAGTGAGTGGCAATGTAGGATGGAGAAAAGGACCGAGGGGTGGTCAGAATGGGGAAGTCATGGAACATGCAGTGGCAATGTAGGATAGTTTTCTGAAAAACATCGCGGGGTGGTGCGCATTGTATGGGTGTGTGTTACATTACATTCACTAGTAGGAGTGAGAAAAACATCACGGTGTGGTGTGAATCGGAGGGTCTGAATTAGGATAGGCAGTGAGTGGCAATGTAGGTTGGAGAAAAGCACCGCGGGGTGCTCAGCATGTGTAGGTCAGGGAACATGCAGTGGCAATGCAGGATAGGTTTCTGAAAAACATCGGGGAGTGGTGCGCATTGTATGGGTGGGTGTTACATTACATTCACTAGTAGGAGTGAGAAAAACATCACGGTGTGGTGTGAATCGGAGGGTCTGAATTAGGATAGGCAGTGAGTGGCAATGTAGGATGGAGAAAAGCACCACAGTGTGGTCAGCGTGGGGAAGTCAGGGAACATGCAGTGGGAATGTAGGATAGTTTTCTGAAAAACATCACGGGGTGGTGCGCATTGTATGGGTGTGTGTTACATTACATTCACTAGTAGGAGTGAGAAAAACATCACGGGGTGGTGCGCATTGTATGGGTGTGTGTTACATTACATTCACTAGTAGGAGTGAGAAAAACATCACGGGGTGTTGTGATTCGGAGGGTCTCAATTAGGATAGGCAGTGAGTGGGAACGTAGGATGGAGAAAAGCTCCGCGGGGTGGTCAGAATGGGGAGGTCATGGAACATGCAGTGGCAATGTAGGATAGGTTTCTGAAAAACATCGCGGGGTGGTGCGCATTGTATGGGTGTGTGTTACATTACATTCACTAGTAGGAGTGAGAAAAACATCACGTGGTGGTGCGCATTGTATGGGTGTGTGTTACATTACATTCACTAGTAGGAGTGAGAAAAACATCACGCGGTGGTGCGCATTGTATGGGTGTGTGTTACATTACATTCACTAGTAGGAGTGAGAAATAAATCACGGGGTGGTGTGAATCGGAGGGTCTGAATAAGGATAGGCAGTGAGTGGAAATGTAGGATGGAGAAAAGCACCGCGGGGTGGTCAGCATGGGGAGGTCAGGGAACGTGCAGTGGCAATGTAGGATAGGTTTATGAAAAATATCGCGGGGTGGTGCGCATTGTATGGGTGTGTGTTACATTACATTCACTAGTAGGAGTGAGAAAAACATCACAGGGCTGTGTGAATCGGAGGGTCTGAATTAGGATAGGCAGTGAGTGGCAATGTCGGATGGAGAAAAGCACCGCGGGGTGGTCAGCATGGGGAGGTCAGGGAACATGCAGTGGCAATGTAGGATAGGTTTCTGAAAAACATCGCGGGGTGGTGCGCATTGTATGGGTGTGTGTTACATTACATTCAGTAGTAGGAGTGAGAAAAATATCACGGGGTGGTGCACATTGTATGGGTGTGTGTTACATTACATTCACTAGTAGGAGTGAGAAAAACATCACGGGGTGGTGTGAATCGCAGGGCCTGAATTAGGATAGGCAGTGAGTGGCAATGTAGGATGGAGAAAAGCACCGCGGGGTGGTCAGCATGGGGAGGTCAGGGAACATGCAATGGCAATGTAGGATAGGTTTCTGAAAAACATCGCAGGGTGGTGCGCATTGTATGGTTGTGTGTTACATTACATTCACTAGTAGGAGTGAGAAAAACATCACGGGGTGGTGTGAATTGGAGGGTCTGAATTAGGATAGGCAGTGAGTGGCAATGTAGGAAGGAGAAAAGCACCGCGGGGTGTTCAGAATGGGGAGGTCATGGAACATGCAGTGGCAATGTAGGATAGGTTTCTGAAAAACATCGCGGGGTGTTGTGCATTGTATGGGTGTGTGTTACATTACATTCACTAGTAGGAGTGAGAAAAACATCACAGGGTGGTGCGCATTGTATGGGTGTGTGTTACATTACATTCACTAGTAGGAGTGAGAAAAACATCACGCGGTGGTGCGAATTGTATGGGTGTGTGTTACATTACATTCACTAGTAGGAGTGAGAAAAACATCACGGGGTGGTGTGAATCGGAGGGTCTGAATTAGGATAGGCAGTGAGTGGCAATGTAGGATGGAGAAAAGCACCGCGGGCTGGTCAGCATGGGGAGGTCAGGGAACATGCAGTGGCAATGTAGGATAGTATTCTGAAAAACATCGCGGGGTGGTGCGCATTGTATGGGTGTGTGTCACATTACATTCACTAGTAGGAGTGAGAAAAACATCATGGAGTGGTGTGAATCGGAGGGTCGGAATTAGGATAGGCAGTGAGTGGCAATGTAGGATGGAGAAAAGCACCGCGGGGTGGTCAGCATGAGGAAGTCAGGGAACATGCAGTGGCAATGTAGCATAGGTTTCTGAAAAACATCGCGGGGTGGTGCGCATTGTATGGGTGTGTGTTACATTACATTCACTAGTAGGAGTGAGAAAAACATCACAGGGTGGTGCGCATTGTATGGGTGTGTGTTACATTACATTCACTAGTAGGAGTGAGAAAAACATCACGCGGTGGTGCGCATTGTATGGGTGTGTGTTGCATAACATTCACTAGTAGGAGAGAGAAAAACATCACGGGGTGGTGTGAATCGGAGGGTCTGATTTAGGATTTGCAGTGAGTGGCAATGTCGGAGAGAGAAAAGCACCGCGCGGTGGTCAGCATGGGGAGGTCAGGGAACATGCAGTGGCAATGTAGGATAGGTTTCTGAAAAGCATCCCGGGTTGGTGCGCATTGTATGGGTGTGTGTTACATTACATTCACTAGTAGGATTGAGAAAAACATCACGGGGTGGTGCGCATTGTATGGGTGTGTGTTACATTACATTCACTAGAAGGAGTGAGAAAAACATCACGGGGTGGTGTGAATCAGAAGGTCTGAATTAGGATAGGCAGTGAGTGGCAATGTAGGATGGAAAAAAGCACCGCGTGGTGGTCAGCATGGGGAGGTCAGGGAACAGGCAATGGCAATGTAGGATAGGTTTCTGAAAAACATCGCGGGGTGGTGCGCATTGTATGGGTGTGTGTTACATTACATTCACTAGTAGGAGTGAGAAAAACATCACGGGGTGGTGCGCATTGTATGGGTGTGTGTTACATTACATTCACTAGTAGGAGTGAGAAAAACATCACGGGGTGGTGCGCATTGTATGGGTGTGTGTTACATTACATTCCCTAGTAGGAGTGAGAAAAACATCACGGGGTGTTGTGATTCGGAGGGTCTCAATTAGGATAGGCAGTGAGTGGGAATGTAGGATGGAGAAAAGCTCCGCGGGGTGGTCAGAATCGGGAGGTCATGGAACATGCAGTGGCAATGTAGGATAGGTTTCTGAAAAACATCGCGGGGTGGTGCGCATTGTATGGGTGTGTGTTACATTACATTCACTAGTAGGAGTGAGAAAAACTTCACGGGGTGGTGCGCATTGTATGGGTGTGTGTTACATTATATTCACTAGTAGGAGTGCGAAAAACATCACGGGGTGGTGTGAATCGGAAGGTCTGAATTAGGACAGGCTGTGAGTGGCAATGTAGGATGGAGAAAAGCACCGCGGGTTGGTCAGCATGGGGAGATCAGGGAACATGCAGTGGCAATGTAGGATAGGTTTCAGAAAAACATCGCGGGGTTGCGCGCATTGTATGGGTGTGTGTTACATTACATTCACTAGTAGGAGTGACAAAAACATCACGGCGTGGTGTGAATCAGAGGGTCTGAAATAGGATAGGCAGTGAGTGGCAATGTAGGATGGAGATAAGCACCGCGGGGTGGTCAGCATGTGTAGGTCAGGGAACATGCAGTGGCAATGCAGGATAGGTTTCTGAAAAACATCGGGGGGTGCTGCGCATTGTATGGGTGTGTGTTACATTACATTCACTAGTAGGAGTGAGAAAAACATCACGGTGTGGTGTGAATCGGAGGGTCTCAATTAGGATAGGCAGTGAGTGGCAATGTAGGATGGAGAAAAGCACCACGGGGTGGTCAGCGTGGGGAAGTCAGGGAACATGCAGTGGGAATGTAGGATAGTTTTCTGAAAAACATCACGGGGTGGTGCGCATTGTATGGGTGTGTGTTACATTACATTCACTAGTAGGAGTGAGAAAAACATCACGGGATGGTGCGCATTGTATGGGTGTGTGTTACATTACATTCCCTTGTAGGAGTGAGAAAAACATCACGGGGTGTTGTGATTCGGAGGGTCTCAATTAGGATAGGCATTGAGTGGGAATGTAGGATGGAGAAAAGCTCCGCGGGGTGGTCAGAATGGGGAGGTCATGGAACATGCAGTGGCAATGTAGGATAGGTTTCTGAAAAACATCGCGGGGTGGTGCGCATTGTATGGGTGTGTGTTACATTACATTCACTAGTAGGAGTGAGAAAAACATCACGGGGTGGTGCGCATTGTATGGGTGTGTGTTACATTACATTCACTAGTAGGAGTGAGAAAAACATCACGCCGTGGTGCGCATTGTATGGGTGTGTGTTACATTACATTCACTAGTAGGAGTGAGAAATACATCACGCGGTGGTGCGCATTGTATGGGTGTGTGTTACATTACAGTCACTAGTAGGAGTGAGAAAAAAATCACGGGGTGGTGTGAATCGGAGGGTCAGAATTAGGATAGGCAGTGAGTGGAAATGTAGGATGGAGAAAAGCCCCGCGGGGTGGTCAGCATGGGGAGGTCAGGGAACATGCAGTGGCAATGTAGGATAGGTTTATGAAAAATATCGCGGGGTGGTGCGCATTGTATGGGTGTGTGTTACATTACATTCACTAGTAGGAGTGAGAAAAACATCACGGGATGGTGTGAATCGGAGGGTCTGAATTAGGATAGGCAGTGAGTGGCAATGTCAGATGGAGAAAAGCACCGCGGGATGTTCAGCATGGGGAGGTCAGGGAACATGCAGTGGCAATGTAGGATAGGTTTCTGAAAAACATCGCGGGGTGGTGCTCATTGTATGGGTGCGTGTTACATTACATTCACTAGTAGGAGTGAGAAAAATATCACGGGGTGGTGCGCATTTTATGGGTGTTTGTTACATTACATTCAGTAGTAGGAGTGAGAAAAACATTACGGTGTGGTGTGAATCACAGGGTCTGAATTAGGATAGGCAGTTAGTGGCAATGTAGGATGGAGAAAAGCACCGCGGGGTGGTCAGCATGGGGATGTCAGGGAACATGCAGTGGCAATGTAGGATAGGTTTCTGAAAAACATCGCGGGGTGGTGCGCATTGTATGGTTGTGTATTACATTACATTCACTAGTAGGAGTGAGAAAAACATCACGGGGTAGTGAGCATTGTATGGGTGCGTGTTACATTACATTCACTAGTAGGAGTGAGAAAAACATCACGGGTTGGTGTGAATCGCAGGGCCTGAATTAGGATTGGCAGTGAGTGGCAATGTAGGATGGAGAAAAGCACGGCGGGGTGGTCAGCATGGGGAGGTCAGGGAACATGCAATGGCAATATAGGATAGGTTTCTGAAAAACATCGCAGGGTGGTGCGCATTGTATGGTTGTGTGTTACATTACATTCACTAGTAGGAGTGAGAAAAACATCACGGGGTGGTGTGAATTGGAAGGTCTGAATTAGGATAGGCAGTGAGTGGCAATGTAGGATGGAGAAAAGCACCGCGGGGTGGTGAGAATGGGGAGGTCATGGAACATGCAGTGGCAATGTAGGATAGGTTTCTGAAAAACATCGCGGGGTGGTGCGCATTGTATGGGTGTGTGTTACATTACATTCACTAGTAGGAGTGAGAAAAACATCACAGGGTGGTGCACATTGTATGGGTGTGTGTTACATTACATTCACTAGTAGGAGTGAGAAAAACATCACGCGGTGGTGCGCATTGTATGGGTGTGTGTTACATTACATTCACTAGTAGGAGTGAGAAAAACATCACGGGGTGGTGTGAAACGGAGGGTCTGAATTAGGATAGGCAGTGAGTGGCAATGTAGGATGGAGAAAAGCACCGCGCGCTGGTCAGCATGGGGAGGTCAGGGAACATGCAGTGGCAATGTAGGATATTTTTCTGAAAAATATCGCGGGGTGGTGCGCATTGTATGGGTGTGTGTTACATTACATTCACTAGAAGGAGTGAGAAAAACATCACGGGGTGGTGTGAATCGAAGGGTCTGAATTAGGATAGGCAGTGAGTGGCAATGTAGGATGGAGGAAAGCACCGCGGGGTGGTCAGCATGGGGAGGTCAGGGAACATGCAGTGGCAATGAACGCTAGTTTTCTGAAAAACATCCTGGGTTGGTGCCCATTGTATGGGTGTGTGTTACATTACATTCACTAGTAGGAGTGAGAAAAACATCACGGGGTTGTGTGAATCGGAGGGTCTGAATTAGGATAGGCAGTGAGTGGCAATGAAGGATGGAGAAAAGCTCCGCGGGGTGGTCAGCATGCGGACGTCAGGGAACATGCAGTGGCAATGTAGGATAGGTTTCTGAAAAACATCGCGGGATGGTGCACATTGTATGGGTGTGTGTTACATAACATTCACTAGTAGGAGTGAGAAAAACATCACGGGGTGGTGTGAATCGGAGGGTCTGATTTAGGACAGGCAGTGAGTGGCAATGTCGGATGGAGAAAAGCACTGCGGGGTGGTCAGCATGGGGAGGTCAGGGAACATGCAGTGCAATGTAGGATAGGTTTCTGAAAAACATCGCGGGGTGGTGCGCATTGTATGGATGTGTGTTACATTACATTCACTAGTAGGAGTGAGAAAAACATCACGGTGTGGTGTGAATGGCAGGGTCTGTATTAGGATAGGCAGTGAGTGGCAATGTAGGATGGAGAAAAGCACCGCGGGGTGGTCAGAATGGGGAGGTCATGGAACATGCAGTGGCAATGTAGGATAGGTTTCTGAAAAACATCGCGGGGTGGTGCGCATTGTATGGGTGTGTGTTACATTACATTCACTAGTAGGAGTGAGAAAAACATCACAGGGTGGTGCGCATTGTATGGGTGTGTGTTACATTACATTCACTAGTAGGAGTGAGAAAAACATCACGCGGTGGTGCGCATTGTATGGGTGTGTGTTGCATAACATTCACTACTAGGAGTGAGAAAAACATCACGTGGTGGTGTGAATCGGAGGGTCTGATTTAGGATTTGCAGTGAGTGGCAATGTCGGAGAGAGAAAAGCACCGCGCGGTGGTCAGCATGGGGAGGTCAGGGAACATGCAGTGGCAATGTAGGATAGGTTTCTGAAAAGCATCCCGGGTTGGTGCGCATTGTATGGGTGTGTGTTACATTACATTCACTAGTAGGAGTGAGAAAAATATCACGGGGTGGTGCGCATTGTATGGGTGTGTGTTACATTACATTCACTAGAAGGAGTGAGAAAAACATCACGGGGTGGTGTGAATCAGAGGGTCTGAATTAGGATAGGCAGTGAGTGGCAATGTAGGATGGAAAAAAGCACCGCGTGGTGGTCAGCATGGGGAGGTCAGGGAACATGCAACGGCAATGTAGGATAGGTTTCTGAAAAACATCGCGGGGTGGTGCGCATTGTATGGTTGTCTGTTACATTACATTCACTAGTAGGACTGAGAAAAACATCACGGGGTGGTGTGAATCGGAGGGTCTGAATTAGGATAGGCAGTGAGTGGCACTGTAGGAAGGAGAAAAGCACCGCGGGTCCGTCAGCATGGGGAGGTCAGGGAACATGCAGTGGCAAATTAGGATAGGTTTCTGAAAAACATCGCGGGGTGGTGCGCATTGTATGGGTGTGTGTTACATTACATTCACTAGTAGGAGTGAGAAAAACATCACGGGGTGGTGCGCATTGTATGGGTGTGTGTTACATTACATTCACTAGTAGGAGTGAGAAAAACATCACGGGGTGGTGCGCATTGTATGGGTGTGTGTTACATTACATTCCCTAGTAGGAGTGAGAAAAACATCACGGGGTGTTGTGATTCGGAGGGTCTCAATTAGGATAGGCAGTGAGTGGGAATGTAGGATGGAGAAAAGCTCCGCGGGGTGGTCAGAATGGGGAGGTCATGGAACATGCAGTGGCAATGTAGGATAGGTTTCTGAAAAACATCGCGGGGTGGTGCGCATTGTATGGGTGTGTGTTACATTACATTCACTAGTAGGAGTGAGAAAAACATCACGGGGTGGTGCGCATTGTATGGGTGTGTGTTACATTACATTCACTAGTAGGAGTGAGAAAAACATCACGCGGTGGTGCGCATTGTATGGGTGTGTGTTACATTACATTCACTAGTAGGAGTGAGAAAAACATCACGGGGTGGTGCGCATTGTATGGTTGTGTGTTACATTACATTCACTAGTAGGAGTGAGAAAAACATCATGGGGTGGTGTGAATTGGAGGGTCTGAATTAGTATAGGCAGTGAGTGGCAATGTAGGATGGAGAAAAGCACCGCGCGGTGGTCAGAATGGGGAGGTCATGGAACATGCAGTGGCAATGTAGGATAGGTTTATGAAAAATATCGCGGGGTGGTGCGCATTGTATGGGTGTGTGTTACATTACATTCACTAGTAGGAGTGAGAAAAATATCACGGGGTGGTGTGAATCGGAGGGTCTGAATTAGGATAGGCAGTGAGTGGCAATGTAGGATGGAGAAAAGGACCGAGGGGGGGTCAGAATGGGGAGGTCATGGAACATGCAGTGGCAATGTAGGATAGTTTTGTGAAAAACATCGCAGGGTGGTGCGCATTGTATGGGTGTGTGTTACATTACTTTCACTAGTAGGAGTGAGAAAAACTTCACGGGGTGGTGCGCATTGTATGGGTGTGTGTTACATTATATTCACTAGTAGGAGTGCGAAAAACATCACGGGGTGGTGTGAAACGGAGGGTCTGAATTAGGACAGGCTGTGAGTGGCAATGTAGGATGGAGAAAAGCACCGCGGGTTGGTCAGCATGGGGAGGTCAGGGAACATGCAGTGGCAATGTAGGATAGGTTTATGAAAAATATCGCGGGGTGGTGTGCATTGTATGGGTCTGTGTTACATTACATTCACTAGTAGGAGTGAGAAAAACATCACGGGGTGGTGAGAATCTGAGGGCCTGAATTAGGATAGGCAGTGAGTGCAATGTAGAATGGAGAAAAGGACCGAGGGGTGGTCAGAATGGGGAGGTCATGGAACGTGCAGTGGCAATGTAGGATAGTTTTCTGAAAAACATCGCGGGGTGGTGCGCATTGTATGGGTGTGTGTTACATTACATTCACTAGTAGGAGTGAGAAAAACTTCACGGGGTGGTGCGCATTGTATGGGTGTGTGTTTCATTATATTCACTAGTAGGAGTGCGAAAAACATCACGGGGTGGTGTGAATCGGAAGGTCTGAATTAGGACAGGCTGTGAGTGGCAATGTAGGATGGAGAAAAGCACCGCGGGTTGGTCAGCATGGGGAGGTCAGGGAACATGCAGTGGCAATGTAGGATAGGTTTCAGAAAAACATCGCGGGGTTGTGCGCATTGTATGGGTGTGTGTTACATTACATTCACTAGTAGGAGTGACAAAAACATCACGGCGTGGTGTGAATCGGAGGGTCTGAAATAGGATAGGCAGTGAGTGGCAATGTAGGATGGAGATAAGCACCGCGGGGTGGTCAGCATGTGTAGGTCAGGGAACATGCAGTGGCAATGCAGGATAGGTTTCTGAAAAACATCGGGGGGTGCTGCGCATTGTATGGGTGTGTGTTACATTACATTCACTAGTAGGAGTGAGAAAAACATCACGGTGTGGTGTGAATCGGAGGGTCTCAATTAGGATAGGCAGTGAGTGGCAATGTAGGATGGAGAAAAGCACCACGGGGTGGTCAGCGTGGGGAAGTCAGGGAACATGCAGTGGGAATGTAGGATAGTTTTCTGAAAAACATCACGGGGTGGTGCGCATTGTATGGGTGTGTGTTACATTACATTCACTAGTAGGAGTGAGAAAAACATCACGGGATGGTGCGCATTGTATGGGTGTGTGTTACATTACATTCCCTTGTAGGAGTGAGAAAAACATCACGGGGTGTTGTGATTCGGAGGGTCTCAATTAGGATAGGCAGTGAGTGGGAATGTAGGATGGAGAAAAGCTCCGCGGGGTGGTCAGAATGGGGAGGTCATGGAACATGCAGTGGCAATGTAGGATAGGTTTCTGAAAAACATCGCGGGGTGGTGCGCATTGTATGGGTGTGTGTTACATTACATTCACTAGTAGGAGTGAGAAAAACATCACGGGGTGGTGCGCATTGTATGGGTGTGTGTTACATTACATTCACTAGTAGGAGTGAGAAAAACATCACGCCGTGGTGCGCATTGTATGGGTGTGTGTTACATTACATTCACTAGTAGGAGTGAGAAAAACATCACGCGGTGGTGCGCATTGTATGGGTGTGTGTTACATTACAGTCACTAGTAGGAGTGAGAAAAAAATCACGGGGTGGTGTGAATCGGAGGGTCTGAATTAGGATAGGCAGTGAGTGGAAATGTAGGATGGAGAAAAGCACCGCGGGGTGGTCAGCATGGGGAGGTCAGGGAACATGCAGTGGCAATGTAGGATAGGTTTATGAAAAATATCGCGGGGTGGTGCGCATTGTATGGGTGTGTGTTACATTACATTCACTAGTAGGAGTGAGAAAAACATCACGGGATGGTGTGAATCGGAGGGTCTGAATTAGGATAGGCAGTGAGTGGCAATGTCGGATGGAGAAAAGCACCGCGGGGTGTTTAGCATGGGGAGGTCAGGGAACATGCAGTGGCAATGTAGGATAGGTTTCTGAAAAACATCGCGGGGTGGTGCGCATTGTATGGGTGCGTGTTACATTACATTCACTAGTAGGAGTGAGAAAAATATCACGGGGTGGTGCGCATTGTATGGGTGTTTGTTACATTACATTCAGTAGTAGGAGTGAGAAAAACATCACGGTGTGGTGTGAATCACAGGGTCTGAATTAGGATAGGCAGTTAGTGGCAATGTAGGATGGAGAAAAGCACCGCGGGGTGGTCAGCATGGGGATGTCAGGGAACATGCAGTGGCAATGTAGGATAGGTTTCTGAAAAACATCGCGGGGTGGTGCGCATTGTATGGTTGTGTATTACATTACATTCACTAGTAGGAGTGAGAAAAACATCACGGGGTAGTGAGCATTGTATGGGTGCGTGTTACATTACATTCACCAGTAGGAGTGAGAAAAACATCACGGGTTGGTGTGAATCGCAGGGCCTGAATTAGGATAGGCAGTGAGTGGCAATGTAGGATGGAGAAAAGCACCGCGGGGTGGTCAGCATGGGGAGGTCAGGGAACATGCAATGGCAATGTAGGATAGGTTTCTGAAAAACATCGCAGGTTGGTGCGCATTGTATGGTTGTGTGTTACATTACATTCACTAGTAGGAGTGAGAAAAACATCACGGGGTGGTGTGAATTGGAGGGTCTGAATTAGTATAGGCAGTGAATGGCAATGTAGGATGGAGAAAAGCACCGAGGGGTGGTCAGAATGGGGAGGTCATGGAACATGCAGTGGCAATGTAGGATAGGTTTCTGAACAACATCGCGGGGTGGTGCGCATTGTATGGGTGTGTGTTACATTACATTCACTAGTAGGAGTAAGAAAAACATCACAGGGTGGTGCGCATTGTATGGGTGTGTGTTACATTACATTCACTAATAGGAGTGAGAAAAACATCACGCGGTGGTGCGCATTTTATGGGTGTGTGTTACATTACATTCACTAGTAGGAGTGAGAAAAACATCACGGGGTGGTGTGAATCGGAGTGTCTGAATTAGGATAGGCAGTGAGTGGCAATGTAGGATGGAGAAAAGCACCGCCCGCTGGTCAGCATGGGGAGGTCAGGGAACATGCAGTGGCAATGTAGGATATTTTTCTGAAAAATATCGCGGGGTGGTGCGCATTGTATGGGTGTGTGTTACATTACATTCACTAGAAAGAGTGAGAAAAACATCACGGGGTGGTGTGAATCGAAGGGTCTGAATTAGGATAGGCAGTGAGTGGCAATGTAGGATGGAGGAAAGCAACGCGGGGTGGTCAGTATGGGGAGGTCAGGGAACATGCAGTGGCAATGAACGCTAGTTTTCTGAAAAACTTCCTTGGTTGGTGCCCATTGTATGGGTGTGTGTTACATTACATTCACTAGTAGGAGTGAGAAAAACATCACGGGGTTGTGTGAATCAGAGGGTCTGAATTAGGATAGGCAGTGAGTGGCAATGAAGGATGGAGAAAAGCTCCGCGGGGTGGTCAGCATGCGGACGTCAGGGAACATGCAGTGGCAATGTAGGATAGGTTTCTGAAAAACATCGCGGGATGGTGCACATTGTATGGGTGTGTGTTACATAACATTCACTAGTAGGAGTGAGAAAAACATCACGGGGTGGTGTGAATTGGAGGGTCTGATTTAGGACAGGCAGTGAGTGGCAATGTCGGATGGAGAAAAGCACTGCGGGGTGGTCAGCATGGGGAGGTCAGGGAACATGCAGTGGCAATGTAGGATAGGTTTCTGAAAAACATCGCGGGGTGGTGCGCATTGTATGGATGTGTGTTACATTACATTCACTAGTAGGAGTGAGAAAAACATCACGGTGTGTTGTGAATCGCAGGGTCTGAATTAGGATAGGCAGTGAGTGGCAATGTAGGATGGAGAAAAGCACCGCGGGGTGGTCAGAATGGGGAGGTCATGGAACATGCAGTGGCAATGTAGGATAGTTTTCTGAAAAACATCGCGGGGTGGTGCGCATTGTATGGGTGTGTGTTACATTACATTCACTAGTAGGAGTGAGAAAAACATCACAGGGTGGTGCGCATTGTATGGGTGTGTGTTACATTACATTCACTAGTAGGAGTGAGAAAAACATCACGCGGTGGTGCGCATTGTATGGGTGTGTGTTGCATAACATTCACTAGTAGGAGTGAGAAAAACATCACGGGGTGGTGTGAATCGGAGGGTCTGATTTAGGATTTGCAGTGAGTGGCAATGTCGGAGAGAGAAAAGCACTGCGCGGTGGTCAGCATGGGGAGGTCAGGGAACATGCAGTGGCAATGTAGGATAGGTTTCTGAAAAGCATCCCGGGTTGGTGCGCATTGTATGGGTGTGTGTTACATTACATTCACTAGTAGGAGTGAGAAAAAGATCACGGGGTGGTGCGCATTGTATGGGTGTGTGTTACATTACATTCACTAGAAGGAGTGAGAAAAACATCACGGGGTGGTGTGAATCAGTGGGTCTGAATTAGGATAGGCAGTGAGTGGCAATGTAGGATGGAAAAAAGCACCGCGTGGTGGTCAGCATGGGGAGGTCAGGGAACATGCAATGGCAATGTAGGATAGGTTTCTGAAAAACATCGCGGGGTGGTGCGCATTGTATGGTTGTCTGTTACATTACATTCACTAGTAGGACTGAGAAAAACATCACGGGGTGGTGTGAATCCGAGGGTCTGAATTAGGATAGGCAGTGAGTGGCACTGTAGGAAGGAGAAAAGCACCGCGCGTCCGTCAGCATGGGGAGGTCAGGGAACATGCAGTGGCAAATTAGGATAGGTTTCTGAAAAACATTGCGGGGTGGTGCGCATTGTATGGGTTTGTGTTACATTACATTCACTAGTAGGAGTGAGAAAAACATCACGGGGTGGTGCGCATTGTATGGGTGTGTGTTACATTACATTCACTAGTAGGAGTGAGAAAAACATCACGGGGTGGTGCGCATTGTATGGGTGTGTGTTACATTACATTCCCTAGTAGGAGTGAGAAAAACATCACGGGGTGTTGTGATTCGGAGGGTCTCAATTAGGATAGGCAGTGAGTGGGAATGTAGGATGGAGAAAAGCTCCGCGGGGTGGTCAGAATGGGGAGGTCATGGAACATGCAGTGGCAATGTAGGATAGGTTTCTGAAAAACATCGCGGGGTGGTGCGCATTGTATGGGTGTGTGTTACATTACATTCACTAGTAGGAGTGAGAAAAACATCACGGGGTGGTGCGCATTGTATGGGTGTGTGTTACATTACATTCACTAGTAGGAGTGAGAAAAACATCACGCGGTGGTGCGCATTGTATGGGTGTGTGTTACATTACATTCACTAGTAGGAGTGAGAAAAACATCACGGGGTGGTGCGCATTGTATGGTGGTGTGTTACATTACATTCACTAGTAGGAGTGAGAAAAACATCATGGGGTGGTGTGAATTGGAGTGTCTGAATTAGTATAGGCAGTGAGTGGCAATGTAGGATGGAGAAAAGCACCGCGGGGTGGTCAGAATGGGGAGGTCATGGAACATGCAGTGGCAATGTAGGATAGGTTTATGAAAAATATCGCGGGGTGGTGCGCATTGTATGGGTGTGTGTTACATTACATTCACTAGTAGGAGTGAGAAAAACATCACGGGGTGGTGTGAATCTGAGGGCCTGAATTAGGATAGGCAGTGAGTGCAATGTAGGATGGAGAAAAGGACCGAGGGGTGGTCAGAATGGGGAGGTCATGGAACGTGCAGTGGCAATGTAGGATAGTTTTCTGAAAAACATCGCGGGGTGGTGCGCATTGTATGGGTGTGTGTTACATTACATTCACTATTAGGAGTGAGAAAAACATCACGGGATGGTGCGCATTGTATGGGTGTGTGTTACATTACATTCCCTTGTAGGAGTGAGAAAAACATCACGGGGTGTTGTGATTCGGAGGGTCTCAATTAGGATAGGCAGTGAGTGGGAATGTAGGATGGAGAAAAGCTCCGCGGGGTGGTCAGAATGGGGAGGTCATGGAACATGCAGTGGCAATGTAGGATAGGTTTCTGAAAAACATCGCGGGGTGGTGCGCATTGTATGGGTGTGTGTTACATTACATTCACTAGTAGGAGTGAGAAAAACATCACGGGGTGGTGCGCATTGTATGGGTGTGTGTTACATTACATTCACTAGTAGGAGTGAGAAAAACATCACGCGGTGGTGCGCATTGTATGGGTGTGTGTTACATTACAGTCACTAGTAGGAGTGAGAAAAAAATCACGGGGTGGTGTGAATCGGAGGGTCTGAATTAGGATAGGCAGTGAGTGGAAATGTAGGATGGAGAAAAGCACCGCGGGGTGGTCAGCATGGGGAGGTCAGGGAACATGCAGTGGCAATATAGGATAGGTTTATGAAAAATATCGCGGGGTGGTGCGCATTGTATGGGTGTGTGTTACATTACATTCACTAGTAGGAGTGAGAAAAACATCACGGGATGGTGTGAATCGGAGGGTCTGAATTAGGATAGGCAGTGAGTGGCAATGTCGGATGGAGAAAAGCACCGCGGGGTGTTTAGCATGGGGAGGTCAGGGAACATGCAGTGGCAATGTAGGATAGGTTTCTGAAAAACATCGCGGGGTGGTGCGCATTGTATGGGTGCGTGTTACATTACATTCACTAGTAGGAGTTAGAAAAATATCACGGGGTGGTGCGCATTGTATGGGTGTTTGTTACATTACATTCAGAAGTAGGAGTGAGAAAAACATCACGGTGTGGTGTGAATCACAGGGTCTGAATTAGGATAGGCAGTTAGTGGCAATGTAGGATGGAGAAAAGCACCGCGGGGTGGTCAGCATGGGGATGTCAGGGAACATGCAGTGGCAATGTAGGATAGGTTTCTGAAAAACATCGCGGGGTGGTGCGCATTGTATGGTTGTGTATTACATTACATTCACTAGTAGGAGTGAGAAAAACATCACGGGGTAGTGAGCATTGTATGGGTGCGTGTTACATTACATTCACTAGTAGGAGTGAGAAAAACATCACGGGTTGGTGTGAATCGCAGGGCCTGAATTAGGATAGGCAGTGAGTGGCAATGTAGGATGGAGAAAAGCACCGCGGGGTGGTCAGCATGGGGAGGTCAGGGAACATGCATTGGCAATGTAGGATAGGTTTCTGAAAAACATCGCAGGTTGGTGCGCATTGTATGGTTGTGTGTTACATTACATTCACTAGTAGGAGTGAGAAAAACATCACGGGGTGGTGTGAATTGGAGGGTCTGAATTAGTATAGGCAGTGAATGGCAATGTAGGATGGAGAAAAGCACCGCGGGGTGGTCAGAATGGGGAGGTCATGGAACATGCAGTGGCAATGTAGGATAGGTTTCTGAAAAACATCGCGGGGTGGTGCGCATTGTATGGGTGTGTGTTACATTACATTCACTAGTAGGAGTGAGAAAAACATCACAGGGTGGTGCGCATTGTATGGGTGTGTGTTACATTACATTCACTAATAGGAGTGAGAAAAACATCACGCGGTGCTGCGCATTGTATGGGTGTGTGTTACATTACATTCACTAGTAGGAGTGAGAAAAACATCACGGGGTGGTGTGAATCGGAGGGTCTGAATTAGGATAGGCAGTGAGTGGCAATGTAGGATGGAGAAAAGCACCGCCCGCTGGTCAGCATGGGGAGGTCAGGGAACATGCAGTGGCAATGTAGGATATTTTTCTGAAAAATATCGCGGGGTGGTGCGCATTGTATGGGTGTGTGTTACATTACATTCACTAGAAGGAGTGAGAAAAACATCACGGGGTGGTGTGAATCGAAGGGTCTGAATTAGGATAGGCAGTGAGTGGCAATGTAGGATGGAGGAAAGCAACGCGGGGTGGTCAGCATGGGGAGGTCAGGGAACATGCAGTGGCAATGAACGCTAGTTTTCTGAAAAACTTCCTGGGTTGGTGCCCATTGTATGGGTGTGTGTTACATTACATTCACTAGTAGGAGTGAGAAAAACATCACGGGGTTGTGTGAATCGGAGGGTCTGAATTAGGATAGGCAGTGAGTGGCAATGAAGGATGGAGAAAAGCTCCGCGGGGTGGTCAGCATGCGGACGTCAGGGAACATGCAGTGGCAATGTAGGATAGGTTTCTGAAAAACATCGCGGGATGGTGCACATTGTATGGGTGTGTGTTACATAACATTCACTAGTAGGAGTGAGAAAAACATCACGGGGTGGTGTGAATCGGAGGGTCTGATTTAGGACAGGCAGTGACTGGCAATGTCGGATGGAGAAAAGCACTGCGGGGTGGTCAGCATGGGGAGGTCAGGGAACATGCAGTGGCAATGTAGGATAGGTTTCTGAAAAGCATCCCGGGTTGGTGCGCATTGTATGGGTGTGTGTTACATTACATTCACTAGTAGGAGTGAGAAAAAGATCACGGGGTGGTGCGCATTGTATGGGTGTGTGTTACATTACATTCACTAGAAGGAGTGAGAAAAACATCACGGGGTGGTGTGAATCAGAGGGTCTGAATTAGGATAGGCAGTGAGTGGCAATGTAGGATGGAAAAAAGCAACGCGTGGTGGTCAGCATGGGGAGGTCAGGGAACATGCAATGGCAATGTAGGATAGGTTTCTGAAAAACATCGCGGGGTGGTGCGCATTGTATGGTTGTCTGTTACATTACATTCACTAGTAGGACTGAGAAAAACATCACGGGGTGGTGTGAATCGGAGGGTCTGAATTAGGATAGGCAGTGAGTGGCACTGTAGGAAGGAGAAAAGCACCGCGGGTCCGTCAGCATGGGGAGGTCAGGGAACATGCAGTGGCAAATTAGGATAGGTTTCTGAAAAACATCGCGGGGTGGTGCGCATTGTATGGGTGTGTGTTACATTACATTCACTAGTAGGAGTGAGAAAAACATCACGGGGTGGTGCGCATTGTATGGGTGTGTGTTACATTACATTCACTAGTAGGAGTGAGAAAAACATCACGGGGTGGTGCGCATTGTATGGGTGTGTGTTACATTACATTCCCTAGTAGGAGTGAGAAAAACATCACGGGGTGTTGTGATTCGGAGGGTCTCAATTAGGATAGGCAGTGAGTGGGAATGTAGGATGGAGAAAAGCTCCGCGGGGTGGTCAGAATGGGGAGGTCATGGAACATGCAGTGGCAATGTAGGATAGGTTTCTGAAAAACATCGCGGGGTGGTGCGCATTGTATGGGTGTGTGTTACATTACATTCGCTAGTAGGAGTGAGAAAAACATCACGGGGTGGTGCGCATTGTATGGGTGTGTGTTACATTACATTCACTAGTAGGAGTGAGAAAAACATCACGCGGTGGTGCGCATTGTATGGGTGTGTGTTACATTACATTCACTAGTAGGAGTGAGCAAAACATCACGGGGTGGTGCGCATTGTATGGGTGTGTGTTACATTACATTCACTAGTAGGAGTGAGAAAAATATCACGGGGTGGTGTGAATCGGAGGGTCTGAATTAGGATAGGCAGTGAGTGGCAATGTAGGATGGAGAAAAGGACCGAGGGGTGGTCAGAATGGGGAGGTCATGGAACATGCAGTGGCAATGTAGGATAGTTTTCTGAAAAACATCGCAGGGTGGTGCGCATTGTATGGGTGTGTGTTACATTACATTCACTAGTAGGAGTGCGAAAAACATCACGGGGTGGTGTGAATCGGAGGGTCTGAAATAGGATAGGCAGTGAGTGGCAATGTAGGATGGAGATAAGCACCGCGGGGTGGTCAGCATGTGTAGGTCAGGGAACATGCAGTGGCAATGCAGGATAGGTTTCTGAAAAACATCGGGGGGTGCTGCGCATTGTATGGGTGTGTGTTACATTACATTCACTAGTAGGAGTGAGAAAAACATCACGGTGTGGTGTGAATCGGAGGGTCTCAATTAGGATAGGCAGTGAGTGGCAATGTAGGATGGAGTAAAGCACCACGGGGTGGTCAGCGTGGGGAAGTCAGGGAACATGCAGTGGGAATGTAGGATAGTTTTCGGAAAAACATCACGGGGTGGTGCGCATTGTATGGGTGTGTGTTACATTACATTCACTATTAGGAGTGAGAAAAACATCACGGGATGGTGCGCATTGTATGGGTGTGTGTTACATTACATTCCCTTGTAGGAGTGAGAAAAACATCACGGGGTGTTGTGATTCGGAGGGTCTCAATTAGGATAGGCAGTGAGTGGGAATGTAGGATGGAGAAAAGCTCCGCGGGGTGGTCAGAATGGGGAGGTCATGGAACATGCAGTGGCAATGTAGGATAGGTTTCTGAAAAACATCGCGGGGTGGTGCGCATTGTATGGGTGTGTGTTACATTACATTCACTAGTAGGAGTGAGAAAAACATCACGGGGTGGTGCGCATTGTATGGGTGTGTGTTACATTACATTCACTAGTAGGAGTGAGAAAAACATCACGCGGTGGTGCGCATTGTATGGGTGTGTGTTACATTACAGTCACTAGTAGGAGTGAGAAAAAAATCACGGGGTGGTGTGAATCGGAGGGTCTGAATTAGAATAGGCAGTGAGTGGAAATGTAGGATGGAGAAAAGCACCGCGGGGTGGTCAGCATGGGGAGGTCAGGGAACATGCAGTGGCAATGTAGGATAGGTTTATGAAAAATATCGCGGGGTGGTGCGCATTGTATGGGTGTGTGTTACATTACATTCACTAGTAGGAGTGAGAAAAACATCACGGGATGGTGTGAATCGGAGGGTCTGAATTAGGATAGGCAGTGAGTGGCAATGTCGGATGGAGAAAAGCACCGCGGGGTGTTTAGCATGTGGAGGTCAGGGAACTTGCAGTGGCAATGTAGGATAGGTTTCTGAAAAACATCGCGGTGTGTTGCGCATTGTATGGGTGCGTGTTACATTACATTCACTAGTAGGAGTGAGAAAAATATCACGGGGTGGTGCGCATTGTATGGGTGTTTGTTACATTACATTCAGTAGTAGGAGTGAGAAAAACATCACGGTGTGGTGTGAATCACAGGGTCTGAATTAGGATAGGCAGTTAGTGGCAATGTAGGATGGAGAAAAGCACCGCGGGTTGGTCAGCATGGGGATGTCAGGGAACATGCAGTGGCAATGTAGGATAGGTTTCTGAAAAACATCGCGGGGTGGTGCGCATTGTATGGTTGTGTATTACATTACATTCACTAGTAGGAGTGAGAAAAACATCACGGGGTAGTGAGCATTGTATGGGTGCGTGTTACATTACATTCACTAGTAGGAGTGAGAAAAACATCACGGGTTGGTGTGAATCGCAGGGCCTGAATTAGGATAGGCAGTGAGTGGCAATGTAGGATGGAGAAAAGCACCGCGGGGTGGTCAGCATGGGGAGGTCAGGGAACATGCAATGGCAATGTAGGATAGGTTTCTGAAAAACATCGCAGGTTGGTGCGCATTGTATGGTTGTGTGTTACATTACATTCACTAGTAGGAGTGAGAAAAACATCACGGGGTGGTGTGAATTGGAGGGTCTGAATTAGTATAGGCAGTGAGTGGCAATGTAGGATGGAGAAAAGCACCGCGGGGTGGTCAGAATGGGGAGGTCATGGAACATGCAGTGGCAATGTAGGATAGGTTTCTGAAAAACATCGCGGGGTGGTGCGCATTGTATGGGTGTGTGTTACATTACATTCACTAGTAGGAGTGAGAAAAACATCACAGGTTGGTGCGCATTGTATGGGTGTGTGTTACATTACATTCACTAATAGGAGTGAGAAAAACATCACGCGGTGGTGCGCATTGTATGGGTGTGTGTTACATTACATTCACTAGTAGGAGTGAGAAAAACATCGCGGGGTGGTGTGAATCGGAGGGTCTGAATTAGGATAGGCAGTGAGTGGCAATGTAGGATGGAGAAAAGCACCGCCCGCTGGTCAGCATGGGGAGGTCAGGGAACATGCAGTGGCAATGTAGGATATTTTTCTGAAAAATATCGCGGGGTGGTGCGCATTGTATGGATGTGTGTTACATTACATTCACTAGAAGGAGTGAGAAAAACATCACGGGGTGGTGTGAATCGAAGGGTCTGAATTAGGATAGGCAGTGAGTGGCAATGTAGGATGGAGAAAAGCACCGCGGGGTGGTCAGAATGGGGAGGTCATGGAACATGCAGTGGCAATGTAGGATAGGTTTCTGAAAAACATCGCGGGGTGGTGCGCATTGTATGGGTGTGTGTTACATTACATTCACTAGTAGGAGTGAGAAAAACATCACAGGGTGGTGCGCATTGTATGGGTGTGTGTTACATTACATTCACTAGTAGGAGTGAGAAAAACATCACGCGGTGGTGCGCATTGTATGGGTGTGTGTTGCATAACATTCACTAGTAGGAGTGAGAAAAACATCACGGGGTGGTGTGAATCGGAGGGTCTGATTTAGGATTTGCAGTGAGTGGCAATGTCGGAGAGAGAAAAGCACCGCGCGGTGGTCAGCATGGGGAGGTCAGGGAACATGCAGTGGCAATGTAGGATAGGTTTCTGAAAAGCATCCCGGGTTGGTGCGCATTGTATGGGTGTGTGTTACATTACATTCACTAGTAGGATTGAGAAAAATATCACGGGGTGGTGCGCATTGTATGGGTGTGTGTTACATTACATTCACTAGAAGGAGTGAGAAAAACATCACGGGGTGGTGTGAATCAGAGGGTCTGAATTAGGATAGGCAGTGAGTGGCAATGTAGGATGGAAAAAAGCAACGCGTGGTTGTCAGCATGGGGAGGTCAGGGAACATGCAATGGCAATGTAGGATAGGTTTCTGAAAAACATCGCGGGATGGTGCGCATTGTATGGTTGTCTGTTACATTACATTCACTAGTAGGACTGAGAAAAACATCACGGGGTTGTGTGAATCGGAGGGTCTGAATTAGGATAGGCAGTGAGTGGCACTGTAGGAAGGAGAAAAGCACCGCGGGTCCGTCAGCATGGGGAGGTCAGGGAACATGCAGTGGCAAATTAGGATAGGTTTCTGAAAAACATCGCGGGGTGGTGCGCATTGTATGGGTGTGTGTTACATTACATTCACTAGTAGGAGTGAGAAAAACATCACGGGGTGGTGCGCATTGTATGGGTGTGTGTTACATTACATTCACTAGTAGGAGTGAGAAAAACATCACGGGGTGGTGCGCATTGTATGGGTGTGTGTTACATTACATTCCCTAGTAGGAGTGAGAAAAACATCACGGGGTGTTGTGATTCGGAGGGTCTCAATTAGGATAGGCAGTGAGTGGGAATGTAGGATGGAGAAAAGCTCCGCGGGGTGGTCAGAATGGGGAGGTCATGGAACATGCAGTGGCAATGTAGGATAGGTTTCTGAAAAACATCGCGGGGTGGTGCGCATTGTATGGGTGTGTGTTACATTACATTCACTAGTAGGAGTGAGAAAAACATCACGGGGTGGTGCGCATTGTATGGGTGTGTGTTACATTACATTCACTAGTAGGAGTGAGAAAAACATCACGCGGTGGTGCGCATTGTATGGGTGTGTGTTACATTACATTCACTAGTAGGAGTGAGAAAAACATCACGGGGTGGTGCGCATTGTATGGGTGTGTGTTACATTACATTCACTAGTAGGAGTGAGAAAAATATCACGGGGTGGTGTGAATCGGAGGGTCTGAATTAGGATAGGCAGTGAGTGGCAATGTAGGATGGAGAAAAGGACCGAGGGGTGGTCAGAATGGGGAGGTCATGGAACATGCAGTGGCAATGTAGGATAGTTTTCTGAAAAACATCGCAGGGTGGTGCGCATTGTATGGGTGTGTGTTACATTACATTCACTAGTAGGAGTGCGAAAAACATCACGGGGTGGTGTGAATCGGAGGGTCTGAAATAGGATAGGCAGTGAGTGGCAATGTAGGATGGAGATAAGCACCGCGGGGTGGTCAGCATGTGTAGGTCAGGGAACATGCAGTGGCAATGCAGGATAGGTTTCTGAAAAACATCGGGGGGTGCTGCGCATTGTATGGGTGTGTGTTACATTACATTCACTAGTAGGAGTGAGAAAAACATCACGGTGTGGTGTGAATCGGAGGGTCTCAATTAGGATAGGCAGTGAGTGGCAATGTAGGATGGAGAAAAGCACCACGGGGTGGTCAGCGTGGGGAAGTCAGGGAACATGCAGTGGGAATGTAGGATAGTTTTCGGAAAAACATCACGGGGTGGTGCGCATTGTATGGGTGTGTGTTATATTACATTCACTATTAGGAGTGAGAAAAACATCACGGGGTGTTGTGATTCGGAGGGTCTCAATTAGGATAGGCAGTGAGTGGGAATGTAGGATGGAGAAAAGCTCCGCGGGGTGGTCAGAATGGGGAGGTCATGGAACATGCAGTGGCAATGTAGGATAGGTTTCTGAAAAACATCGCGGGGTGGTGCGCATTGTATGGGTGTGTGTTAAATTACATTCACTAGTAGGAGTGAGAAAAACATCACGGGGTGGTGCGCATTGTATGGGTGTGTGTTACATTACATTCACTAGTAGGAGTGAGAAAAACATCACGCGGTGGTGCGCATTGTATGGGTGTGTGTTACATTACATTCACTAGTAGGAGTGAGAAAAACATCACGCGGTGGTGCGCATTGTATGGGTGTGTGTTACATTACAGTCACTAGTAGGAGTGAGAAAAAAATCACGGGGTGGTGTGAATCGGAGGGTCTGAATTAGGATAGGCAGTGAGTGGAAATGTAGGATGGAGAAAAGCACCGCGGGGTGGTCAGGATGGGGAGGTCAGGGAACATGCAGTGGCAATGTAGGATAGGTTTATGAAAAATATCGCGGGGTGGTGCGCATTGTATGGGTGTGTGTTACATTACATTCACTAGTAGGAGTGAGAAAAACATCACGGGATGGTGTGAATCGGAGGGTCTGAATTAGGATAGGCAGTGAGTGGCAATGTCGGATGGAGAAAAGCACCGCGGGGTGTTTAGCATGTGGAGGTCAGGGAACATGCAGTGGCAATGTAGGATAGGTTTCTGAAAAACATCGCGGGGTGTTGCGCATTGTATGGGTGCGTGTTACATTACATTCACTAGTAGGAGTGAGAAAAATATCACGGGGTGGTGCGCATTGTATGGGTGTTTGGTACATTACATTCAGTAGTAGGAGTGAGAAAAACATCACGGTGTGGTGTGAATCACAGGGTCTGAATTAGGATAGGCAGTTAGTGGCAATGTAGGATGGAGAAAAGCACCGCGGGGTGGTCAGCATGGGGATGTCAGGGAACATGCAGTGGCAATGTAGGATAGGTTTCTGAAAAACATCGCGGGGTGGTGCGCATTGTATGGTTGTGTATTACATTACATTCACTAGTAGGAGTGAGAAAAACATCACGGGGTAGTGAGCATTGTATGGGTGCGTGTTACATTACATTCACTAGTAGGAGTGAGAAAAACATCACGGGTTGGTGTGAATCGCAGGGCCTGAATTAGGATAGGCAGTGAGTGGCAATGTAGGATGGAGAAAAGCACCGCGGGGTGGTCAGCATGGGGAGGTCAGGGAACATGCAATGGCAATGTAGGATAGGTTTCTGAAAAACATCGCAGGTTGGTGCGCATTGTATGGTTGTGTGTTACATTACATTCACTAGTAGGAGTGAGAAAAACATCACGGGGTGGTGTGAATTGGAGGGTCTGAATTAGTATAGGCAGTGAGTGGCAATGTAGGATGGAGAAAAGCACCGCGGGGTGGTCAGAATGGGGAGGTCATGGAACCTGCAGTGGCAATGTAGGATAGGTTTCTGAAAAACATCGCGGGGTGGTGCGCATTGTATGGGTGTGTGTTACATTACATTCACTAGTAGGAGTGAGAAAAACATCACAGGGTGGTGCGCATTGTATGGGTGTGTGTTACATTACATTCACTAATAGGAGTGAGAAAAACATCACGCGGTGGTGCGCATTGTATGGGTGTGTGTTACATTACATTCACTAGTAGGAGTGAGAAAAACATCGCGGGGTGGTGTGAATCGGAGGGTGTGAATTAGGATAGGCAGTGAGTGGCAATGTAGGATGGAGAAAAGCACCACGGGGTGGTCAGCATGGGGAGGTCAGGGAACATGCAGTGGCAATGTAGGATATTTTTCTGAAAAATATCGCGGGGTGGTGCGCATTGTATGGGTGTGTGTTACATTACATTCACTAGAAGGAGTGAGAAAAACATCACGGGGTGGTGTGAATCGAAGGGTCTGAATTAGGATAGGCAGTGAGTGGCAATGTAGGATGGAGGAAAGCACCGCGGGGTGGTCAGCATGGGGAGGTCAGGGAACATGCAGTGGCAATGAACGCTAGTTTTCTGAAAAACTTCCTGGGTTGGTGCCCATTGTATGGGTGTGTGTTACATTACATTCACTAGTAGGAGTGAGAAAAACATCACGATGTTGTGTGAATCGGAGGGTCTGAATTAGGATAGGCAGTGAGTGGCAATGAAGGATGGAGAAAAGCTCCGCGGGGTGGTCAGCATGCGGACGTCAGGGAACATGCAGTGGCAATGTAGGATAGGTTTCTGAAAAACATCGCGGGATGGTGCACATTGTATGGGTGTGTGTTACATAACATTCACTAGTAGGAGTGAGAAAAACATCACGGGGTGGTGTGAATCGGAGGGTCTGATTTAGGACAGGCAGTGACTGGCAATGTCGGATGGAGAAAAGCACTGCGGGGTGGTCAGCATGGGGAGGTCAGGGAACATGCAGTGGCAATGTAGGATAGGTTTCTGAAAAACATCGCGGGGTGGTGCGCATTGTATGGATGTGTGTTACATTACATTCACTAGTAGGAGTGAGAAAAACATCACGGTGTGGTGTGAATCGCAGGGTCTGAATTAGGATAGGCAGTGAGTGGCAATGTAGGATGGAGAAAAGCACCGCGGGGTGGTCATAATGGGGAGGTCATGGAACATGCAGTGGCAATGTAGGATAGGTTTCTGAAAAACATCGCGGGGTGGTGCGCATTGTATGGGTGTGTGTTACATTACATTCACTAGTAGGAGTGAGAAAAACATCACAGGGTGGTGCGCATTGTATGGGTGTGTGTTACATTACATTCACTAGTAGGAGTGAGAAAAACATCACGCGGTGGTGCGCATTGTATGGGTGTGTGTTGCATAACATTCACTAGTAGGAGTGAGAAAAACATCACGGGGTGGTGTGAATCGGAGGGTCTGATTTAGGATTTGCAGTGAGTGGCAATGTCGGAGAGAGAAAAGCACCGCGCGGTGGTCAGCATGGGGAGGTCAGGGAACATGCAGTGGCAATGTAGGATAGGTTTCTGAAAAGCATCCCGGGTTGGTGCGCATTGTATGGGTGTGTGTTACATTACATTCACTAGTAGGAGTGAGAAAAACATCACGGGGTGGTGCGCATTGTATGGGTGTGTGTTACATTACATTCACTAGAAGGAGTGAGAAAACCATCACGGGGTGGTGTGAATCAGAGGGTCTGAATTAGGATAGGCAGTGAGTGGCAATGTAGGATGGAGAAAAGGACCGAGGGGTGGTCAGAATGGGGAGGTCATGGAACATGCAGTGGCAATGTAGGATAGTTTTCTGAAAAACATCGCAGGGTGGTGCGCATTGTATGGGTGTGTGTTACATTACATTCACTAGTAGGAGTGCGAAAAACATCACGGGGTGGTGTGAATCGGAGGGTCTGAAATAGGATAGGCAGTGAGTGGCAATGTAGGATGGAGATAAGCACCGCGGGGTGGTCAGCATGTGTAGGTCAGGGAACATGCAGTGGCAATGCAGGATAGGTTTCTGAAAAACATCGGGGGGTGCTGCGCATTGTATGGGTGTGTGTTACATTACATTCACTAGTAGGAGTGAGAAAAACATCACGGTGTGGTGTGAATCGGAGGGTCTCAATTAGGATAGGCAGTGAGTGGCAATGTAGGATGGAGAAAAGCACCACGGGGTGGTCAGCGTGGGGAAGTCAGGGAACATGCAGTGGGAATGTAGGATAGTTTTCGGAAAAACATCACGGGGTGGTGCGCATTGTATGGGTGTGTGTTACATTACATTCACTAGTAGGAGTGAGAAAAACATCACGGGATGGTGCGCATTGTATGGGTGTGTGTTACATTACATTCCCTTGTAGGAGTGAGAAAAACATCACGGGGTGTTGTGATTCGGAGGGTCTCAATTAGGATAGGCAGTGAGTGGGAATGTAGGATGGAGAAAAGCTCCGCGGGGTGGTCAGAATGGGGAGGTCATGGAACATGCAGTGGCAATGTAGGATAGGTTTCTGAAAAACATCGCGGGGTGGTGCGCATTGTATGGGTGTGTGTTACATTACATTCACTAGTAGGAGTGAGAAAAACATCACGGGGTGGTGCGCATTGTATGGGTGTGTGTTACATTACATTCACTAGTAGGAGTGAGAAAAACATCACGCCGTGGTGCGCATTGTATGGGTGTGTGTTACATTACATTCACTAGTAGGAGTGAGAAAAACATCACGCGGTGGTGCGCATTGTATGGGTGTGTGTTACATTACAGTCACTAGTAGGAGTGAGAAAAAAATCACGGGGTGGTGTGAATCGGAGGGTCTGAATTAGGATAGGCAGTGAGTGGAAATGTAGGATGGAGAAAAGCACCGCGGGGTGGTCAGCATGGGGAGGTCAGGGAACATGCAGTGGCAATGTAGGATAGGTTTATGAAAAATATCGCGGGGTGGTGCGCATTGTATGGGTGTGTGTTACATTACATTCACTAGTAGGAGTGAGAAAAACATCACGGGATGGTGTGAATCGGAGGGTCTGAATTAGGATAGGCAGTGAGTGGCAATGTCGGATGGAGAAAAGCACCGCGGGGTGTTTAGCATGGGGAGGTCAGGGAACATGCAGTGGCAATGTAGGATAGGTTTCTGAAAAACATCGCGGGGTGGTGCGCATTGTATGGGTGCGTGTTACATTACATTCACTAGTAGGAGTGAGAAAAATATCACGGGGTGGTGCGCATTGTATGGGTGTTTGTTACATTACATTCAGTAGTAGGAGTGAGAAAAACATCACGGTGTGGTGTGAATCACAGGGTCTGAATTAGGATAGGCAGTTAGTGGCAATGTAGGATGGAGAAAAGCACCGCGGGGTGGTCAGCATGGGGATGTCAGGGAACATGCAGTGGCAATGTAGGATAGGTTTCTGAAAAACATCGCGGGGTGGTGCGCATTGTATGGTTGTGTATTACATTACATTCACTAGTAGGAGTGAGAAAAACATCACGGGGTAGTGAGCATTGTATGGGTGCGTGTTACATTACATTCACCAGTAGGAGTGAGAAAAACATCACGGGTTGGTGTGAATCGCAGGGCCTGAATTAGGATAGGCAGTGAGTGGCAATGTAGGATGGAGAAAAGCACCGCGGGGTGGTCAGCATGGGGAGGTCAGGGAACATGCAATGGCAATGTAGGATAGGTTTCTGAAAAACATCGCAGGTTGGTGCGCATTGTATGGTTGTGTGTTACATTACATTCACTAGTAGGAGTGAGAAAAACATCACGGGGTGGTGTGAATTGGAGGGTCTGAATTAGTATAGGCAGTGAATGGCAATGTAGGATGGAGAAAAGCACCGAGGGGTGGTCAGAATGGGGAGGTCATGGAACATGCAGTGGCAATGTAGGATAGGTTTCTGAACAACATCGCGGGGTGGTGCGCATTGTATGGGTGTGTGTTACATTACATTCACTAGTAGGAGTAAGAAAAACATCACAGGGTGGTGCGCATTGTATGGGTGTGTGTTACATTACATTCACTAATAGGAGTGAGAAAAACATCACGCGGTGGTGCGCATTGTATGGGTGTGTGTTACATTACATTCACTAGTAGGAGTGAGAAAAACATCACGGGGTGGTGTGAATCGGAGTGTCTGAATTAGGATAGGCAGTGAGTGGCAATGTAGGATGGAGAAAAGCACCGCCCGCTGGTCAGCATGGGGAGGTCAGGGAACATGCAGTGGCAATGTAGGATATTTTTCTGAAAAATATCGCGGGGTGGTGCGCATTGTATGGGTGTGTGTTACATTACATTCACTAGAAAGAGTGAGAAAAACATCACGGGGTGGTGTGAATCGAAGGGTCTGAATTAGGATAGGCAGTGAGTGGCAATGTAGGATGGAGGAAAGCAACGCGGGGTGGTCAGTATGGGGAGGTCAGGGAACATGCAGTGGCAATGAACGCTAGTTTTCTGAAAAACTTCCTTGGTTGGTGCCCATTGTATGGGTGTGTGTTACATTACATTCACTAGTAGGAGTGAGAAAAACATCACGGGGTTGTGTGAATCAGAGGGTCTGAATTAGGATAGGCAGTGAGTGGCAATGAAGGATGGAGAAAAGCTCCGCGGGGTGGTCAGCATGCGGACGTCAGGGAACATGCAGTGGCAATGTAGGATAGGTTTCTGAAAAACATCGCGGGATGGTGCACATTGTATGGGTGTGTGTTACATAACATTCACTAGTAGGAGTGAGAAAAACATCACGGGGTGGTGTGAATTGGAGGGTCTGATTTAGGACAGGCAGTGAGTGGCAATGTCGGATGGAGAAAAGCACTGCGGGGTGGTCAGCATGGGGAGGTCAGGGAACATGCAGTGGCAATGTAGGATAGGTTTCTGAAAAACATCGCGGGGTGGTGCGCATTGTATGGATGTGTGTTACATTACATTCACTAGTAGGAGTGAGAAAAACATCACGGTGTGTTGTGAATCGCAGGGTCTGAATTAGGATAGGCAGTGAGTGGCAATGTAGGATGGAGAAAAGCACCGCGGGGTGGTCAGAATGGGGAGGTCATGGAACATGCAGTGGCAATGTAGGATAGTTTTCTGAAAAACATCGCGGGGTGGTGCGCATTGTATGGGTGTGTGTTACATTACATTCACTAGTAGGAGTGAGAAAAACATCACAGGGTGGTGCGCATTGTATGGGTGTGTGTTACATTACATTCACTAGTAGGAGTGAGAAAAACATCACGCGGTGGTGCGCATTGTATGGGTGTGTGTTGCATAACATTCACTAGTAGGAGTGAGAAAAACATCACGGGGTGGTGTGAATCGGAGGGTCTGATTTAGGATTTGCAGTGAGTGGCAATGTCGGAGAGAGAAAAGCACTGCGCGGTGGTCAGCATGGGGAGGTCAGGGAACATGCAGTGGCAATGTAGGATAGGTTTCTGAAAAGCATCCCGGGTTGGTGCGCATTGTATGGGTGTGTGTTACATTACATTCACTAGTAGGAGTGAGAAAAAGATCACGGGGTGGTGCGCATTGTATGGGTGTGTGTTACATTACATTCACTAGAAGGAGTGAGAAAAACATCACGGGGTGGTGTGAATCAGTGGGTCTGAATTAGGATAGGCAGTGAGTGGCAATGTAGGATGGAAAAAAGCACCGCGTGGTGGTCAGCATGGGGAGGTCAGGGAACATGCAATGGCAATGTAGGATAGGTTTCTGAAAAACATCGCGGGGTGGTGCGCATTGTATGGTTGTCTGTTACATTACATTCACTAGTAGGACTGAGAAAAACATCACGGGGTGGTGTGAATCCGAGGGTCTGAATTAGGATAGGCAGTGAGTGGCACTGTAGGAAGGAGAAAAGCACCGCGCGTCCGTCAGCATGGGGAGGTCAGGGAACATGCAGTGGCAAATTAGGATAGGTTTCTGAAAAACATTGCGGGGTGGTGCGCATTGTATGGGTTTGTGTTACATTACATTCACTAGTAGGAGTGAGAAAAACATCACGGGGTGGTGCGCATTGTATGGGTGTGTGTTACATTACATTCACTAGTAGGAGTGAGAAAAACATCACGGGGTGGTGCGCATTGTATGGGTGTGTGTTACATTACATTCCCTAGTAGGAGTGAGAAAAACATCACGGGGTGTTGTGATTCGGAGGGTCTCAATTAGGATAGGCAGTGAGTGGGAATGTAGGATGGAGAAAAGCTCCGCGGGGTGGTCAGAATGGGGAGGTCATGGAACATGCAGTGGCAATGTAGGATAGGTTTCTGAAAAACATCGCGGGGTGGTGCGCATTGTATGGGTGTGTGTTACATTACATTCACTAGTAGGAGTGAGAAAAACATCACGGGGTGGTGCGCATTGTATGGGTGTGTGTTACATTACATTCACTAGTAGGAGTGAGAAAAACATCACGCGGTGGTGCGCATTGTATGGGTGTGTGTTACATTACATTCACTAGTAGGAGTGAGAAAAACATCACGGGGTGGTGCGCATTGTATGGTGGTGTGTTACATTACATTCACTAGTAGGAGTGAGAAAAACATCATGGGGTGGTGTGAATTGGAGGGTCTGAATTAGTATAGGCAGTGAGTGGCAATGTAGGATGGAGAAAAGCACCGCGGGGTGGTCAGAATGGGGAGGTCATGGAACATGCAGTGGCAATGTAGGATAGGTTTATGAAAAATATCGCGGGGTGGTGCGCATTGTATGGGTGTGTGTTACATTACATTCACTAGTAGGAGTGAGAAAAACATCACGGGGTGGTGTGAATCTGAGGGCCTGAATTAGGATAGGCAGTGAGTGCAATGTAGGATGGAGAAAAGGACCGAGGGGTGGTCAGAATGGGGAGGTCATGGAACGTGCAGTGGCAATGTAGGATAGTTTTCTGAAAAACATCGCGGGGTGGTGCGCATTGTATGGGTGTGTGTTACATTACATTCACTATTAGGAGTGAGAAAAACATCACGGGATGGTGCGCATTGTATGGGTGTGTGTTACATTACATTCCCTTGTAGGAGTGAGAAAAACATCACGGGGTGTTGTGATTCGGAGGGTCTCAATTAGGATAGGCAGTGAGTGGGAATGTAGGATGGAGAAAAGCTCCGCGGGGTGGTCAGAATGGGGAGGTCATGGAACATGCAGTGGCAATGTAGGATAGGTTTCTGAAAAACATCGCGGGGTGGTGCGCATTGTATGGGTGTGTGTTACATTACATTCACTAGTAGGAGTGAGAAAAACATCACGGGGTGGTGCGCATTGTATGGGTGTGTGTTACATTACATTCACTAGTAGGAGTGAGAAAAACATCACGCCGTGGTGCGCATTGTATGGGTGTGTGTTACATTACATTCACTAGTAGGAGTGAGAAAAACATCACGCGGTGGTGCGCATTGTATGGGTGTGTGTTACATTACAGTCACTAGTAGGAGTGAGAAAAAAATCACGGGGTGGTGTGAATCGGAGGGTCTGAATTAGGATAGGCAGTGAGTGGAAATGTAGGATGGAGAAAAGCACCGCGGGGTGGTCAGCATGGGGAGGTCAGGGAACATGCAGTGGCAATATAGGATAGGTTTATGAAAAATATCGCGGGGTGGTGCGCATTGTATGGGTGTGTGTTACATTACATTCACTAGTAGGAGTGAGAAAAACATCACGGGATGGTGTGAATCGGAGGGTCTGAATTAGGATAGGCAGTGAGTGGCAATGTCGGATGGAGAAAAGCACCGCGGGGTGTTTAGCATGGGGAGGTCAGGGAACATGCAGTGGCAATGTAGGATAGGTTTCTGAAAAACATCGCGGGGTGGTGCGCATTGTATGGGTGCGTGTTACATTACATTCACTAGTAGGAGTTAGAAAAATATCACGGGGTGGTGCGCATTGTATGGGTGTTTGTTACATTACATTCAGAAGTAGGAGTGAGAAAAACATCACGGTGTGGTGTGAATCACAGGGTCTGAATTAGGATAGGCAGTTAGTGGCAATGTAGGATGGAGAAAAGCACCGCGGGGTGGTCAGCATGGGGATGTCAGGGAACATGCAGTGGCAATGTAGGATAGGTTTCTGAAAAACATCGCGGGGTGGTGCGCATTGTATGGTTGTGTATTACATTACATTCACTAGTAGGAGTGAGAAAAACATCACGGGGTAGTGAGCATTGTATGGGTGCGTGTTACATTACATTCACTAGTAGGAGTGAGAAAAACATCACGGGTTGGTGTGAATCGCAGGGCCTGAATTAGGATAGGCAGTGAGTGGCAATGTAGGATGGAGAAAAGCACCGCGGGGTGGTCAGCATGGGGAGGTCAGGGAACATGCATTGGCAATGTAGGATAGGTTTCTGAAAAACATCGCAGGTTGGTGCGCATTGTATGGTTGTGTGTTACATTACATTCACTAGTAGGAGTGAGAAAAACATCACGGGGTGGTGTGAATTGGAGGGTCTGAATTAGTATAGGCAATGAATGGCAATGTAGGATGGAGAAAAGCACCGCGGGGTGGTCAGAATGGGGAGGTCATGGAACATGCAGTGGCAATGTAGGATAGGTTTCTGAAAAACATCGCGGGGTGGTGCGCATTGTATGGGTGTGTGTTACATTACATTCACTAGTAGGAGTGAGAAAAACATCACAGGGTGGTGCGCATTGTATGGGTGTGTGTTACATTACATTCACTAATAGGAGTGAGAAAAACATCACGCGGTGCTGCGCATTGTATGGGTGTGTGTTACATTACATTCACTAGTAGGAGTGAGAAAAACATCACGGGGTGGTGTGAATCGGAGGGTCTGAATTAGGATAGGCAGTGAGTGGCAATGTAGGATGGAGAAAAGCACCGCCCGCTGGTCAGCATGGGGAGGTCAGGGAACATGCAGTGGCAATGTAGGATATTTTTCTGAAAAATATCGCGGGGTGGTGCGCATTGTATGGGTGTGTGTTACATTACATTCACTAGAAGGAGTGAGAAAAACATCACGGGGTGGTGTGAATCGAAGGGTCTGAATTAGGATAGGCAGTGAGTGGCAATGTAGGATGGAGGAAAGCAACGCGGGGTGGTCAGCATGGGGAGGTCAGGGAACATGCAGTGGCAATGAACGCTAGTTTTCTGAAAAACTTCCTGGGTTGGTGCCCATTGTATGGGTGTGTGTTACATTACATTCACTAGTAGGAGTGAGAAAAACATCACGGGGTTGTGTGAATCGGAGGGTCTGAATTAGGATAGGCAGTGAGTGGCAATGAAGGATGGAGAAAAGCTCCGCGGGGTGGTCAGCATGCGGACGTCAGGGAACATGCAGTGGCAATGTAGGATAGGTTTCTGAAAAACATCGCGGGATGGTGCACATTGTATGGGTGTGTGTTACATAACATTCACTAGTAGGAGTGAGAAAAACATCACGGGGTGGTGTGAATCGGAGGGTCTGATTTAGGACAGGCAGTGACTGGCAATGTCGGATGGAGAAAAGCACTGCGGGGTGGTCAGCATGGGGAGGTCAGGGAACATGCAGTGGCAATGTAGGATAGGTTTCTGAAAAGCATCCCGGGTTGGTGCGCATTGTATGGGTGTGTGTTACATTACATTCACTAGTAGGAGTGAGAAAAAGATCACGGGGTGGTGCGCATTGTATGGGTGTGTGTTACATTACATTCACTAGAAGGAGTGAGAAAAACATCACGGGGTGGTGTGAATCAGAGGGTCTGAATTAGGATAGGCAGTGAGTGGCAATGTAGGATGGAAAAAAGCAACGCGTGGTGGTCAGCATGGGGAGGTCAGGGAACATGCAATGGCAATGTAGGATAGGTTTCTGAAAAACATCGCGGGGTGGTGCGCATTGTATGGTTGTCTGTTACATTACATTCACTAGTAGGACTGAGAAAAACATCACGGGGTGGTGTGAATCGGAGGGTCTGAATTAGGATAGGCAGTGAGTGGCACTGTAGGAAGGAGAAAAGCACCGCGGGTCCGTCAGCATGGGGAGGTCAGGGAACATGCAGTGGCAAATTAGGATAGGTTTCTGAAAAACATCGCGGGGTGGTGCGCATTGTATGGGTGTGTGTTACATTACATTCACTAGTAGGAGTGAGAAAAACATCACGGGGTGGTGCGCATTGTATGGGTGTGTGTTACATTACATTCACTAGTAGGAGTGAGAAAAACATCACGGGGTGGTGCGCATTGTATGGGTGTGTGTTACATTACATTCCCTAGTAGGAGTGAGAAAAACATCACGGGGTGTTGTGATTCGGAGGGTCTCAATTAGGATAGGCAGTGAGTGGGAATGTAGGATGGAGAAAAGCTCCGCGGGGTGGTCAGAATGGGGAGGTCATGGAACATGCAGTGGCAATGTAGGATAGGTTTCTGAAAAACATCGCGGGGTGGTGCGCATTGTATGGGTGTGTGTTACATTACATTCGCTAGTAGGAGTGAGAAAAACATCACGGGGTGGTGCGCATTGTATGGGTGTGTGTTACATTACATTCACTAGTAGGAGTGAGAAAAACATCACGCGGTGGTGCGCATTGTATGGGTGTGTGTTACATTACATTCACTAGTAGGAGTGAGCAAAACATCACGGGGTGGTGCGCATTGTATGGGTGTGTGTTACATTACATTCACTAGTAGGAGTGAGAAAAATATCACGGGGTGGTGTGAATCGGAGGGTCTGAATTAGGATAGGCAGTGAGTGGCAATGTAGGATGGAGAAAAGGACCGAGGGGTGGTCAGAATGGGGAGGTCATGGAACATGCAGTGGCAATGTAGGATAGTTTTCTGAAAAACATCGCAGGGTGGTGCGCATTGTATGGGTGTGTGTTACATTACATTCACTAGTAGGAGTGCGAAAAACATCACGGGGTGGTGTGAATCGGAGGGTCTGAAATAGGATAGGCAGTGAGTGGCAATGTAGGATGGAGATAAGCACCGCGGGGTGGTCAGCATGTGTAGGTCAGGGAACATGCAGTGGCAATGCAGGATAGGTTTCTGAAAAACATCGGGGGGTGCTGCGCATTGTATGGGTGTGTGTTACATTACATTCACTAGTAGGAGTGAGAAAAACATCACGGTGTGGTGTGAATCGGAGGGTCTCAATTAGGATAGGCAGTGAGTGGCAATGTAGGATGGAGTAAAGCACCACGGGGTGGTCAGCGTGGGGAAGTCAGGGAACATGCAGTGGGAATGTAGGATAGTTTTCGGAAAAACATCACGGGGTGGTGCGCATTGTATGGGTGTGTGTTACATTACATTCACTATTAGGAGTGAGAAAAACATCACGGGATGGTGCGCATTGTATGGGTGTGTGTTACATTACATTCCCTTGTAGGAGTGAGAAAAACATCACGGGGTGTTGTGATTCGGAGGGTCTCAATTAGGATAGGCAGTGAGTGGGAATGTAGGATGGAGAAAAGCTCCGCGGGGTGGTCAGAATGGGGAGGTCATGGAACATGCAGTGGCAATGTAGGATAGGTTTCTGAAAAACATCGCGGGGTGGTGCGCATTGTATGGGTGTGTGTTACATTACATTCACTAGTAGGAGTGAGAAAAACATCACGGGGTGGTGCGCATTGTATGGGTGTGTGTTACATTACATTCACTAGTAGGAGTGAGAAAAACATCACGCGGTGGTGCGCATTGTATGGGTGTGTGTTACATTACAGTCACTAGTAGGAGTGAGAAAAAAATCACGGGGTGGTGTGAATCGGAGGGTCTGAATTAGAATAGGCAGTGGGTGGAAATGTAGGATGGAGAAAAGCACCGCGGGGTGGTCAGCATGGGGAGGTCAGGGAACATGCAGTGGCAATGTAGGATAGGTTTATGAAAAATATCGCGGGGTGGTGCGCATTGTATGGGTGTGTGTTACATTACATTCACTAGTAGGAGTGAGAAAAACATCACGGGATGGTGTGAATCGGAGGGTCTGAATTAGGATAGGCAGTGAGTGGCAATGTCGGATGGAGAAAAGCACCGCGGGGTGTTTAGCATGTGGAGGTCAGGGAACTTGCAGTGGCAATGTAGGATAGGTTTCTGAAAAACATCGCGGTGTGTTGCGCATTGTATGGGTGCGTGTTACATTACATTCACTAGTAGGAGTGAGAAAAATATCACGGGGTGGTGCGCATTGTATGGGTGTTTGTTACATTACATTCAGTAGTAGGAGTGAGAAAAACATCACGGTGTGGTGTGAATCACAGGGTCTGAATTAGGATAGGCAGTTAGTGGCAATGTAGGATGGAGAAAAGCACCGCGGGGTGGTCAGCATGGGGATGTCAGGGAACATGCAGTGGCAATGTAGGATAGGTTTCTGAAAAACATCGCGGGGTGGTGCGCATTGTATGGTTGTGTATTACATTACATTCACTAGTAGGAGTGAGAAAAACATCACGGGGTAGTGAGCATTGTATGGGTGCGTGTTACATTACATTCACTAGTAGGAGTGAGAAAAACATCACGGGTTGGTGTGAATCGCAGGGCCTGAATTAGGATAGGCAGTGAGTGGCAATGTAGGATGGAGAAAAGCACCGCGGGGTGGTCAGCATGGGGAGGTCAGGGAACATGCAATGGCAATGTAGGATAGGTTTCTGAAAAACATCGCAGGTTGGTGCGCATTGTATGGTTGTGTGTTACATTACATTCACTAGTAGGAGTGAGAAAAACATCACGGGGTGGTGTGAATTGGAGGGTCTGAATTAGTATAGGCAGTGAGTGGCAATGTAGGATGGAGAAAAGCACCGCGGGGTGGTCAGAATGGGGAGGTCATGGAACATGCAGTGGCAATGTAGGATAGGTTTCTGAAAAACATCGCGGGGTGGTGCGCATTGTATGGGTGTGTGTTACATTACATTCACTAGTAGGAGTGAGAAAAACATCACAGGTTGGTGCGCATTGTATGGGTGTGTGTTACATTACATTCACTAATAGGAGTGAGAAAAACATCACGCGGTGGTGCGCATTGTATGGGTGTGTGTTACATTACATTCACTAGTAGGAGTGAGAAAAACATCGCGGGGTGGTGTGAATCGGAGGGTCTGAATTAGGATAGGCAGTGAGTGGCAATGTAGGATGGAGAAAAGCACCGCCCGCTGGTCAGCATGGGGAGGTCAGGGAACATGCAGTGGCAATGTAGGATATTTTTCTGAAAAATATCGCGGGGTGGTGCGCATTGTATGGATGTGTGTTACATTACATTCACTAGAAGGAGTGAGAAAAACATCACGGGGTGGTGTGAATCGAAGGGTCTGAATTAGGATAGGCAGTGAGTGGCAATGTAGGATGCAGAAAAGCACCGCGGGGTGGTCAGAATGGGGAGGTCATGGAACATGCAGTGGCAATGTAGGATAGGTTTCTGAAAAACATCGCGGGGTGGTGCGCATTGTATGGGTGTGTGTTACATTACATTCACTAGTAGGAGTGAGAAAAACATCACAGGGTGGTGCGCATTGTATGGGTGTGTGTTACATTACATTCACTAGTAGGAGTGAGAAAAACATCACGCGGTGGTGCGCATTGTATGGGTGTGTGTTGCATAACATTCACTAGTAGGAGTGAGAAAAACATCACGGGGTGGTGTGAATCGGAGGGTCTGATTTAGGATTTGCAGTGAGTGGCAATGTCGGAGAGAGAAAAGCACCGCGCGGTGGTCAGCATGGGGAGGTCAGGGAACATGCAGTGGCAATGTAGGATAGGTTTCTGAAAAGCATCCCGGGTTGGTGCGCATTGTATGGGTGTGTGTTACATTACATTCACTAGTAGGATTGAGAAAAATATCACGGGGTGGTGCGCATTGTATGGGTGTGTGTTACATTACATTCACTAGAAGGAGTGAGAAAAACATCACGGGGTGGTGTGAATCAGAGGGTCTGAATTAGGATAGGCAGTGAGTGGCAATGTAGGATGGAAAAAAGCAACGCGTGGTTGTCAGCATGGGGAGGTCAGGGAACATGCAATGGCAATGTAGGATAGGTTTCTGAAAAACATCGCGGGATGGTGCGCATTGTATGGTTGTCTGTTACATTACATTCACTAGTAGGACTGAGAAAAACATCACGGGGTGGTGTGAATCGGAGGGTCTGAATTAGGATAGGCAGTGAGTGGCACTGTAGGAAGGAGAAAAGCACCGCGGGTCCGTCAGCATGGGGAGGTCAGGGAACATGCAGTGGCAAATTAGGATAGGTTTCTGAAAAACATCGCGGGGTGGTGCGCATTGTATGGGTGTGTGTTACATTACATTCACTAGTAGGAGTGAGAAAAACATCACGGGGTGGTGCGCATTGTATGGGTGTGTGTTACATTACATTCACTAGTAGGAGTGAGAAAAACATCACGGGGTGGTGCGCATTGTATGGGTGTGTGTTACATTACATTCCCTAGTAGGAGTGAGAAAAACATCACGGGGTGTTGTGATTCGGAGGGTCTCAATTAGGATAGGCAGTGAGTGGGAATGTAGGATGGAGAAAAGCTCCGCGGGGTGGTCAGAATGGGGAGGTCATGGAACATGCAGTGGCAATGTAGGATAGGTTTCTGAAAAACATCGCGGGGTGGTGCGCATTGTATGGGTGTGTGTTACATTACATTCACTAGTAGGAGTGAGAAAAACATCACGGGGTGGTGCGCATTGTATGGGTGTGTGTTACATTACATTCACTAGTAGGAGTGAGAAAAACATCACGCGGTGGTGCGCATTGTATGGGTGTGTGTTACATTACATTCACTAGTAGGAGTGAGAAAAACATCACGGGGTGGTGCGCATTGTATGGGTGTGTGTTACATTACATTCACTAGTAGGAGTGAGAAAAATATCACGGGGTGGTGTGAATCGGAGGGTCTGAATTAGGATAGGCAGTGAGTGGCAATGTAGGATGGAGAAAAGGACCGAGGGGTGGTCAGAATGGGGAGGTCATGGAACATGCAGTGGCAATGTAGGATAGTTTTCTGAAAAACATCGCAGGGTGGTGCGCATTGTATGGGTGTGTGTTACATTACATTCACTAGTAGGAGTGCGAAAAACATCACGGGGTGGTGTGAATCGGAGGGTCTGAAATAGGATAGGCAGTGAGTGGCAATGTAGGATGGAGATAAGCACCGCGGGGTGGTCAGCATGTGTAGGTCAGGGAACATGCAGTGGCAATGCAGGATAGGTTTCTGAAAAACATCGGGGGGTGCTGCGCATTGTATGGGTGTGTGTTACATTACATTCACTAGTAGGAGTGAGAAAAACATCACGGTGTGGTGTGAATCGGAGGGTCTCAATTAGGATAGGCAGTGAGTGGCAATGTAGGATGGAGAAAAGCACCACGGGGTGGTCAGCGTGGGGAAGTCAGGGAACATGCAGTGGGAATGTAGGATAGTTTTCGGAAAAACATCACGGGGTGGTGCGCATTGTATGGGTGTGTGTTATATTACATTCACTATTAGGAGTGAGAAAAACATCACGGGGTGTTGTGATTCGGAGGGTCTCAATTAGGATAGGCAGTGAGTGGGAATGTAGGATGGAGAAAAGCTCCGCGGGGTGGTCAGAATGGGGAGGTCATGGAACATGCAGTGGCAATGTAGGATAGGTTTCTGAAAAACATCGCGGGGTGGTGCGCATTGTATGGGTGTGTGTTACATTACATTCACTAGTAGGAGTGAGAAAAACATCACGGGGTGGTGCGCATTGTATGGGTGTGTGTTACATTACATTCACTAGTAGGAGTGAGAAAAACATCACGCGGTGGTGCGCATTGTATGGGTGTGTGTTACATTACATTCACTAGTAGGAGTGAGAAAAACATCACGCGGTGGTGCGCATTGTATGGGTGTGTGTTACATTACAGTCACTAGTAGGAGTGAGAAAAAAATCACGGGGTGGTGTGAATCGGAGGGTCTGAATTAGGATAGGCAGTGAGTGGAAATGTAGGATGGAGAAAAGCACCGCGGGGTGGTCAGGATGGGGAGGTCAGGGAACATGCAGTGGCAATGTAGGATAGGTTTATGAAAAATATCGCGGGGTGGTGCGCATTGTATGGGTGTGTGTTACATTACATTCACTAGTAGGAGTGAGAAAAACATCACGGGATGGTGTGAATCGGAGGGTCTGAATTAGGATAGGCAGTGAGTGGCAATGTCGGATGGAGAAAAGCACCGCGGGGTGTTTAGCATGTGGAGGTCAGGGAACATGCAGTGGCAATGTAGGATAGGTTTCTGAAAAACATCGCGGGGTGTTGCGCATTGTATGGGTGCGTGTTACATTACATTCACTAGTAGGAGTGAGAAAAATATCACGGGGTGGTGCGCATTGTATGGGTGTTTGGTACATTACATTCAGTAGTAGGAGTGAGAAAAACATCACGGTGTGGTGTGAATCACAGGGTCTGAATTAGGATAGGCAGTTAGTGGCAATGTAGGATGGAGAAAAGCACCGCGGGGTGGTCAGCATGGGGATGTCAGGGAACATGCAGTGGCAATGTAGGATAGGTTTCTGAAAAACATCGCGGGGTGGTGCGCATTGTATGGTTGTGTATTACATTACATTCACTAGTAGGAGTGAGAAAAACATCACGGGGTAGTGAGCATTGTATGGGTGCGTGTTACATTACATTCACTAGTAGGAGTGAGAAAAACATCACGGGTTGGTGTGAATCGCAGGGCCTGAATTAGGATAGGCAGTGAGTGGCAATGTAGGATGGAGAAAAGCACCGCGGGGTGGTCAGCATGGGGAGGTCAGGGAACATGCAATGGCAATGTAGGATAGGTTTCTGAAAAACATCGCAGGTTGGTGCGCATTGTATGGTTGTGTGTTACATTACATTCACTAGTAGGAGTGAGAAAAAAATCACGGGGTGGTGTGAATTGGAGGGTCTGAATTAGTATAGGCAGTGAGTGGCAATGTAGGATGGAGAAAAGCACCGCGGGGTGGTCAGAATGGGGAGGTCATGGAACCTGCAGTGGCAATGTAGGATAGGTTTCTGAAAAACATCGCGGGGTGGTGCGCATTGTATGGGTGTGTGTTACATTACATTCACTAGTAGGAGTGAGAAAAACATCACAGGGTGGTGCGCATTGTATGGGTGTGTGTTACATTACATTCACTAATAGGAGTGAGAAAAACATCACGCGGTGGTGCGCATTGTATGGGTGTGTGTTACATTACATTCACTAGTAGGAGTGAGAAAAACATCGCGGGGTGGTGTGAATCGGAGGGTGTGAATTAGGATAGGCAGTGAGTGGCAATGTAGGATGGAGAAAAGCACCACGGGGTGGTCAGCATGGGGAGGTCAGGGAACATGCAGTGGCAATGTAGGATATTTTTCTGAAAAATATCGCGGGGTGGTGCGCATTGTATGGGTGTGTGTTACATTACATTCACTAGAAGGAGTGAGAAAAACATCACGGGGTGGTGTGAATCGAAGGGTCTGAATTAGGATAGGCAGTGAGTGGCAATGTAGGATGGAGGAAAGCACCGCGGGGTGGTCAGCATGGGGAGGTCAGGGAACATGCAGTGGCAATGAACGCTAGTTTTCTGAAAAACTTCCTGGGTTGGTGCCCATTGTATGGGTGTGTGTTACATTACATTCACTAGTAGGAGTGAGAAAAACATCACGATGTTGTGTGAATCGGAGGGTCTGAATTAGGATAGGCAGTGAGTGGCAATGAAGGATGGAGAAAAGCTCCGCGGGGTGGTCAGCATGCGGACGTCAGGGAACATGCAGTGGCAATGTAGGATAGGTTTCTGAAAAACATCGCGGGATGGTGCACATTGTATGGGTGTGTGTTACATAACATTCACTAGTAGGAGTGAGAAAAACATCACGGGGTGGTGTGAATCGGAGGGTCTGATTTAGGACAGGCAGTGACTGGCAATGTCGGATGGAGAAAAGCACTGCGGGGTGGTCAGCATGGGGAGGTCAGGGAACATGCAGTGGCAATGTAGGATAGGTTTCTGAAAAACATCGCGGGGTGGTGCGCATTGTATGGATGTGTGTTACATTACATTCACTAGTAGGAGTGAGAAAAACATCACGGTGTGGTGTGAATCGCAGGGTCTGAATTAGGATAGGCAGTGAGTGGCAATGTAGGATGGAGAAAAGCACCGCGGGGTGGTCATAATGGGGAGGTCATGGAACATGCAGTGGCAATGTAGGATAGGTTTCTGAAAAACATCGCGGGGTGGTGCGCATTGTATGGGTGTGTGTTACATTACATTCACTAGTAGGAGTGAGAAAAACATCACAGGGTGGTGCGCATTGTATGGGTGTGTGTTACATTACATTCACTAGTAGGAGTGAGAAAAACATCACGCGGTGGTGCGCATTGTATGGGTGTGTGTTGCATAACATTCACTAGTAGGAGTGAGAAAAACATCACGGGGTGGTGTGAATCGGAGGGTCTGATTTAGGATTTGCAGTGAGTGGCAATGTCGGAGAGAGAAAAGCACCGCGCGGTGGTCAGCATGGGGAGGTCAGGGAACATGCAGTGGCAATGTAGGATAGGTTTCTGAAAAGCATCCCGGGTTGGTGCGCATTGTATGGGTGTGTGTTACATTACATTCACTAGTAGGAGTGAGAAAAACATCACGGGGTGGTGCGCATTGTATGGGTGTGTGTTACATTACATTCACTAGAAGGAGTGAGAAAACCATCACGGGGTGGTGTGAATCAGAGGGTCTGAATTAGGATAGGCAGTGAGTGGCAATGTAGGATGGAGAAAAGGACCGAGGGGTGGTCAGAATGGGGAGGTCATGGAACATGCAGTGGCAATGTAGGATAGTTTTCTGAAAAACATCGCAGGGTGGTGCGCATTGTATGGGTGTGTGTTACATTACATTCACTAGTAGGAGTGCGAAAAACATCACGGGGTGGTGTGAATCGGAGGGTCTGAAATAGGATAGGCAGTGAGTGGCAATGTAGGATGGAGATAAGCACCGCGGGGTGGTCAGCATGTGTAGGTCAGGGAACATGCAGTGGCAATGCAGGATAGGTTTCTGAAAAACATCGGGGGGTGCTGCGCATTGTATGGGTGTGTGTTACATTATATTCACTAGTAGGAGTGAGAAAAACATCACGGTGTGGTGTGAATCGGAGGGTCTCAATTAGGATAGGCAGTGAGTGGCAATGTAGGATGGAGAAAAGCACCACGGGGTGGTCAGCGTGGGGAAGTCAGGGAACATGCAGTGGGAATGTAGGATAGTTTTCGGAAAAACATCACGGGGTGGTGCGCATTGTATGGGTGTGTGTTACATTACATTCACTATTAGGAGTGAGAAAAACATCACGGGATGGTGCGCATTGTATGGGTGTGTGTTACATTACATTCCCTTGTAGGAGTGAGAAAAATATCACGGGGTGTTGTGATTCGGAGGGTCTCAATTAGGATAGGCAGTGAGTGGGAATGTAGGATGGAGAAAAGCTCCGCGGGGTGGTCAGAATGGGGAGGTCATGGAACATGCAGTGGCAATGTAGGATAGGTTTCTGAAAAACATCGCGGGGTGGTGCGCATTGTATGGGTGTGTGTTACATTACATTCACTAGTAGGAGTGAGAAAAACATCACGGGGTGGTGCGCATTGTATGGGTGTGTGTTACATTACATTCACTAGTAGGAGTGAGAAAAACATCACGCGGTGGTGCGCATTGTATGGGTGTGTGTTACATTACATTCACTAGTAGGAGTGACAAAAACATCACGCGGTGGTGCGCATTGTATGGGTGTGTGTTACATTACAGTCACTAGTAGGAGTGAGAAAAAAATCACGGGGTGGTGTGAATCGGAGGGTCTGAATTAGGATAGGCAGTGAGTGGAAATGTAGGATGGAGAAAAGCACCGCGGGGTGGTCAGCATGGGGAGGTCAGGGAACATGCAGTGGCAATGTAGGATAGGTTTATGAAAAATATCGCGGGGTGGTGCGCATTGTATGGGTGTGTGTTACATTACATTCACTAGTAGGAGTGAGAAAAACATCACGGGATGGTGTGAATCGGAGGGTCTGAATTAGGATAGGCAGTGAGTGGCAATGTCGGATGGAGAAAAGCACCGCGGGGTGTTTAGCATGTGGAGGTCAGGGAACATGCAGTGGCAATGTAGGATAGGTTTCTGAAAAACATCGCGGGGTGTTGCGCATTGTATGGGTGCGTGTTACATTACATTCACTAGTAGGAGTGAGAAAAATATCACGGGGTGGTGCGCATTGTATGGGTGTTTGTTACATTACATTCAGTAGTAGGAGTGAGAAAAACATCACGGTGTGGTGTGAATCACAGGGTCTGAATTAGGATAGGCAGTTAGTGGCAATGTAGGATGGAGAAAAGCACCGCGGGGTGGTCAGCATGGGGATGTCAGGGAACATGCAGTGGCAATGTAGGATAGGTTTCTGAAAAACATCGCGGGGTGGTGCGCATTGTATGGTTGTGTATTACATTACATTCACTAGTAGGAGTGAGAAAAACATCACGGGGTAGTGAGCATTGTATGGGTGCGTGTTACATTACATTCACTAGTAGGAGTGAGAAAAACATCACGGGTTGGTGTGAATCGCAGGGCCTGAATTAGGATAGGCAGTGAGTGGCAATGTAGGATGGAGAAAAGCACCGCGGGGTGGTCAGCATGGGGAGGTCAGGGAACATGCAATGGCAATGTAGGATAGGTTTCTGAAAAACATCGCAGGTTGGTGCGCATTGTATGGTTGTGTGTTACATTACATTCACTAGTAGGAGTGAGAAAAACATCACGGGGTGGTGTGAATTGGAGGGTCTGAATTAGTATAGGCAGTGAGTGGCAATGTAGGATGGAGAAAAGCACCGCGGGGTGGTCAGAATGGGGAGGTCATGGAACATGCAGTGGCAATGTAGGATAGGTTTCTGAAAAACATCGCGGGGTGGTGCGCATTGTATGGGTGTGTGTTACATTACATTCACTAGTAGGAGTGAGAAAAACATCACAGGGTGGTGCGCATTGTATGGGTGTGTGTTACATTACATTCACTAATAGGAGTGAGAAAAACATCACGCGGTGGTGCGCATTGTATGGGTGTGTGTTACATTACATTCACTAGTAGGAGTGAGAAAAACATCGCGGGGTGGTGTGAATCGGAGGGTCTGAATTAGGATAGGCAGTGAGTGGCAATGTAGGATGGAGAAAAGCACCGCCCGCTGGTCAGCATGGGGAGGTCAGGGAACATGCAGTGGCAATGTAGGATATTTTTCTGAAAAATATCGCGGGGTGGTGCGCATTGTATGGGTGTGTGTTACATTACATTCACTAGAAGGAGTGAGAAAAACATCACGGGGTGGTGTGAATCGAAGGGTCTGAATTAGGATAGGCAGTGAGTGGCAATGTAGGATGGAGGAAAGCACCGCGGGGTGGTCAGCATGGGGAGGTCAGGGAACATGCAGTGGCAATGAACGCTAGTTTTCTGAAAAACTTCCTGGGTTGGTGCCCATTGTATGGGTGTGTGTTACATTACATTCACTAGTAGGAGTGAGAAAAACATCACGATGTTGTGTGAATCGGAGGGTCTGAATTAGGATAGGCAGTGAGTGGCAATGAAGGATGGAGAAAAGCTCCGCGGGGTGGTCAGCATGCGGACGTCAGGGAACATGCAGTGGCAATGTAGGATAGGTTTCTGAAAAACATCGCGGGATGGTGCACATTGTATGGGTGTGTGTTACATAACATTCACTAGTAGGAGTGAGAAAAACATCACGGGGTGGTGTGAATTGGAGGGTCTGATTTAGGACAGGCAGTGAGTGGCAATGTCGGATGGAGAAAAGCACTGCGGGGTGGTCAGCATGGGGAGGTCACGGAACATGCAGTGGCAATGTAGGATAGGTTTCTGAAAAACATCGCGGGGTGGTGCGCATTGTATGGATGTGTGTTACATTACATTCACTAGTAGGAGTGAGAAAAACATCACGGTGTGGTGTGAATCGCAGGGTATGAATTAGGATAGGCAGTGAGTGGCAATGTAGGATGGAGAAAAGCACCGCAGTGTGGTCATAATGGGGAGGTCATGGAACATGCAGTGGCAATGTAGGATAGGTTTCTGAAAAACATCGCGGGGTGGTGCGCATTGTATGGGTGTGTGTTACATTACATTCACTAGTAGGAGTGAGAAAAACATCACAGGGTGGTGCGCATTGTATGGGTGTGTGTTACATTACATTCACTAGTAGGAGTGAGAAAAACATCACGCGGTGGTGCGCATTGTATGGGTGTGTGTTGCATAACATTCACTAGTAGGAGTGAGAAAAACATCACGGGGTGGTGTGAATCGGAGGGTCTGATTTAGGATTTGCAGTGAGTGGCAATGTCGGAGAGAGAAAAGCACCGCGCGGTGGTCAGCATGGGGAGGTCAGGGAACATGCAGTGGCAATGCAGGATAGGTTTCTGAAAAGCATCCCGGGTTGGTGCGCATTGTATGGGTGTGTGTTACATTACATTCACTAGTAGGAGTGAGAAAAACATCACGGGGTGGTGCGCATTGTATGGGTGTGTGTTACATTACATTCACTAGAAGGAGTGAGAAAAACATCACGGGGTGGTGTGAATCAGAGGGTCTGAATTAGGATAGGCAGTGAGTGGCAATGTAGGATGGAAAAAAGCACCGCGTGGTGGTCAGCATGGGGAGGTCAGGGAACATGCAATGGCAATGTAGGATAGGTTTCTGAAAAACATCGCGGGGTGGTGCGCATTGTATGGTTGTCTGTTACATTACATTCACTAGTAGGACTGAGAAAAACATCACGGGGTGGTGTGAATCGGAGGGTCTGAATTAGGATAGGCAGTGAGTGGCACTGTAGGAAGGAGAAAAGCACCGCGGGTCCGTCAGCATGGGGAGGTCAGGGAACATGCAGTGGCAAATTAGGATAGGTTTCTGAAAAACATCGCGGGGTGGTGCGCATTGTATGGGTGTGTGTTACATTACATTCACTAGTAGGAGTGAGAAAAACATCACGGGGTGGTGCGCATTGTATGGGTGTGTGTTACATTACATTCACTAGTAGGAGTGAGAAAAACATCACGGGGTGGTGCGCATTGTATGGGTGTGTGTTACATTACATTCCCTAGTAGGAGTGAGAAAAACATCACGGGGTGTTGTGATTCGGAGGGTCTCAATTAGGATAGGCAGTGAGTGGGAATGTAGGATGGAGAAAAGCTCCGCGGGGTGGTCAGAATGGGGAGGTCATGGAACATGCAGTGGCAATGTAGGATAGGTTTCTGAAAAACATCGCGGGGTGGTGCGCATTGTATGGGTGTGTGTTACATTACATTCACTAGTAGGAGTGAGAAAAACATCATGGGGTGGTGCTCATTGTATGGGTGTGTGTTACATTACATTCACTAGTAGGAGTGAGAAAAACATCATGGGGTGGTGTGAATCGGAGGGTCTGAATTAGGATAGGCAGTGAGTGGCAATGTAGGATGGAGAAAAGCACCGCGGGGTGGTCAGCATGGGGAGGTCAGGGAACATGCAATGGCAATGTAGCATAGGTTTCTGAAAAACATCGCAGGGTGGTGCGCATTGTATGGTTGTGTGTTACATTACATTCACTAGTAGGAGTGAGAAAAACATCACGGGGTGGTGTGAATTGGAGGGTCTGAATTAGGATAGGCAGTGAGTGGCAATGTAGGATGGAGAAAAGCACCGAGGGGTGGTCAGAATGGGGAGGTCATGGAACATGCCGTGGCAATGTAGGATAGGTTTCTGAAAAACAACGCGGGGTGGTGCGCATTGTCTGGGTGTGTGTTACATTACATTCACTAGAAGGAGTGAGAAAAACATCACGGTGTGGTGTGAATCGAAGGGTCTGAATTAGGATAGGCAGTGAGTGGCAATGTAGGATGGAGGAAAGCACCGCGGGGTGGTCAGCATGGGGAGGTCAGGGAACATGCAGTGGCAATGAACGCTAGTTTTCTGAAAAACATCATGGGTTGGTGCCCATTGTATGGGTGTGTGTTACATTACATTCACTAGTAGGAGTGAGAAAAACATCACGGGGTTGTGTGAATCGGAGGGTCTGAATTAGGATAGGCACTGAGTGGCAATGAAGGATGGAGAAAAGCTCCGCGGGGTGGTCAGCATGCGGACGTCAGGGAACATGCAGTGGCAATGTAGGATAGGTTTCTGAAAAACATCGCGGGATGGTGCACATTGTATGGGTGTGTGTTACATAACATTCACTAGTAGGAGTGAGAAAAACATCACGGGATGGTGTGAATCGGAGGGTCTGATTTAGGACAGGCAGTGAGTGGCAATGTCGGATGGAGAGGTCAGCATGGGATGGTCAGCATGGGGAGGTCAGGGAACATGCAGTGGCAATGTAGGATAGGTTTCTGAAAAACATCGCGGGGTGGTGCGCATTGTATGGGTGTGTGTTACATTACATTCACTAGTAGGAGTGAGAAAAACATCACGGTGTGGTGTGAATCGCAGGGTCTGAATTAGGATAGGCAGTGAGTGGCAATGTAGGATGGAGAAAAGCACCGCGGGGTGGTCAGAATGGGGAGGTCATGGAACATGCAGTGGCAATGTAGGATAGGTTTTTGAAAAACATCGCGGGGTGGTGCGCATTGTATGGGTGTGTGTTACATTACATTCACTAGTAGGAGTGTGAAAAACATCACAGGGTGGTGCGCATTGTATGGGTGTGTGTTACATTACATTCACTAGTAGGAGTGAGAAAAACATCACGCGGTGGTGCGCATTGTATGGGTGTGTGTTGCATAACATTCACTAGTAGGAGTGAGAAAAACATCACGGGGTGGTGTGAATCGGAGGGTCTGATTTAGGATTTGCAGTGAGTGGCAATGTCGGAGAGAGAAAAGCACCGCGCGGTGGTCAGCATGGGGAGGTCAGGGAACATGCAGTGGCAATGTAGGATAGGTTTCTGAAAAGCATCCCGGATTGGTGCGCATTGTATGGGTGTGTGTTACATTACATTCACTAGTAGGAGTGAGAAAAACATCACGGGGTGGTGCGCATTGTATGGGTGTGTGTTACATTATATTCACTAGAAGGAGTGAGAAAAACATCACGGGGTGTTGTGAAACAGAGGGTCTGAATTAGGATAGGCAGTGAGTGGCAATGTAGGATGGAAAAAAGCACCGCGTGGTGGTCAGCATGGGGAGGTCAGGGAACATGCAATGGCAATGTAGGATAGGTTTCTGAAAAACATCGCGGGGTGGTGCGCATTGTATGGTTGTCTGTTACATTACATTCACTAGTAGGACTGAGAAAAACATCACGGGGTGGTGTGAATCGGAGGGTCTGAATTACGATAGGCAGTGAGTGGCACTGTAGGAAGGAGAAAAGCACCGCGAGTCCGTCAGCATGAGGAGGTCAGGGAACATGCAGTGGCAAATTAGGATAAGTTTCTGAAAACCATCGCGGGGTGGTGCGCATTGTATGGGTGTGTGTTACATTACATTCACTAGTAGGAGTGAGAAAAACATCACGGGGTGGTGCGCATTGTATGGGTGTGTGTTACATTACATTCACTAGTAGGAGTGACAAAAACATCACGAGGTGGTGAGAATCGGAGGGTCTGAATTAGTATCGGCAGTGAGTTGCAATGTAGGATGGAGAAAAGCACCGCGGGGTGGTCAGCATGGGGAGGTCAGGGAACATGCAGTGGCTATGTAGGATAGGTTTCTGAAAAACATCAAGTGGTGGTGCGCATTTTATGGGTGTGTGTTACATTACATTCACTAGTAGGAGTGAGAAAAACATCACGGGGTGGTGCGCATTGTATGGGTGTGTGTTACATTACATTCACTAGTAGGAGTGAGAAAAACATCACGGGGTGGTGCGCATTGTATGGGTGTGTGTTACATTACATTCACTAGTAGGAGTGAGAAACACATCAAGGGGTGTTGTGATTCGGAGGGTCTCAATTAGGATAGGCAGTGAGTGGGAATGTAGGATGGAGAAAAGCTCCGCGGGGTGGTCAGAATGGGGAGGTCATGGAACATGCAGTGGCAATGTAGGATAGGTTTCTGAAAAACATCGCGGGGTGGTGCGCATTGTATGGGTGTGTGTTACATTACATTCACTAGTAGGAGTGAGAAAAACATCACGGGGTGGTGCGCATTGTATGGGTGTGTGTTACATTACATTCACTAGTAGGAGTGAGAAAAACATCACGCCGTGGTGCGCATTGTATGGGTGTGTGTTACATTACATTCACTAGTAGGAGTGAGAAAAACATCACGCGGTGGTGCGCATTGTATGGGTGTGTGTTACATTACAGTCACTAGTAGGAGTGAGAAAAAAATCACGGGGTGGTGTGAATCGGAGGGTCTGAATTAGGATAGGCAGTGAGTGGAAATGTAGGATGGAGAAAAGCACCGCGGGGTGGTCAGCATGGGGAGGTCAGGGAACATGCAGTGGCAATGTAGGATAGGTTTATGAAAAATATCGCGGGGTGGTGCGCATTGTATGGGTGTGTGTTACATTACATTCACTAGTAGGAGTGAGAAAAACATCACGGGATGGTGTGAATCGGAGGGTCTGAATTAGGATAGGCAGTGAGTGGCAATGTCGGATGGAGAAAAGCACCGCGGGGTTTTTAGCATGGGGAGGTCAGGGAACATGCAGTGGCAATGTAGGATAGGTTTCTGAAAAACATCGCGGGGTGGTGCGCATTGTATGGGTGTGTGTTACATTACATTCACTAATAGGAGTGAGAAAAACATCACGCGGTGGTGCGCATTGTATGGGTGTGTGTTACATTACATTCACTAGTAGGAGTGAGAAAAACATCACGGGGTGGTGTGAATCGGAGGGTCTGAATTAGGATAGGCAGTGAGTGGCAATGTAGGATGGAGAAAAGCACCGCCCGCTGGTCAGCATGGGGAGGTCAGGGAACATGCAGTGGCAATGTAGGATATTTTTCTGAAAAATATCGCGGGGTGGTGCGCATTGTATGGGTGTGTGTTACATTACATTCACTAGAAGTAGTGAGAAAAACATCACGGGGTGGTGTGAATGGAAGGGTCTGAATTAGGAAAGGCAGTGAGTGGCAATGTAGGATGGAGGAAAGCACCGCGGGGTGGTCAGCATGGGGAGGTCAGGGAACATGCAGTGGCAATGAACGCTAGTTTTCTGAAAAACTTCCTGGGTTGGTGCCCATTGTATGGGTGTGTGTTACATTACATTAACTAGTAGGAGTGAGAAAAACATCACGGGGTTGTGTGAATCGGAGGGTCTGAATTAGGATAGGCAGTGAGTGGCAATGAAGGATGGAGAAAAGCTCCGCGGGGTGGTCAGCATGCGGACGTCAGGGAACATGCAGTGGCAATGTAGGATAGGTTTCTGAAAAACATCGCGGGATGGTGCACATTGTATGGGTGTGTGTTACATAACATTCACTAGTAGGAGTGAGAAAAACATCACGGGGTGGTGTGAATCGGAGGGTCTGATTTAGGACAGGCAGTGACTGGCAATGTCGGATGGAGAAAAGCACTGCGGGGTGGTCAGCATGGGGAGGTCAGGGAACATGCAGTGGCAATGTAGGATAGGTTTCTGAAAAACATCGCGGGGTGGTGCGCATTGTATGGATGTGTGTTACATTACATTCACTAGTAGGAGTGAGAAAAACATCACGGTGTGGTGTGAATCGCAGGGTCTGAATTAGGATAGGCAGTGAGTGGCAATGTAGGATGGAGAAAAGCACCGCGGGGTGGTCAGAATGGGGAGGTCATGGAACATGCAGTGGCAATGTAGGATAGGTTTCTGAAAAACATCGCGGGGTGGTGCGCATTGTATGGGTGTGTGTTACATTACATTCACTAGTAGGAGTGAGAAAAACATCACAGGGTGGTGCGCATTGTATGGGTGTGTGTTACATTACATTCACTAGTAGGAGTGAGAAAAACATCACGCGGTGGTGCGCATTGTATGTGTGTGTGTTGCATAACATTCACTAGTAGGAGTGAGAAAAACATCACGGGGTGGTGTGAATCGGAGGGTCTGATTTAGGATTTGCAGTGAGTGGCAATGTCGGAGAGAGAAAAGCACCGCGCGGTGGTCAGCATGGGGAGGTCAGGGAACATGCAGTGGCAATGTAGGATGGGTTTCTGAAAAGCATCCCGGGTTGGTGCGCATTGTATGGGTGTGTGTTACATTACATTCACTAGTAGGAGTGAGAAAAACATCACGGGGTGGTGCGCATTGTATGGGTGTGTGTTACATTACATTCACTAGAAGGAGTGAGAAAAACATCACGGGGTGGTGTGAATCAGAGGGTCTGAATTAGGATAGGCAGTGAGTGGCAATGTAGGATGGAAAAAAGCACCGCGTGGTGGTCAGCATGGGGAGGTCAGGGAACATGCAATGGCAATGTAGGATAGGTTTCTGAAAAACATCGCGGGGTGGTGCGCATTGTATGGTTGTCTGTTACATTACATTCACTAGTAGGACTGAGAAAAACATCACGGCGTGGTGTGAATCGGAGGGTCTGAATTAGGATAGGCAGTGAGTGGCACTGTAGGAAGGAGAAAAGCACCGCGGGTCCGTCAGCATGGAGAGGTCAGGGAACATGCAGTGGCAAATTAGGATAGGTTTCTGAAAAACATCGCTGGGTGGTGCGCATTGTATGGGTGTGTGTTACATTACATTCACTAGTAGGAGTGAGAAAAACATCACGGGGTGGTGCGCATTGTATGGGTGTGTGTTACATTACATGCACTAGTAGGAGTGAGAAAAACATCACGGGGTGGTGCGCATTGTATTGGTGTGTGTTACATTACATTCCCTAGTAGGAGTGAGTAAAACATCACGGGGTGTTGTGATTCGGAGGGTCTCAATTAGGATAGGCAGTGAGTGGGAATGTAGGATGGAGAAAAGCTCCGCGGGGTGGTCAGAATGGGGAGGTCATGGAACATGCAGTGGCAATGTAGGATAGGTTTCTGAAAAACATCGCGGGGTGGTGCGCATTGTATGGGTGTGTGTTACATTCCATTCACTAGTAGGAGTGAGAAAAACATCACGGGGTGGTGCGCATTGTATGGGTGTGTGTTACATTACATTCACTAGTAGGAGTGAGAAAAACATCACAGGGTCTTGCGCATTGTATGGGTGTGTGTTACATTACATTCACTAGTAGGAGTGAGAAAAACATCACGCGGTGGTGCGCATTGTATGGGTGTGTGTTACATTACATTCACTAGTAGGAGTGAGAAAAACATCACGGGGTGGTGTGAATAGGAGGGTCTGAATTAGGATAGGCAGTGAGTGGCAATGTAGGATTTAGAAAAGCACCGCGCGCTGGTCAGCATGGGGAGGTCAGGGAACATGCAGTGGCAATGTAGGATATTTTTCTGAAAAATATCGCAGGGTGGTGCGCATTGTATGGGTGTGTGTTACATTACATTCACTAGAAGGAGTGAGAAAAACATCACGGTGTGGTGTGAATCGAAGGGTCTGAATTAGGATAGGCAGTGAGTGGCAATGTAGGATGGAGGAAAGCACCGCGGGGTGGTCAGCATGGGGATGTCAGGGAACATGCAGTGGCAATGAACGCTAGTTTTCTGAAAAACATCATGGGTTGGGGCCCATTGTATGGGTGTGTGTTACATTACATTCACTAGTAGGAGTGAGAAAAACATCACGGGGTTGTGTGAATCGGAGGGTCTGAATTAGGATAGGCAGTGAGTGGCAATGAAGGATGGAGAAAAGCTCCGCGGGGTGGTCAGCATGCGGACGTCAGTGAACATGCAGTGGCAATGTAGGATAGGTTTCTGAAAAACATCGCGGGATGGTGCACATTGTATGGGTGTGTGTTACATAACATTCACTAGTAGGAGTGAGAAAAACATCACGGGGTGGTGTGAATCGGAGGGTCTGATTTAGGACAGGCAGTGAGTGGCAATGTCGGATGGAGAGGTCAGCATGGGGTGGTCAGCATGGGGAGGTCAGGGAACATGCGGTGGCAATGTCGGATAGGTTTCTGAAAAACATCGCGGGGTGGTGCGCATTGTATGGGTGTGTGTTACATTACATTCACTAGTAGGAGTGAGAAAAACATCACGGTGTGGTGTGAATCGCAGGGTCTGAATTAGGATAGGCAGTGAGTGGCAATGTAGGATGGAGAAAAGCACCGCGGGGTGGTCAGAATGGGGAGGTCATGGAACATGCAGTGGCAATGTAGGATAGGTTTTTGAAAAACATCGCGGGGTGGTGCGCATTGTATGGGTGTGTGTTACATTACATTCACTAGTAGGAGTGTGAAAAACATCACAGGGTGGTGCGCATTGTATGGGTGTGTGTTACATTACATTCACTAGTAGGAGTGAGAAAAACATCACGCGGTGGTGCGCATTGTATGGGTGTGTGTTGCATAACATTCACTAGTAGGAGTGAGAAAAACATCACGGGGTGGTGTGAATCGGAGGTTCTGATTTAGGATTTGCAGTGAGTGGCAATGTCGGAGAGAGAAAAGCACCGCGCGGTGGTCAGCATGGGGAGGTCAGGGAACATGCAGTGGCAATGTAGGATAGGTTTCTGAAAAGCATCCCGGATTGGTGCGCATTGTATGGGTGTGTGTTACATTACATTCACTAGTAGGAGTGAGAAAAACATCACGGGGTGGTGCGCATTGTATGGGTGTGTGTTACATTATATTCACTAGAAGGAGTGAGAAAAACATCACGGGGTGTTGTGAAACAGAGGGTCTGAATTAGGATAGGCAGTGAGTGGCAATGTAGGATGGAAAAAAGCACCGCGTGGTGGTCAGCATGGGGAGGTCAGGGAACATGCAATGGCAATGTAGGATAGGTTTCTGAAAAACATCGCGGGGTGGTGCGCATTGTATGGTTGTCTGTTACATTACATTCACTAGTAGGACTGAGAAAAACAATACGGGGTGGTGTGAATCGGAGGGTCTGAATTACGATAGGCAGTGAGTGGCACTGTAGGAAGGAGAAAAGCACCGCGGGTCCGTCAGCATGGGGAGGTCAGGGAACATGCAGTGGCAAATTAGGATAAGTTTCTGAAAACCATCGCGGGGTGGTGCGCATTGTATGGGTGTGTGTTACATTACATTCACTAGTAGGAGTGAGAAAAACATCACGGGGTGGTGCGCATTGTATGGGTGTGTGTTACATTACATTCACTAGTAGGAGTGACAAAAACATCACGAGGTGGTGAGAATCGGAGGGTCTGAATTAGTATCGGCAGTGAGTTGCAATGTAGGATGGAGAAAAGCACCGCCGGGTGGTCAGCATGGGGAGGTCAGGGAACATGCAGTGGCTATGTAGGATAGGTTTCTGAAAAACATCAAGTGGTGGTGCGCATTTTATGGGTGTGTGTTACATTACATTCACTAGTAGGAGTGAGAAAAACATCACGGGGTGGTGCGCATTGTATGGGTGTGTGTTACATTACATTCACTAGTAGGAGTGAGAAAAACATCACGGGGTGGTGCGCATTGTATGGGTGTGTGTTACATTACATTCATTAGTAGGAGTGAGAAAAACATCACGGGGTGTTGTGATTCGGAGGGTCTCAATTAGGATAGGCAGTGAGTGGGAATGTAGGATGGAGAAAAGCTCCGCGGGGTGGTCAGAATGGGGAGGTCATGGAACATGCAGTGGCAATGTAGGATAGGTTTCTGAAAAACATCGGGGGTGGTGCGCATTTTATGTGTGTGTGTTACATTACATTCACTAGTAGGAGTGAGAAAAACATCACGGGGTGGTGCGCATTGTATGGGTGTGTGTTACATTACATTCACTAGTAGGAGTGAGAAAAACATCACGCGGTGGTGCGCATTGTATGGGTGTGTGTTACATTACATTCACTAGTAGGAGTGAGAAAAAAATCACGGGGTGGTGTGAATCGGAGGGTCTGAATTAGGATAGGCAGTGAGTGGAAATGTAGGATGGAGAAAAGCACCGCGGGGTGGTCAGCACATGGAGGTCAGGGAACATGCAGTGGCAATGTAGGATAGGTTTATGAAAAATATCGCGGGGTGGTGCGCATTGTATGGGTGTGTGTTACATTACATTCACTAGTAGGAGTGAGAAAAACATCACAGGGTTGTGTGAATCGGAGGGTCTGAATTAGGATAGGCAGTGAGTGGCAATGTCGGATGGAGAAAAGCACCGCGGGGTGGTCAGTATGGGGAGGTCAGGGAACATGCAGTGGCAATGTAGGATACGTTTCTGAAAAAGATCGCGGGGTGGTGCGCATTGTATGGGTGTGTGTTACATTACATTCACTAGTAGGAGTGAGAAAAATATCACGGGGTGGTGCACATTGTATGGGTGTGTGTTACATTACATTCACTAGTAGGAGTGAGAAAAACATCACGGTTTGGTGTGAATCACAGGGTCTGAATTAGGATAGGCAGTTAGTGGCAATGTAGGATGGAGAAAAGCACCGCGGGGTGTTCAGCATGGGGAGGTCAGGGAACATGCAGTGGCAATGTAGGATTGGTTTCTGAAAAACATCGCGGGGTGGTGCGCATTGTATGGTTGTGTGTTACATTACATTCACTAGTAGGAGTGAGAAAAACATCACGGGGTAGTAAGCATTGTATGGGTGCGTGTTACATTACATTCACTAGTAGGAGTGAGAAAAACATCACGGGGTGGTGTGAATCGCAGGGCCTGAATTAGGATAGGCAGTGAGTGGCAATGTAGGATGGAGAAAAGCACCGCCGGGTGGTCAGCATGGGGAAGTCAGGGAACATGCAATGGCAATGTAGGATAGGTTTCTGAAAAACATCGCAGGTTGGTGCGCATTGTATGGTTGTGTGTTACATTACATTCACTAGTAGGAGTGAGAAAAACATCACGGGGTAGTGAGCATTGTATGGGTGCGTGTTACATTACATTCACTAGTAGGAGTGAGAAAAACATCACGGGGTGGTGTGAATCGCAGGGCCTGAATTAGGATAGGCAGTGAGTGGCAATGTAGGATGGAGAAAAGCACCGCCGGGTGGTCAGCATGGGGAGGTCAGGGAACATGCAATGGCAATGTAGGATAGGTTTCTGAAAAACATCGCAGGTTGGTGCGCATTGTATGGTTGTGTGTTACATTACATTCACTAGTAGGAGTGAGAAAAACATCACGGGGTGGTGTGAATTGGAGGATCTGAATTAGGATAGGCAGTGAGTGGCAATGTAGGATGCAGAAAAGCACCGCGGGGTGTTCAGAATGCGGAGGTCATGGAACATGCAGTGGCAATGTAGGATAGGTTTCTGAAAAACATCGCGGGGTGGTGCGCATTGTATGGGTGTGTGTTACATTCACTAGTAGGAGTGAGAAAAACATCACGCGGTGGTGCGCATTGTATGGGTGTGTGTTACATTACATTCACTAGTAGCAGTGAGAAAAACATCACGGGGTGGTGTGAATCGGAGGGTCTGAATTAGGATAGGCAGTGAGTGGCAATGTAGGATGGAGAAAAGCACCGCGGGCTGGTCAGCATGGGGAGGTCAGGGAACATGCAGTGGCAATGTAGGATAGTTTTCTGAAAAACATCGCGGGGTGGTGCGCATTGTATGGGTGTGTGTCACATTACATTCACTAGTAGGAGTGAGAAAAACATCATGGAGTGGTGTGAATCGGAGGGTCGGAATTAGGATAGGCAGTGAGTGGCAATGTAGGATGGAGAAAAGCACCGCGGGGTGGTCAGCATGTGGAGGTCAGGGAACATGCAGTGGCAATGTAAGATAGGTTTCTGAAAAACATCGCGGGGTGGTGCGCATTGTATGGGTGTGTGTTACATTACATTCACTAGTAGGAGTGAGAAAAACATCACGGGGTGGTGCGCATTGTATGGGTGTGTGTTACATTACATTCACTAGTAGGAGTGACCAAAACATCACGAGGTGGTGAGAATCGGAGGGTCTAAATTAGTATCGGCAGTGAATGGCAATGTAGGATGGAGAAAAGCACCGCGGGGTGGTCAGCATGGGGAGGTCAGGGAACATGCAGTGGCTATGTAGTATAGGTTTCTGAAAAACATCGCGGTGTGGTGCGCATTTTATGGGTGTGTGTTACATTACATTCACTAGTAGGAGTTAGAAAAACATCACGGGGTGGTGCGCATTGTATGGGTGTGTGTTACATTACATTCACTAGTAGGAGTGATAAAATCATCACGGCGTGATGTGAATCGGAGGGTCTGAATTACGATAGGCAGTGAGTGGCAATGTAGGATGGAGAAAAGCACCGCGGGGTGGTCAGAATGGGGACTTCAGGAAACATGCAGTGGCAAAGTAGGATAGGTTTCTGAAAAACATCGCGGGGTGGTGCACATTATATGGGTGTGTGTTGCATAACATTCCTTAGTAGGAGTGAGAAAAACATCACGGGGTGGAGTGAATCGGAGGGTCTGATTTAGGATAGGCAGTGAGTGGCAATGTCGGAGAGAGACAAGCACCGTGCAGTGGTCAGCATGGGGAGGTCAGGGAACATGCAGTGGCAATGTAGGATAGGTTTCTGAAAAGCATCCCGGGTTGGTGCGCATTGTACGGGTGTGTGTTACATTACATTCACTAGTAGGGATGAGAAAAACATCACGGGGTGGTGCGCATTGTATTGGTGTGTGTTACATTACATTCACTAGAAGGAGTGAGAAAAACGTCACAGGGTGGTGTGAATCAGAGGGTCTGAATTAGGATAGGCAGTGAGTGGCAATGTAGGATGGAAAAAAGCACCGCGTGGTGGTCAGCATGGGGAGGTCAGGGAACATGCATTGGCAATGTAGGACAGGTTTCTGAAAAACATCGCGGGGTGGTGCGCATTGTATGGTTGTCTGTTACATTACATTCACTAGTAGGAGTGAGAAAAACATCACGGGGTGGTCTGAATTGGAGGGTCTGAATTAGGATAGGCAGTGAGTGGCACTGTAGGAAGGAGAAAAGCACCGCGGGGGGGTCAGCATGGGGAGGTCAGGGAACATGCAGTGGCTATGTAGGATAGGTTTCTGAAAAACATCAAGGGGTGGTGCGCATTTTATGGGTGTGTGTTACATTACATTCACTAATAGGAGTGAGAAAAACATCACGGGGTGGTGCGCATTGTATGGGTGTGTGTTACATTACATTCCCTAGTAGGAGTGAGAAAAACATCACGGGGTGGTGTGCATTGTATGGGTGTGTGTTACATTACATTCACTAGTAGGAGTGAGAAAAACATCACGGAGTGGTGTGAATCAGAGGGTCTGAATTAGGATAGGCAGTGAGTGGCAATGTAGGATGGAGAAAAGGACCGAGGGGTGGTCAGAATGGGGAGTTCATGGAACATGCAGTGGCAATGTAGAATAGTTTTCTGAAAAACATCGCGGGGTGGTGCGCATTGTATGGGTGTGTGTTACATTACATTCACTAGTAGGAGTGCGAAAAACATCACGGGGTGGTGTGAATCGGAGGGTCTGAATTAGGACAGGCTGTGAGTGGCAATGTAGGATGGAGAAAAGCACCGCGGGGTGGTCAGCATGGGGAGGTCAGGGAACATGCAGTGGCAATGTAGGATAGGTTTCAGAAAAACCTCGCGGGGTTGTGCGCATTGTATGGGTGTGTGTTACATTACATACACTCGTAGGAGTGAGAAAAACATCACGGCGTGGTGTGAATCAGAGGGTCTGCATTAGGATAGGCAGTGAGCGGCAATGTAGGATGGAGAAAAGCACCACGGGGTGGTCAGCATGTGTAGGTCAGGGAACATGCAGTGGCAATGCAGGATAGGTTTCTGAAAAACATCGGGGTGTGGTGCGCATTGTATGGGTGTGTGTTACATTACATTCACTAGTAGGAGTGAGAAAAACATCACGGTGTGGTGTGAATCGGAGGGTCTGAATTAGGATAGGCAGTGAGTGGCAATGTAGGATGGAGAAAAGCACCACGGGGTGGTCAGCATGGGGAAGTCAGGGAACATGCAGTGGGAATGTAGGATAGTTTTCTGAAAAACATCACGGGGTGGTGCGCATTGTATGGGTGTGTGTTACATTACATTCACTAGTAGGAGTGAGAAAAACATCACGGGGTGGTGCGCATTGTATGGTTGTCTGTTACATTACATTCACTAGTAGGAGTGACAAAAACATCACGAGGTGGTTAGAATCGGAGGGTCTGAATTATTATCGGCAGTGAGTGGCACTGTAGGAAGGAGAAAAGCACCGCGGGTCCGTCAGCATGGGGAGGTCAGGGAACATGCAGTGGAATATTAGGATAGGTTTCTGAAAAACATCGCGGGGTGGTGCGCATTGTGTGGGTGTGTGTTACATTACATTCACTAGTAGGAGTGAGAAAAACATCACGGGGTGGTGCGCATTGTCTGGGTGTGTGTTACATTACATTCACTAGTAGGAGTGAGAAAAACATCACGGGGTGGTGTGCATTGTATGGGTGTGTGTTACATTACATTCACTAGTAGGAGTGAGAAAAACATCACGGGGTGGTGTGAATCAGAGGGTCTGAATTAGGATAGGCAGTGAGTGGCAATGTAGGATGGAGAAAAGCACCGCGGGATGGTCAGAATGGGGAGGTCATGGAACATGCATTGGCAATATAGGATAGGTTTCTGAAAAACATCGCGGGGTGGTGCACATTGTATGGGTGTGTGTTACATTACATTCACTAGTAGGAGTGAGAAAAACATCACGGGGTGGTGCGCATTGTATGGGTGTATGTTACATTACATTCACTAGTAGGAGTGACAAAAACATCACGAGGTGGTGAGAATCGGAGGGTCTGAATTAGTATCGGCAGTGAGTTGCAATGTAGTATGGAGAAAAGCACCGTGGGGTGGTCAGCATGGGGAGGTCAGGGAACATGCAGTGGCTATGTAGGATAGGTTTCTGAAAAGCATCAAGTGGTGGTGCGCATTTTATGGGTGTGTGTTACATTACATTCACTAGTAGGAGTGAGAAAAACATCACGGGGTGGTGCGCATTGTATGGGTGTGTGTTACATTACATTCCCTAGTAGGAGTGAGAAAAACATCACGGGGTGGTGTGCATTGTATGGGTGTGTGTTACATTACATTCACTAGTAGGAGTGAGAAAAACATCACGGAGTGGTCTGAATCAGAGGGTCTGAATTAGGATAGGCAGTGAGTGGCAATGTAGGATGGAGAAAAGGACCGAGGGGTGGTCAGAATGGGGAGGTCATGGAACATGCAGTGGCAGGTAGGATATTTTTCTGAAAAACATCGCCGGGTGGTGCGCATTGTATGGGTGTGTGTTACATTACATTCACTAGTAGGAGTGAGAAAAACTTCACGGGGTGGTGCGCATTGTATGGGTGTGTGTTACATTACATTCACTAGTAGGAGTGCGAAAAACATCACGGGGTGGTGGGAATCGGAGGGTCTGAATTAGGACAGGCTGTGAGTGGCAATGTAGGATGGAGAAAAGCACCGCGGGTTGGTCAGCATGGGGAGGTCAGGGAACATGCAGTGGCAATGTAGGATAGGTTTCAGAAAAACATCGCGGGGTTGTGCGCATTGTATGGGTGTGTGTTACATTACATTCACTAGTAGGAGTGAGAAAAACATCACGGCGTGGTGTGAATCGGAGGGTCTGAATTAGGATAGGCAGTGAGTGGCAATGTAGGATGGAGAAAAGCACCGCGGGGTGGTCAGCATGTGTAGGTCAGGGAACATGCAGTGGCAGTGCAGGATAGGTTTCAGAAAAACATCGCGGGGTTGTGCGCATTGTATGGGTGTGTGTTACATTACATTCACTAGTAGGAGTGAGAAAAACATCACGGTGTGGTGTGAATCGGAGGGTCTGTATTAGGATAGGCAGTGAGTGGCAATGTAGGATGGAGAAAAGCACCACGGGGTGGTCAGCATGGGGAAATCAGGGAACATGCAGTGGGAATGTAGGATAGTTTTCTGAAAAACATCACGGGGTGGTGCGCATTGTATGGGTGTGTGTTACATTACATTCACTAGTAGGAGTGAGAAAAACATCACGGGGTGGTGCGCATTGTATGGGTGTGTGTTACATTACATTCACTAGTAGGAGTGACAAAAACATCACGAGGTGGTTAGAATCGGAGGGTCTGAATTAGTATCGGCAGTGAGTGGCAATGTAGGATGGAGAAAAGCACCGCGGGGTGGTCAGCATGGGGAGGTCAGGGAACATGCAGTGGCTATGTAGGATAGGTTTCTGAAAAACATCAAGGGGTGGTGCGCATTTTATGGGTGTGTGTTACATTACATTCACTAGTAGGAGTGAGAAAAACATCACGGGGTGGTGCGCATTGTATTGGTGTGTGTTACATTACATTCACTAGTAGGAGTGAGAAAAACATCACGGGGTGGTGTGCATTGTATGGGTGTGTGTTACATTACATTCACTAGTAGGAGTGAGAAAAACATCACGGGGTGGTGTGCATTGTATGGGTGTGTGTTACATTACATTCACTAGTAGGAGTGAGAAAAACATCACGGGGTGGTGCGCATTGTATGGTTGTCTGTTACATTACATTCACTAGTAGGAGTGACAAAAACATCACGAGGTGGTTAGAATCGGAGGGTCTGAATTAGTATCGGCAGTGAGTGGCACTGTAGGAAGGAGAAAAGCACCGCGGGTCCGTCAGCATGGGGAGGTCAGGGAACATGCAGTGGCAAATTAGGATAGGTTTCTGAAAAACATCACGGGGTGGTGCGCATTGTATGGGTGTGTGTTACATTACATTCACTAGTAGGAGTGAGAAAAACATCGCGGGGTGGTGTGAATTGGAGGGTCTGAATTAGGATAGGCAGTGAGTGGCAATGTAGGATGGAGAAAAGCACCGCGGGGTGGTTAGCATGGGGAGGTCAGGGAACATGCAGTGGCAACGTAGGATAGGTTTCTGAAAATCATCGCGGGGTGGTGCGCATTGTATGGGTTTGTGTTACATTACATTCACTAGTAGGAGTGAGAAAAACATCACGGGGTGGTGTGAATCGGAGGGTCTGAATTAGGATAGGCAGTGAGTGGCAATGTAGGATGGAGAAAAGCACCGCGGGGTGGTCAGCATGGGGAGGTCAGGGAACATGCAGTGGCAATGTAGGATAGGTTTCTGAAAATCATCGCGGGGTGGTGCGCATTGTATGGGTGTGTGTTACATTACATTCACTAGTAGTAATGAGAAAAACATCACGGGGTGGTGCGCATTGTATGGGTGGGTGTTACATTACATTCACTAGTAGGAGTGAGAAAAACATCACGGGGTGGTGTGAATCGGAGGGTCTGAATTAGGATAGGCACTGTGTGGCAATGTAGGATGGAGAAAAGCACCGCGGGTTTGGTCAGCATGGGGAGGTCAGGGAACATGCAGTGGAAATGTAGGATAGGTTTCTGAAAAACAACGCGGGGTGATGCGCATTGTATGGGTGTGTGTTACATTACATTCACTAGTAGGAGTGAGAAAAACATCACGGGGTAGTGCGCATTGTATGGGTATGTGTTACATTACATTCTCTAGTAGGACTGAGAAAAACATCACGGGGTGGTGCGCATTGTATGGGTGTGTGTCACATTACATTCACTAGTAGGAGTGAAAAAAACATCACGGGGTGGTGTGAATCGGAGGGTCTGAATTAGGATAGGCAGTGAGTGGCAATGTAGGATGGAGAAAAGCACCGCGGTGTGGTCAGCATGGGGAGGTCAGGGAACATGCAGTGGCCATGTAGGATAGGTTTTTGAAAAACATCGCGGGGTGGTGCTCATTGTATGGGTGTGTGTTACATTACATTCACTAGTAGGAGTGAGAAAAACATCGCGGGGTGGTGTGAATCGGAGGGTCTGAATTAGGATAGGCAGTGAGTGGCAATGTAGGATGGAGAAAAGCACCACGGGGTGGTCAGCATGGGGAAGTCAGGGAACATGCAGTGGGAATGTAGGATAGTTTTCTGAAAAACATCACGGGGTGGTGCGCATTGTATGGGTGTGTGTTACATTACATTCACTAGTAGGAGTGAGAAAAACATCACGGGGTGGTGCGCATTGTATGGTTGTCTGTTACATTACATTCACTAGTAGGAGTGACAAAAACATCACGAGGTGGTTAGAATCGGAGGGTCTGAATTATTATCGGCAGTGAGTGGCACTGTAGGAAGGAGAAAAGCACCGCGGGTCCGTCAGCATGGGGAGGTCAGGGAACATGCAGTGGAATATTAGGATAGGTTTCTGAAAAACATCGCGGGGTGGTGCGCATTGTGTGGGTGTGTGTTACATTACATTCACTAGTAGGAGTGAGAAAAACATCACGGGGTGGTGCGCATTGTCTGGGTGTGTGTTACATTACATTCACTAGTAGGAGTGAGAAAAACATCACGGGGTGGTGTGCATTGTATGGGTGTGTGTAACATTACATTCACTAGTAGGAGTGAGAAAAACATCACGGGGTGGTGTGAATCAGAGGGTCTGAATTAGGATAGGCAGTGAGTGGCAATGTAGGATGGAGAAAAGCACCGCGGGGTGGTCAGAATGGGGAGGTCATGGAACATGCATTGGCAATATAGGATAGGTTTCTGAAAAACATCGCGGGGTGGTGCACATTGTATGGGTGTGTGTTACATTACATTCACTAGTAGGAGTGAGAAAAACATCACGGGGTGGTGCGCATTGTATGGGTGTATGTTACATTACATTCACTAGTAGGAGTGACAAAAACATCACGAGGTGGTGAGAATCGGAGGGTCTGAATTAGTATCGGCAGTGAGTTGCAATGTAGTATGGAGAAAAGCACCGTGGGGTGGTCAGCATGGGGAGGTCAGGGAACATGCAGTGGCTATGTAGGATAGGTTTCTGAAAAGCATCAAGTGGTGGTGCGCATTTTATGGGTGTGTGTTACATTACATTCACTAGTAGGAGTGAGAAAAACATCACGGGGTGGTGCGCATTGTATGGGTGTGTGTTACATTACATTCCCTAGTAGGAGTGAGAAAAACATCACGGAGTGGTGTGAATCAGAGGGTCTGAATTAGGATAGGCAGTGAGTGGCAATGTAGGATGGAGAAAAGGACCGAGGGGTGGTCAGAATGGGGAGGTCATGGAACATGCAGTGGCAATGTAGGATAATTTTCTGAAAAACATCGCCGGGTGGTGCGCATTGTATGGGTGTGTGTTACATTACATTCACTAGTAGGAGTGAGAAAAACTTCACGGGGTGGTGCGCATTGTATGGGTGTGTGTTACATTACATTCACTAGTAGGAGTGCGAAAAACATCACGGGGTGGTGGGAATCGGAGGGTCTGAATTAGGACAGGCTGTGAGTGGCAATGTAGGATGGAGAAAAGCACCGCGGGTTGGTCAGCATGGGGAGGTCAGGGAACATGCAGTGGCAATGTAGGATAGGTTTCAGAAAAACATCGCGGGGTTGTGCGCATTGTATGGGTGTGTGTTACATTACATTCACTAGTAGGAGTGAGAAAAACATCACGGCGTGGTGTGAATCGGAGGGTCTGAATTAGGATAGGCAGTGAGTGGCAATGTAGGATGGAGAAAAGCACCGCGGGGTGGTCAGCATGTGTAGGTCAGGGAACATGCAGTGGCAGTGCAGGATAGGTTTCAGAAAAACATCGCGGGGTTGTGCGCATTGTATGGGTGTGTGTTACATTACATTCACTAGTAGGAGTGAGAAAAACATCACGGTGTGGTGTGAATCGGAGGGTCTGTATTAGGATAGGCAGTGAGTGGCAATGTAGGATGGAGAAAAGCACCACGGGGTGGTCAGCATGGGGAAATCAGGGAACATGCAGTGGGAATGTAGGATAGTTTTCTGAAAAACATCACGGGGTGGTGCGCATTGTATGGGTGTGTGTTACATTACATTCACTAGTAGGAGTGAGAAAAACATCACGGGGTGGTGCGCATTGTATGGGTGTGTGTTACATTACATTCACTAGTAGGAGTGACAAAAACATCACGAGGTGGTTAGAATCGGAGGGTCTGAATTAGTATCGGCAGTGAGTGGCAATGTAGGATGGAGAAAAGCACCGCGGGGTGGTCAGCATGGGGAGGTCAGGGAACATGCAGTGGCTATGTAGGATAGGTTTCTGAAAAACATCAAGGGGTGGTGCGCATTTTATGGGTGTGTGTTACATTACATTCACTAGTAGGAGTGAGAAAAACATCACGGGGTGGTGCGCATTGTATTGGTGTGTGTTACATTACATTCACTAGTAGGAGTGAGAAAAACATCACGGGGTGGTGTGCATTGTATGGGTGTGTGTTACATTACATTCACTAGTAGGAGTGAGAAAAACATCACGGGGTGGTGTGCATTGTATGGGTGTGTGTTACATTACATTCACTAGTAGGAGTGAGAAAAACATCACGGGGTGGTGCGCATTGTATGGTTGTCTGTTACATTACATTCACTAGTAGGAGTGACAAAAACATCACGAGGTGGTTAGAATCGGAGGGTCTGAATTAGTATCGGCAGTGAGTGGCACTGTAGGAAGGAGAAAAGCACCGCGGGTCCGTCAGCATGGGGAGGTCAGGGAACATGCAGTGGCAAATTAGGATAGGTTTCTGAAAAACATCACGGGGTGGTGCGCATTGTATGGGTGTGTGTTACATTACATTCACTAGTAGGAGTGAGAAAAACATCGCGGGGTGGTGTGAATTGGAGGGTCTGAATTAGGATAGGCAGTGAGTGGCAATGTAGGATGGAGAAAAGCACCGCGGGGTGGTTAGCATGGGGAGGTCAGGGAACATGCAGTGGCAACGTAGGATAGGTTTCTGAAAATCATCGCGGGGTGGTGCGCATTGTATGGGTGTGTGTTACATTACATTCACTAGTAGGAGTGAGAAAAACATCACGGGGTGGTGTGAATCGGAGGGTCTGAATTAGGATAGGCAGTGATTGGCAATGTAGGATGGAGAAAAGCACCGCGGGGTGGTCAGCATGGGGAGGTCAGGGAACATGCAGTGGCAATGTAGGATAGGTTTCTGAAAATCATCGCGGGGTGGTGCGCATTGTATGGGTGTGTGTTACATTACATTCACTAGTAGTAATGAGAAAAACATCACGGGGTGGTGCGCATTGTATGGGTGGGTGTTACATTACATTCACTAGTAGGAGTGAGAAAAACATCACGGGGTGGTGTGAATCGGAGGGTCTGAATTAGGATAGGCACTGTGTGGCAATATAGGATGGAGAAAAGCACCGCGGGTTTGGTCAGCATGGGGAGGTCAGGGAACATGCAGTGGAAATGTAGGATAGGTTTCTGAAAAACAACGCGGGGTGATGCGCATTGTATGGGTGTGTGTTACATTACATTCACTAGTAGGAGTGAGAAAAACATCACGGGGTAGTGCGCATTGTATGGGTATGTGTTACATTACATTCTCTAGTAGGACTGAGAAAAACATCACGGGGTGGTGCGCATTGTATGGGTGTGTGTCACATTACATTCACTAGTAGGAGTGAAAAAAACATCACGGGGTGGTGTGAATCGGAGGGTCTGAATTAGGATAGGCAGTGAGTGGCAATGTAGGATGGAGAAAAGCACCGCGGTGTGGTCAGCATGGGGAGGTCAGGGAACATGCAGTGGCCATGTAGGATAGGTTTTTGAAAAACATCGCGGGGTGGTGCTCATTGTATGGGTGTGTGTTACATTACATTCACTAGTAGGAGTGAGAAAAACATCGCGGGGTGGTGTGAATCGGAGGGTCTGAATTAGGATAGGCAGTGAGTGGCAATGTAGGATGGAGAAAAGCACCACGGGGTGGTCAGCATGGGGAAGTCAGGGAACATGCAGTGGGAATGTAGGATAGTTTTCTGAAAAACATCACGGGGTGGTGCGCATTGTATGGGTGTATGTTACATTACATTCACTAGTAGGAGTGACAAAAACATCACGAGGTGGTGAGAATCGGAGGGTCTGAATTAGTATCGGCAGTGAGTTGCAATGTAGTATGGAGAAAAGCACCGTGGGGTGGTCAGCATGGGGAGGTCAGGGAACATGCAGTGGCTATGTAGGATAGGTTTCTGAAAAGCATCAAGTGGTGGTGCGCATTTTATGGGTGTGTGTTACATTACATTCACTAGTAGGAGTGAGAAAAACATCACGGGGTGGTGCGCATTGTATGGGTGTGTGTTACATTACATTCCCTAGTAGGAGTGAGAAAAACATCACGGAGTGGTGTGAATCAGAGGGTCTGAATTAGGATAGGCAGTGAGTGGCAATGTAGGATGGAGAAAAGGACCGAGGGGTGGTCAGAATGGGGAGGTCATGGAACATGCAGTGGCAATGTAGGATAATTTTCTGAAAAACATCGCCGGGTGGTGCGCATTGTATGGGTGTGTGTTACATTACATTCACTAGTAGGAGTGAGAAAAACTTCACGGGGTGGTGCGCATTGTATGGGTGTGTGTTACATTACATTCACTAGTAGGAGTGCGAAAAACATCACGGGGTGGTGGGAATCGGAGGGTCTGAATTAGGACAGGCTGTGAGTGGCAATGTAGGATGGAGAAAAGCACCGCGGGTTGGTCAGCATGGGGAGGTCAGGGAACATGCAGTGGCAATGTAGGATAGGTTTCAGAAAAACATCGCGGGGTTGTGCGGATTGTATGGGTGTGTGTTACATTACATTCACTAGTAGGAGTGAGAAAAACATCACGGCGTGGTGTGAATCGGAGGGTCTGAATTAGGATAGGCAGTGAGTGGCAATGTAGGATGGAGAAAAGCACCGCGGGGTGGTCAGCATGTGTAGGTCAGGGAACATGCAGTGGCAGTGCAGGATAGGTTTCAGAAAAACATCGCGGGGTTGTGCGCATTGTATGGGTGTGTGTTACATTACATTCACTAGTAGGAGTGAGAAAAACATCACGGTGTGGTGTGAATCGGAGGGTCTGTATTAGGATAGGCAGTGAGTGGCAATGTAGGATGGAGAAAAGCACCACGGGGTGGTCAGCATGGGGAAATCAGGGAACATGCAGTGGGAATGTAGGATAGTTTTCTGAAAAACATCACGGGGTGGTGCGCATTGTATGGGTGTGTGTTACATTACATTCACTAGTAGGAGTGAGAAAAACATCACGGGGTGGTGCGCATTGTATGGGTGTGTGTTACATTACATTCACTAGTAGGAGTGACAAAAACATCACGAGGTGGTTAGAATCGGAGGGTCTGAATTAGTATCGGCAGTGAGTGGCAATGTAGGATGGAGAAAAGCACCGCGGGGTGGTCAGCATGGGGAGGTCAGGGAACATGCAGTGGCTATGTAGGATAGGTTTCTGAAAAACATCAAGGGGTGGTGCGCATTTTATGGGTGTGTGTTACATTACATTCACTAGTAGGAGTGAGAAAAACATCACGGGGTGGTGCGCATTGTATTGGTGTGTGTTACATTACATTCACTAGTAGGAGTGAGAAAAACATCACGGGGTGGTGTGCATTGTATGGGTGTGTGTTACATTACATTCACTAGTAGGAGTGAGAAAAACATCACGGGGTGGTGTGCATTGTATGGGTGTGCGTTACATTACATTCACTAGTAGGAGTGAGAAAAACATCACGGGGTGGTGCGCATTGTATGGTTGTCTGTTACATTACATTCACTAGTAGGAGTGACAAAAACATCACGAGGTGGTTAGAATCGGAGGGTCTGAATTAGTATCGGCAGTGAGTGGCACTGTAGGAAGGAGAAAAGCACCGCGGGTCCGTCAGCATAGGGAGGTCAGGGAACATGCAGTGGCAAATTAGGATAGGTTTCTGAAAAACATCACGGGGTGGTGCGCATTGTATGGGTGTGTGTTACATTACATTCACTAGTAGGAGTGAGAAAAACATCGCGGGGTGGTGTGAATTGGAGGGTCTGAATTAGGATAGGCAGTGAGTGGCAATGTAGGATGGAGAAAAGCACCGCGGGGTGGTTAGCATGGGGAGGTCAGGGAACATGCAGTGGCAACGTAGGATAGGTTTCTGAAAATCATCGCGGGGTGGTGCGCATTGTATGGGTGTGTGTTACATTACATTCACTAGTAGGAGTGAGAAAAACATCACGGGGTGGTGTGAATCGGAGGGTCTGAATTAGGATAGGCAGTGAGTGGCAATGTAGGATGGAGAAAAGCACCGCGGGGTGGTCAGCATGGGGAGGTCAGGGAACATGCAGTGGCAATGTAGGATAGGTTTCTGAAAATCATCGCGGGGTGGTGCGCATTGTATGGGTGTGTGTTACATTACATTCACTAGTAGTAATGAGAAAAACATCACGGGGTGGTGCGCATTGTATGGGTGGGTGTTACATTACATTCACTAGTAGGAGTGAGAAAAACATCACGGGGTGGTGTGAATCGGAGGGTCTGAATTAGGATAGGCACTGTGTGGCAATGTAGGATGGAGAAAAGCACCGCGGGATTGGTCAGCATGGGGAGGTCAGGGAACATGCAGTGGAAATGTAGGATAGGTTTCTGAAAAACAACGCGGGGTGATGCGCATTGTATGGGTGTGTGTTACATTACATTCACTAGTAGGAGTGAGAAAAACATCACGGGGTAGTGCGCATTGTATGGGTATGTGTTACATTACATTCTCTAGTAGGACTGAGAAAAACATCACGGGGTGGTGCGCATTGTATGGGTGTGTGTTACATTACATTCACTAGTAGGAGTGAAAAAAACATCACGGGGTGGTGTGAATCGGAGGGTCTGAATTAGGATAGGCAGTGAGTGGCAATGTAGGATGGAGAAAAGCACCGCGGTGTGGTCAGCATGGGGAGGTCAGGGAACATGCAGTGGCCATGTAGGATAGGTTTTTGAAAAACATCGCGGGGTGGTGCTCATTGTATGGGTGTGTGTTACATTACATTCACTAGTAGGAGTGAGAAAAACATCGCGGGGTGGTGCGCATTGTATGGGTGTGTGTTACATTACATTCACTAGTCGGAGTGAGAAAAACATCACGGGGTGCGCATTGTATGGGTGTGTGTTACATTACATTCACTGGTAGGAGTGAGAAAATCATCACGGGGTGGTGTGAATCGGAAGGTCTGAATTAGGATAGGCAGTGAGTGACAATGTAGGATGGAGAAAAGCACCGCGGGGTGGTCAGCATGGGGAGGTCAGGGAACATGCAGTGGCAGTGTAGGATAGGTTTCTGAAAAACATCGCGGGGTGGTGCGCATTGTATAGGTGTGTGGTACATTACATTCACTAGTAGGATTGAGAAATACATCACGGGGTGGTGCGCATTGTATGGGTGTGTGTTACATTACATTCACTACTAGGAGTGAGAAATATATCACGGGGTGGTGTGAACCGGAGGGTTTGAATTAGGTTAGGCAGTGAGTGGCAATGTAGGATAGAGATAAGCACCGCGGGGTGGGCAGCATGGGGAGGTCAGGGAACATGCAGTGGCAATGTAGGATAGGTTTCTGAAAAACATCGCTGGGTGGTGCGCATTGTATGGGTGTGTATTACATTACATTCACTAGTAGGAGTGAGAAAAACATCACGGGGTGGTGCGCATTGTATGGGTGGGTGTTACATTACATTCACTAGTAGGAGTGAGAAAAACATCACGGGGTGGTGTGAATCGGAGGGTCTGAATTAGGATAGGCACTGTGTGGCAATGTAGGATGGAGAAAAGCACCGCTGTGTTGGTCAGCATGGGGAGGTCAGGGAACATGCAGTGGCAATGTAGGATAGGTTTCTGAAAAACAACGCGGGGTGGTGCGCATTGTATGGGTGTGTGTTACATTACATTCACTAGTAGGAGTGAGAAAAACATCACGGGGTGGTGTGCATTGTATGGGTGTGTGTTACATTACATTCACTAGTAGGAGTGAGAAAAACATCACGGGGTGGTGTGCATTGTATGGGTGTGTGTTACATTACATTCACTAGTAGGAGTGAGAAAAACATCACGGGGTGGTGCGCATTGTATGGTTGTCTGTTACATTACATTCACTAGTAGGAGTGACAAAAACATCACGAGGTGGTTAGAATCGGAGGGTCTGAATTAGTATCGGCAGTGAGTGGCACTGTAGGAAGGAGAAAAGCACCGCGGGTCCGTCAGCATGGGGAGGTCAGGGAACATGCAGTGGCAAATTAGGATAGGTTTCTGAAAAACATCACGGGGTGGTGCGCATTGTATGGGTGTGTGTTACATTACATTCACTAGTAGGAGTGAGAAAAACATCGCGGGGTGGTGTGAATTGGAGGGTCTGAATTAGGATAGGCAGTGAGTGGCAATGTAGGATGGAGAAAAGCACCGCGGGGTGGTCAGCATGGGGAGGTCAGGGAACATGCAGTGGCAACGTAGGATAGGTTTCTGAAAATCATCGCGGGGTGGTGCGCATTGTATGGGTGTGTGTTACATTACATTCACTAGTAGGAGTGAGAAAAACATCACGGGGTGGTGTGAATCGGAGGGTCTGAATTAGGATAGGCAGTGCATGGCAATGTAGGATGGAGAAAAGCACCGCGGGGTGGTCAGCATGGGGAGGTCAGGGAACATGCAGTGGCAATGTAGGATAGGTTTCTGAAAATCATCGCGGGGTGGTGCGCATTGTATGGGTGTGTGTTACATTACATTCACTAGTAGTAATGAGAAAAACATCACGGGGTGGTGCGCAATGTATGGGTGGGTGTTACATTACATTCACTAGTAGGAGTGAGAAAAACATCACGGGGTGGTGTGAATCGGAGGGTCTGAATTAGGATAGGCACTGTGTGGCAATGTAGGATGGAGAAAAGCACCGCGGGTTTGGTCAGCATGGGGAGGTCAGGGAACATGCAGTGGCAATGTAGGATAGGTTTCTGAAAAACAACGCGGGGTGGTGCGCATTGTATGGGTGTGTGTTACATTACATTCACTAGTAGGAGTGAGAAAAACATCACGGGGTAGTGCGCATTGTATGGGTATGTGTTACATTACATTCTCTAGTAGGATTGAGAAAAACATCACGGGGTGGTGCGCATTGTATGGGTGTGTGTTACATTACATTCACTAGTAGGAGTGAAAAAAACATCACGGGGTGGTGTGAATCGGAGGGTCTGAATTAGGATAGGCAGTGAGTGGCAATGTAGGATGGAGAAAAGCACCGCGGTGTGGTCAGCATGGGGAGGTCAGGGAACATGCAGTGGCCATGTAGGATAGGTTTTTGAAAAACATCGCGGGGTGGTGCTCATTGTATGGGTGTGTGTTACATTACATTCACTAGTAGGAGTGAGAAAAACATCACGGGGTGGTGCGCATTGTATGGGTGTGTGTTACATTACATTCACAAGTAGGAGTGAGAAAAACATCACGGGGTGGTATGAATCGGAGGGTCTGAATTAGGATAGGCAGTGAGTGGCAATGTAGAATGGAGAAAAGCACCGCGGGGTGGTCAGCATGGGGAGGTCAGGGAACATGCAGTGGCCATGTAGGTTAGGTTTCTGAAAAACATCGCGGGGTGGTGCGCATTGTATGGGTGTGTGTTACATTACATTCACTAGTCGGAGTGAGAAAAACATCACGGGGTGCGCATTGTATGGGTGTGTGTTACATTACATTCACTGGTAGGAGTGAGAAAATCATCACGGGGTGGTGTGAATCGGAAGGTCTGAATTAGGATAGGCAGTGAGTGACAATGTAGGATGGAGAAAAGCACCGCGGGGTGGTCAGCATGGGGAGGTCAGGGAACATGCAGTGGCAGTGTAGGATAGGTTTCTGAAAAACATCGCGGGGTGGTGCGCATTGTATAGGTGTGTGGTACATTACATTCACTAGTAGGAGTGAGAAATACATCATGGGGTGGTGCGCATTGTATGGGTGTGTGTTACATTACATTCACTACTAGGAGTGAGAAAAATATCACGGGGTGGTGTGAACCGGAGGGTTTGAATTATGTTAGGCAGTGAGTGGCAATGTAGGATAGAGATAAGCACCGCGGGGTGGTCAGCATGGGGAGGTCAGGGAACATGCAGTGGCAATGTAGGATAGGTTTCTGAAAAACATCGCTGGGTGGTGCGCATTGTATGGGTGTGTATTACATTACATTCACTAGTAGGAGTGAGAAAAACATCACGGGTTGGTGCGCATTGTATGGGTGGGTGTTACATTACATTCACTATTAGGAGTGAGAAAAACATCACGGGGTGGTGTGAATCGGAGGGTCTGAATTAGGATAGGCACTGTGTGGCAATGTAGGATGGAGAAAAGCACCGCTGTGTTGGTCAGCATGGGGAGGTCAGGGAACATGCAGTGGCAATGTAGGATAGGTTTCTGAAAAACAACGCGGGGTGGTGCGCATTGTATGGGTGTGTGTTATATTACATTCACTAGTAGGAGTGAGAAAAACATCACGGGGTGGTGCGCATTGTATGGGTGTGTGTAACATTACATTCACTACTAGGAGTGAAAAAAACATCACGGGGTGGTTTGAATCGGAGAGTCTGAATTAGGATAGGCAGTGAGTGGCAATGTAGGATGGAGAAAAGCACCGCGGTGTGGTCAGCATGGGGAGGTCAGGGAACATGCAGTGGCCATGTAGGATAGGTTTTTGAAAAACATCGCTGGGTGGTGCACATTTTATGGGTGTGTGTTACATTACATTCACTAGTAGGAGTGAGAAAAACATCACGGGGTGGTGCGCATTGTATGGGTGTGTGTTACATTACATTCATTAGTAGGAGTGAGAAAAACATCACGGGGTCGTGCGCATTGTATGGGTGTGTGTTACCTTACATTCCATAGTAGGAGTGAGAAAAACATCACGGGGTGGTGTGCATTGTATGTGTGTGTGTTACATTACATTCACTAGTAGGAGTGAGAAAAACATCACGGAGTTGTGTGAATCAGAGGGTCTGAATTAGGATAGGCAGTGAGTGGCAATGTAGGATGGAGAAAAGGACCGAGTGGTGGTCAGAATGGGGAGGTCATGGAACATGCAGTGGCAATGTAGGATAGTTTTCTGAAAAACATCGCGGGGTGGTGCGCATTGTATGGGTGTGTGTTACATTACATTCACTAGTAGGAGTGAGAAAAACTTCACGGAGTGGTACGCATTGTATGGGTGTGTGTTACATTACATTCACTAGTAGGAGTGCAAAAAACATCACGGGTGGTGTGAATCGGAGGGTCTGAATTAGGACAGGCTGTGAGTGGCAATGTAGGATGGAGAAAAGCACCGCGGGTTGGTCAGCATGGGGAGGTCAGGGAACATGCAGTGGCAATGTAGGATAGGTTTCAGAAAAACATCGCGGGGTTGTGCTCATTGTATGGGTGTGTGTTACATTACATTCACTAGTAGGAGTGAAAAAAACATCACGGGGTGGTGTGAATCGGAGGGTCTGAATTAGGATAGGCAGTGAGTGGCAATGTAGGATGGAGAAAAGCACCGCGGTGTGGTCAGCATGGGGAGGTCAGGGAACATGCAGTGGCCATGTAGGATAGGTTTTTGAAAAACATCGCGGGGTGGTGCTCATTGTATGGGTGTGTGTTACATTACATTCACTAGTAGGAGTGAGAAAAACATCGCGGGGTGGTGCGCATTGTATGGGTGTGTGTTACATTACATTCACTAGTCGGAGTGAGAAAAACATCACGGGGTGCGCATTGTATGGGTGTGTGTTACATTACATTCACTGGTAGGAGTGAGAAAATCATCACGGGGTGGTGTGAATCGGAAGGTCTGAATTAGGATAGGCAGTGAGTGACAATGTAGGATGGAGAAAAGCACCGCGGGGTGGTCAGCATGGGGAGGTCAGGGAACATGCAGTGGCAGTGTAGGATAGGTTTCTGAAAAACATCGCGGGGTGGTGCGCATTGTATAGGTGTGTGGTACATTACATTCACTAGTAGGATTGAGAAATACATCACGGGGTGGTGCGCATTGTATGGGTGTGTGTTACATTACATTCACTACTAGGAGTGAGAAATATATCACGGGGTGGTGTGAACCGGAGGGTTTGAATTAGGTTAGGCAGTGAGTGGCAATGTAGGATAGAGATAAGCACCGCGGGGTGGGCAGCATGGGGAGGTCAGGGAACATGCAGTGGCAATGTAGGATAGGTTTCTGAAAAACATCGCTGGGTGGTGCGCATTGTATGGGTGTGTATTACATTACATTCACTAGTAGGAGTGAGAAAAACATCACGGGGTGGTGCGCATTGTATGGGTGGGTGTTACATTACATTCACTAGTAGGAGTGAGAAAAACATCACGGGGTGGTGTGAATCGGAGGGTCTGAATTAGGATAGGCACTGTGTGGCAATGTAGGATGGAGAAAAGCACCGCTGTGTTGGTCAGCATGGGGAGGTCAGGGAACATGCAGTGGCAATGTAGGATAGGTTTCTGAAAAACAACGCGGGGTGGTGCGCATTGTATGGGTGTGTGTTACATTACATTCACTAGTAGGAGTGAGAAAAACATCACGGGGTGGTGTGCATTGTATGGGTGTGTGTTACATTACATTCACTAGTAGGAGTGAGAAAAACATCACGGGGTGGTGTGCATTGTATGGGTGTGTGTTACATTACATTCACTAGTAGGAGTGAGAAAAACATCACGGGGTGGTGCGCATTGTATGGTTGTCTGTTACATTACATTCACTAGTAGGAGTGACAAAAACATCACGAGGTGGTTAGAATCGGAGGGTCTGAATTAGTATCGGCAGTGAGTGGCACTGTAGGAAGGAGAAAAGCACCGCGGGTCCGTCAGCATGGGGAGGTCAGGGAACATGCAGTGGCAAATTAGGATAGGTTTCTGAAAAACATCACGGGGTGGTGCGCATTGTATGGGTGTGTGTTACATTACATTCACTAGTAGGAGTGAGAAAAACATCGCGGGGTGGTGTGAATTGGAGGGTCTGAATTAGGATAGGAAGTGAGTGGCAATGTAGGATGGAGAAAAGCACCGCGGGGTGGTCAGCATGGGGAGGTCAGGGAACATGCAGTGGCAACGTAGGATAGGTTTCTGAAAATCATCGCGGGGTGGTGCGCATTGTATGGGTGTGTGTTACATTACATTCACTAGTAGGAGTGAGAAAAACATCACGGGGTGGTGTGAATCGGAGGGTCTGAATTAGGATAGGCAGTGCATGGCAATGTAGGATGGAGAAAAGCACCGCGGGGTGGTCAGCATGGGGAGGTCAGGGAACATGCAGTGGCAATGTAGGATAGGTTTCTGAAAATCATCGCGGGGTGGTGCGCATTGTATGGGTGTGTGTTACATTACATTCACTAGTAGTAATGAGAAAAACATCACGGGGTGGTGCGCAATGTATCGGTGGGTGTTACATTACATTCACTAGTAGGAGTGAGAAAAACATCACGGGGTGGTGTGAATCGGAGGGTCTGAATTAGGATAGGCACTGTGTGGCAATGTAGGATGGAGAAAAGCACCGCGGGTTTGGTCAGCATGGGGAGGTCAGGGAACATGCAGTGGCAATGTAGGATAGGTTTCTGAAAAACAACGCGGGGTGGTGCGCATTGTATGGGTGTGTGTTACATTACATTCACTAGTAGGAGTGAGAAAAACATCACGGGGTAGTGCGCATTGTATGGGTATGTGTTACATTACATTCTCTAGTAGGATTGAGAAAAACATCACGGGGTGGTGCGCATTGTATGGGTGTGTGTTACATTACATTCACTAGTAGGAGTGAAAAAAACATCACGGGGTGGTGTGAATCGGAGGGTCTGAATTAGGATAGGCAGTGAGTGGCAATGTAGGATGGAGAAAAGCACCGCGGTGTGGTCAGCATGGGGAGGTCAGGGAACATGCAGTGGCCATGTAGGATAGGTTTTTGAAAAACATCGCGGGGTGGTGCTCATTGTATGGGTGTGTGTTACATTACATTCACTAGTAGGAGTGAGAAAAACATCACGGGGTGGTGCGCATTGTATGGGTGTGTGTTACATTACATTCACAAGTAGGAGTGAGAAAAACATCACGGGGTGGTATGAATCGGAGGGTCTGAATTAGGATAGGCAGTGAGTGGCAATGTAGAATGGAGAAAAGCACCGCGGGGTGGTCAGCATGGGGAGGTCAGGGAACATGCAGTGGCCATGTAGGTTAGGTTTCTGAAAAACATCGCGGGGTGGTGCGCATTGTATGGGTGTGTGTTACATTACATTCACTAGTCGGAGTGAGAAAAACATCACGGGGTGCGCATTGTATGGGTGTGTGTTACATTACATTCACTGGTAGGAGTGAGAAAATCATCACGGGGTGGTGTGAATCGGAAGGTCTGAATTAGGATAGGCAGTGAGTGACAATGTAGGATGGAGAAAAGCACCGCGGGGTGGTCAGCATGGGGAGGTCAGGGAACATGCAGTGGCAGTGTAGGATAGGTTTCTGAAAAACATCGCGGGGTGGTGCGCATTGTATAGGTGTGTGGTACATTACATTCACTAGTAGGAGTGAGAAATACATCATGGGGTGGTGCGCATTGTATGGGTGTGTGTTACATTACATTCACTACTAGGAGTGAAAAAAATATCACGGGGTGGTGTGAACCGGAGGGTTTGAATTAGGTTAGGCAGTGAGTGGCAATGTAGGATAGAGATAAGCACCGCGGGGTGGTCAGCATGGGGAGGTCAGGGAACATGCAGTGGCAATGTAGGATAGGTTTCTGAAAAACATCGCTGGGTGGTGCGCATTGTATGGGTGTGTATTACATTACATTCACTAGTAGGAGTGAGAAAAACATCACGGGGTGGTGCGCATTGTATGGGTGGGTGTTACATTACATTCACTATTAGGAGTGAGAAAAACATCACGGGGTGGTGTGAATCGGAGGGTCTGAATTAGGATAGGCACTGTGTGGCAATGTAGGATGGAGAAAAGCACCGCTGTGTTGGTCAGCATGGGGAGGTCAGGGAACATGCAGTGGCAATGTAGGATAGGTTTCTGAAAAACAACGCGGGGTGGTGCGCATTGTATGGGTGTGTGTTATATTACATTCACTAGTAGGAGTGAGAAAAACATCACGGGGTGGTGCGCATTGTATGGGTGTGTGTAACATTACATTCACTACTAGGAGTGAAAAAAACATCACGGGGTGGTTTGAATCGGAGAGTCTGAATTAGGATAGGCAGTGAGTGGCAATGTAGGATGGAGAAAAGCACCGCGGTGTGGTCAGCATGGGGAGGTCAGGGAACATGCAGTGGCCATGTAGGATAGGTTTTTGAAAAACATCGCTGGGTGGTGCACATTTTATGGGTGTGTGTTACATTACATTCACTAGTAGGAGTGAGAAAAACATCACGGGGTGGTGCGCATTGTATGGGTGTGTGTTACATTACATTCATTAGTAGGAGTGAGAAAAACATCACGGGGTCGTGCGCATTGTATGGGTGTGTGTTACCTTACATTCCATAGTAGGAGTGAGAAAAACATCACGGGGTGGTGTGCATTGTATGTGTGTGTGTTACATTACATTCACTAGTAGGAGTGAGAAAAACATCACGGAGTTGTGTGAATCAGAGGGTCTGAATTAGGATAGGCAGTGAGTGGCAATGTAGGATGGAGAAAAGGACCGAGTGGTGGTCAGAATGGGGAGGTCATGGAACATGCAGTGGCAATGTAGGATAGTTTTCTGAAAAACATCGCGGGGTGGTGCGCATTGTATGGGTGTGTGTTACATTACATTCACTAGTAGGAGTGAGAAAAACTTCACGGAGTGGTACGCATTGTATGGGTGTGTGTTACATTACATTCACTAGTAGGAGTGCAAAAAACATCACGGGTGGTGTGAATCGGAGGGTCTGAATTAGGACAGGCTGTGAGTGGCAATGTAGGATGGAGAAAAGCACCGCGGGTTGGTCAGCATGGGGAGGTCAGGGAACATGCAGTGGCAATGTAGGATAGGTTTCAGAAAAACATCGCGGGGTTGTGCTCATTGTATGGGTGTGTGTTACATTACATTCACTAGTAGAAGTGAGAAAAACATCACGGCGTGGTGTGAATCGGAGGGTCTGAATTAGGATAGGCAGTGAGTGGCAATGTAGGATGGAGAAAAGCACCGCGGGGTGGTCAGCATGTGTAGGTCAGGGAACATGCAGTGGCAATGCAGGATAGGTTTCTGAAAAACATCGGGGGGTGGTGCGCATTGTATGGGTGTGTGTTACATTACATTCACTAGTAGGAGTGAGAAAAACATCACGGTGTGGTGTGAATCGGAGGGTCTGAATTAGTCTAGGCAGTGAGTGGCAATGTAGGATGGAGAAAAGCACCACGGGGTGGTCAGCATGGGGAAATCAGGGAACATGCAGTGGGAATGTAGGATAGTTTTCTGAAAAACATCACGGGGTGGTGCGCATTGTATGGGTGTGTGTTACATTACATTCACTAGTAGGAGTGAGAAAAACATCACGGGGTGGTGCGCATTGTATGGGTGTGTGTTACATTACATTCACTAGTAGGAGTGACAAAAACATGACGAGGTGGTTAGAATCGGAGGGTCTGAATTAGTATCGGCAGTGAGTGGCAATGTAGGATGGAGAAAAGCACCGCGGGGTGGTCAGCATGGGGAGGTCAGGGAACATGCAGTGGCTATGTAGGATAGGTTTCTGAAAAACATCAAGGGGTGGTGCGCATTTTATGGGTGTGTGTTACATTACATTCACTAGTAGGAGTGAGAAAAACATCACAGGGTGGTGCGCATTGTATGGGTGTGTGTTACATTACATTCACTAGTAGGAGTGAGAAAAACATCACGGGGTGGTGTGAATCGGAGGGTCTGAATTAGGATAGGCAGTGAGTGGCAATGTAGGATGGAGAAAAGCACCGCGGGGTGGTCAGCATGGGGAGGTCAGGGAACATGCATTGGCAATGTAGGATATTTTTGTGAAAAATATCGCGGGGTGGTGCGCATTGTATGGGTGTGCGTTACATTACATTCACTAGTAGGAGTGAGAAAAACATCACGGGGTGGTGTGAATCGGAGGGTCTGAATTAGGATAGGCAGTGAGTGGCAATTTAGGATGGAGAAAAGCACCGCGGGGTGGTCAGCATGGGGAGGTCAGGGAACATGCAGTGGCAATGAACGATAGTTTTCTGAAAAACATCATGGGGTGGTGCGCATTGTATGGGTGTGTGTTACATTACATTCACTAGTAGGAGTGAGAAAAACATCACGGGGTGGTGTGAATCGGAGGGTCTGAATTAGGATAGGCAGTGAGTGGCAATGTAGGATGGAGAAAAGCACCGCGGGGTGGTCAGAATGGGGAGGTCATGGAACATGCATTGGCAATATAGGATAGGTTTCTGAAAAACATCGCGGGGTGGTGCACATTGTATGGGTGTGTGTTACATTACATTCACTAGTAGGAGTGAGAAAAACATCACGGGGTGGTGCGCATTGTATGGGTGTATGTTACATTACATTCACTAGTAGGAGTGACAAAAACATCACGAGGTGGTGAGAATCGGAGGGTCTGAATTAGTATCGGCAGTGAGTTGCAATGTAGTATGGAGAAAAGCACCGTGGGGTGGTCAGCATGGGGAGGTCAGGGAACATGCAGTGGCTATGTAGGATAGGTTTCTGAAAAGCATCAAGTGGTGGTGCGCATTTTATGGGTGTGTGTTACATTACATTCACTAGTAGGAGTGAGAAAAACATCACGGGGTGGTGCGCATTGTATGGGTGTGTGTTACATTACATTCCCTAGTAGGAGTGAGAAAAACATCACGGAGTGGTGTGCATTGTATGGGTGTGTGTTACATTACATTCACTAGTAGGAGTGAGAAAAACATCACGGAGTGGTGTGAATCAGAGGGTCTGAATTAGGATAGGCAGTGAGTGGCAATGTAGGATGGAGAAAAGGACCGAGGGGTGGTCAGAATGGGGAGGTCATGGAACATGCAGTGGCAATGTAGGATAATTTTCTGAAAAACATCGCCGGGTGGTGCGCATTGTATGGGTGTGTGTTACATTACATTCACTAGTAGGAGTGAGAAAAACTTCACGTGGTGGTGCGCATTGTATGGGTGTGTGTTACATTACATTCACTAGTAGGAGTGCGAAAAACATCACGGGGTGGTGGGAATCGGAGGGTCTGAATTAGGACAGGCTGTGAGTGGCAATGTAGGATGGAGAAAAGCACCGCGGGTTGGTCAGCATGGGGAGGTCAGGGAACATGCAGTGGCAATGTAGGATAGGTTTCAGAAAAACATCGCGGGGTTGTGCGCATTGTATGGGTGTGTGTTACATTACATTCACTAGTAGGAGTGAGAAAAACATCACGGGGTGGTGTGCATTGTATGGGTGTGTGTTACATTACATTCACTATTAGGAGTGAGAAAAACATCACGGGGTGGTGTGCATTGTATGTGTGTGTGTTACATTACATTCACTAGTAGGAGTGAGAAAAACATCACGGGGTGGTGCGCATTGTATGGTTGTCTGTTACATTACATTCACTAGTAGGAGTGACAAAAACATCACGAGGTGGTTAGAATCGGAGGGTCTGAATTAGTATCGGCAGTGAGTGGCACTGTAGGAAGGAGAAAAGCACCGCGGGTCCGTCAGCATGGGGAGGTCAGGGAACATGCAGTGGCAAATTAGGATAGGTTTCTGAAAAACATCACGGGGTGGTGCGCATTGTATGGGTGTGTGTTACATTACATTCACTAGTAGGAGTGAGAAAAACATCGCGGGGTGGTGTGAATTGGAGGGTCTGAATTAGGATAGGCAGTGAGTGGCAATGTAGGATGGAGAAAAGCACCGCGGGGTGGTCAGCATGGGGAGGTCAGGGAACATGCAGTGGCAACGTAGGATAGGTTTCTGAAAATCATCGCGGGGTGGTGCGCATTGTATGGGTGTGTGTTACATTACATTCACTAGTAGGAGTGAGAAAAACATCACGGGGTGGTGTGAATCGGAGGGTCTGAATTAGGATAGGCAGTGAGTGGCAATGTAGGATGGAGAAAAGCACCGCGGGGTGGTCAGCATGGGGAGGTCAGGGAACATGCAGTGGCAATGTAGGATAGGTTTCTGAAAATCATCGCGGGGTGGTGCGCATTGTATGGGTGTGTGTTACATTACATTCACTAGTAGTAATGAGAAAAACATCACGGGGTGGTGCGCATTGTATGGGTGGGTGTTACATTACATTCACTAGTAGGAGTGAGAAAAACATCACGGGTGGTGTGAATCGGAGGGTCTGAATTAGGATAGGCACTGTGTGGCAATGTAGGATGGAGAAAAGCACCGCGGGTTTGGTCAGCATGGGGAGGTCAGGGAACATGCAGTGGAAATGTAGGATAGGTTTCTGAAAAACAACGCGGGGTGATGCGCATTGTATGGGTGTGTGTTACATTACATTCACTAGTAGGAGTGAGAAAAACATCACGGGGTAGTGCGCATTGTATGGGTATGTGTTACATTACATTCTCTAGTAGGACTGAGAAAAACATCACGGGGTGGTGCGCATTGTATGGGTGTGTGTTACATTACATTCACTAGTAGGAGTGAAAAAAACATCACGGGGTGGTGTGAATCGGAGGGTCTGAATTAGGATAGGCAGTGAGTGGCAATGTAGGATGGAGAAAAGCACCGCGGTGTGGTCAGCATGGGGAGGTCAGGGAACATGCAGTGGCCATGTAGGATAGGTTTTTGAAAAACATCGCGGGGTGGTGCTCATTGTATGGGTGTGTGTTACATTACATTCACTAGTAGGAGTGAGAAAAACATCGCGGGGTGGTGCGCATTGTATGGGTGTGTGTTACATTACATTCACTAGTCGGAGTGAGAAAAACATCACGGGGTTCGCATTGTATGGGTGTGTGTTACATTACATTCACTGGTAGGAGTGAGAAAATCATCACGGGGTGGTGTGAATCGGAAGGTCTGAATTAGGATAGGCAGTGAGTGACAATGTAGGATGGAGAAAAGCACCGCGGGGTGGTCAGCATGGGGAGGTCAGGGAACATGCAGTGGCAGTGTAGGATAGGTTTCTGAAAAACATCGCGGGGTGGTGCGCATTGTATAGGTGTGTGGTACATTACATTCACTAGTAAGATTGAGAAATACATCACGGGGTGGTGCGCATTGTATGGGTGTGTGTTACATTACATTCACTACTAGGAGTGAGAAAAATATCACGGGGTGGTGTGAACCGGAGGGTTTGAATTAGGTTAGGCAGTGAGTGGCAATGTAGGATAGAGATAAGCACCGCGGGGTGGGCAGCATGGGGAGGTCAGGGAACATGCAGTGGCAATGTAGGATAGGTTTCTGAAAAACATCGCTGGGTGGTGCGCATTGTATGGGTGTGTATTACATTACATTCACTAGTAGGAGTGAGAAAAACATCACGGGGTGGTGCGCATTGTATGGGTGGGTGTTACATTACATTCACTAGTAGGAGTGAGAAAAACATCACGGGGTGGTGTGAATCGGAGGGTCTGAATTAGGATAGGCACTGTGTGGCAATGTAGGATGGAGAAAAGCACCGCTGTGTTGGTCAGCATGGGGAGGTCAGGGAACATGCAGTGGCAATGTAGGATAGGTTTCTGAAAAACAACGCGGGGTGGTGCGCATTGTATGGTTGTGTGTTACATTACATTCACTAGTAGGAGTGAGAAAAACATCACGGGGTGGTGTGCATTGTATGGGTGTGTGTTACATTACATTCACTAGTAGGAGTGAGAAAAACATCACGGGGTGGTGTGCATTGTATGGGTGTGTGTTACATTACATTCACTAGTAGGAGTGAGAAAAACATCACGGGGTGGTGCGCATTGTATGGTTGTCTGTTACATTACATTCACTAGTAGGAGTGACAAAAACATCACGAGGTGGTTAGAATCGGAGGGTCTGAATTAGGATAGGCAGTGAGTGGCAATGTAGGATGGAGAAAAGCACCGCGGTGTGGTCAGCATGGGGAGGTCAGGGAACATGCAGTGGCCATGTAGGAAAAGTTTTTGAAAAACATCGCGGGGTGGTGCTCATTGTATGGGTGTGTGTTACATTACATTCACTAGTAGGAGTGAGAAAAACATCACGGGGTGGTGCGCATTGTATGGGTGTGTGTTACATTACATTCACAAGTAGGAGTGAGAAAAACATCACGGGGTGGTATGAATCGGAGGGTCTGAATTAGGATAGGCAGTGAGTGGCAATGTAGAATGGAGAAAAGCACCGCGGGGTGGTCAGCATGGGGAGGTCAGGGAACATGCAGTGGCCATGTAGGTTAGGTTTCTGAAAAACATCGCGGGGTGGTGCGCATTGTATAGGTGTGTGGTACATTACATTCACTAGTAAGATTGAGAAATACATCACGGGGTGGTGCGCATTGTATGGGTGTGTGTTACATTACATTCACTACTAGGAGTGAGAAAAATATCACGGGGTGGTGTGAACCGGAGGGTCTGAATTAGGATAGGCACTGTGTGGCAATGTAGGATGGAGAAAAGCACCGCTGTGTTGGTCAGCATGGGGAGGTCAGGGAACATGCAGTGGCAATGTAGGATAGGTTTCTGAAAAACAACGCGGGGTGGTGCGCATTGTATGGGTGTGTGTTATATTACATTCACTAGTAGGAGTGAGAAAAACATCACGGGGTGGTGCGCATTGTATGGGTGTGTGTAACATTACATTCACTACTAGGAGTGAAAAAAACATCACGGGGTGGTTTGAATCGGAGAGTCTGAATTAGGATAGGCAGTGAGTGGCAATGTAGGATGGAGAAAAGCACCGCGGTGTGGTCAGCATGGGGAGGTCAGGGAACATGCAGTGGCCATGTAGGATAGGTTTTTGAAAAACATCGCTGGGTGGTGCACATTTTATGGGTGTGTGTTACATTACATTCACTAGTAGGAGTGAGAAAAACATCACGGGGTGGTGCGCATTGTATGGGTGTGTGTTACATTACATTCATTAGTAGGAGTGAGAAAAACATCACGGGGTCGTGCGCATTGTATGGGTGTGTGTTACCTTACATTCCATAGTAGGAGTGAGAAAAACATCACGGGGTGGTGTGCATTGTATGTGTGTGTGTTACATTACATTCACTAGTAGGAGTGAGAAAAACATCACGGAGTTGTGTGAATCAGAGGGTCTGAATTAGGATAGGCAGTGAGTGGCAATGTAGGATGGAGAAAAGGACCGAGTGGTGGTCAGAATGGGGAGGTCATGGAACATGCAGTGGCAATGTAGGATAGTTTTCTGAAAAACATCGCGGGGTGGTGCGCATTGTATGGGTGTGTGTTACATTACATTCACTAGTAGGAGTGAGAAAAACTTCACGGAGTGGTACGCATTGTATGGGTGTGTGTTACATTACATTCACTAGTAGGAGTGCAAAAAACATCACGGGTGGTGTGAATCGGAGGGTCTGAATTAGGACAGGCTGTGAGTGGCAATGTAGGATGGAGAAAAGCACCGCGGGTTGGTCAGCATGGGGAGGTCAGGGAACATGCAGTGGCAATGTAGGATAGGTTTCAGAAAAACATCGCGGGGTTGTGCTCATTGTATGGGTGTGTGTTACATTACATTCACTAGTAGAAGTGAGAAAAACATCACGGCGTGGTGTGAATCGGAGGGTCTGAATTAGGATAGGCAGTGAGTGGCAATGTAGGATGGAGAAAAGCACCGCGGGGTGGTCAGCATGTGTAGGTCAGGGAACATGCAGTGGCAATGCAGGATAGGTTTCTGAAAAACATCGGGGGGTGGTGCGCATTGTATGGGTGTGTGTTACATTACATTCACTAGTAGGAGTGAGAAAAACATCACGGTGTGGTGTGAATCGGAGGGTCTGAATTAGTCTAGGCAGTGAGTGGCAATGTAGGATGGAGAAAAGCACCACGGGGTGGTCAGCATGGGGAAATCAGGGAACATGCAGTGGGAATGTAGGATAGTTTTCTGAAAAACATCACGGGGTGGTGCGCATTGTATGGGTGTGTGTTACATTACATTCACTAGTAGGAGTGAGAAAAACATCACGGGGTGGTGCGCATTGTATGGGTGTGTGTTACATTACATTCACTAGTAGGAGTGACAAAAACATGACGAGGTGGTTAGAATCGGAGGGTCTGAATTAGTATCGGCAGTGAGTGGCAATGTAGGATGGAGAAAAGCACCGCGGGGTGGTCAGCATGGGGAGGTCAGGGAACATGCAGTGGCTATGTAGGATAGGTTTCTGAAAAACATCAAGGGGTGGTGCGCATTTTATGGGTGTGTGTTACATTACATTCACTAGTAGGAGTGAGAAAAACATCACAGGGTGGTGCGCATTGTATGGGTGTGTGTTACATTACATTCACTAGTAGGAGTGAGAAAAACATCACGGGGTGGTGTGAATCGGAGGGTCTGAATTAGGATAGGCAGTGAGTGGCAATGTAGGATGGAGAAAAGCACCGCGGGGTGGTCAGCATGGGGAGGTCAGGGAACATGCATTGGCAATGTAGGATATTTTTGTGAAAAATATCGCGGGGTGGTGCGCATTGTATGGGTGTGCGTTACATTACATTCACTAGTAGGAGTGAGAAAAACATCACGGGGTGGTGTGAATCGGAGGGTCTGAATTAGGATAGGCAGTGAGTGGCAATTTAGGATGGAGAAAAGCACCGCGGGGTGGTCAGCATGGGGAGGTCAGGGAACATGCAGTGGCAATGAACGATAGTTTTCTGAAAAACATCATGGGGTGGTGCGCATTGTATGGGTGTGTGTTACATTACATTCACTAGTAGGAGTGAGAAAAACATCACGGGGTGGTGTGAATCGGAGGGTCTGAATTAGGATAGGCAGTGAGTGGCAATGTAGGATGGAGAAAAGCACCGCGGGGTGGTCAGAATGGGGAGGTCATGGAACATGCATTGGCAATATAGGATAGGTTTCTGAAAAACATCGCGGGGTGGTGCACATTGTATGGGTGTGTGTTACATTACATTCACTAGTAGGAGTGAGAAAAACATCACGGGGTGGTGCGCATTGTATGGGTGTATGTTACATTACATTCACTAGTAGGAGTGACAAAAACATCACGAGGTGGTGAGAATCGGAGGGTCTGAATTAGTATCGGCAGTGAGTTGCAATGTAGTATGGAGAAAAGCACCGTGGGGTGGTCAGCATGGGGAGGTCAGGGAACATGCAGTGGCTATGTAGGATAGGTTTCTGAAAAGCATCAAGTGGTGGTGCGCATTTTATGGGTGTGTGTTACATTACATTCACTAGTAGGAGTGAGAAAAACATCACGGGGTGGTGCGCATTGTATGGGTGTGTGTTACATTACATTCCCTAGTAGGAGTGAGAAAAACATCACGGAGTGGTGTGCATTGTATGGGTGTGTGTTACATTACATTCACTAGTAGGAGTGAGAAAAACATCACGGAGTGGTGTGAATCAGAGGGTCTGAATTAGGATAGGCAGTGAGTGGCAATGTAGGATGGAGAAAAGGACCGAGGGGTGGTCAGAATGGGGAGGTCATGGAACATGCAGTGGCAATGTAGGATAATTTTCTGAAAAACATCGCCGGGTGGTGCGCATTGTATGGGTGTGTGTTACATTACATTCACTAGTAGGAGTGAGAAAAACTTCACGTGGTGGTGCGCATTGTATGGGTGTGTGTTACATTACATTCACTAGTAGGAGTGCGAAAAACATCACGGGGTGGTGGGAATCGGAGGGTCTGAATTAGGACAGGCTGTGAGTGGCAATGTAGGATGGAGAAAAGCACCGCGGGTTGGTCAGCATGGGGAGGTCAGGGAACATGCAGTGGCAATGTAGGATAGGTTTCAGAAAAACATCGCGGGGTTGTGCGCATTGTATGGGTGTGTGTTACATTACATTCACTAGTAGGAGTGAGAAAAACATCACGGGGTGGTGTGCATTGTATGGGTGTGTGTTACATTACATTCACTATTAGGAGTGAGAAAAACATCACGGGGTGGTGTGCATTGTATGTGTGTGTGTTACATTACATTCACTAGTAGGAGTGAGAAAAACATCACGGGGTGGTGCGCATTGTATGGTTGTCTGTTACATTACATTCACTAGTAGGAGTGACAAAAACATCACGAGGTGGTTAGAATCGGAGGGTCTGAATTAGTATCGGCAGTGAGTGGCACTGTAGGAAGGAGAAAAGCACCGCGGGTCCGTCAGCATGGGGAGGTCAGGGAACATGCAGTGGCAAATTAGGATAGGTTTCTGAAAAACATCACGGGGTGGTGCGCATTGTATGGGTGTGTGTTACATTACATTCACTAGTAGGAGTGAGAAAAACATCGCGGGGTGGTGTGAATTGGAGGGTCTGAATTAGGATAGGCAGTGAGTGGCAATGTAGGATGGAGAAAAGCACCGCGGGGTGGTCAGCATGGGGAGGTCAGGGAACATGCAGTGGCAACGTAGGATAGGTTTCTGAAAATCATCGCGGGGTGGTGCGCATTGTATGGGTGTGTGTTACATTACATTCACTAGTAGGAGTGAGAAAAACATCACGGGGTGGTGTGAATCGGAGGGTCTGAATTAGGATAGGCAGTGAGTGGCAATGTAGGATGGAGAAAAGCACCGCGGGGTGGTCAGCATGGGGAGGTCAGGGAACATGCAGTGGCAATGTAGGATAGGTTTCTGAAAATCATCGCGGGGTGGTGCGCATTGTATGGGTGTGTGTTACATTACATTCACTAGTAGTAATGAGAAAAACATCACGGGGTGGTGCGCATTGTATGGGTGGGTGTTACATTACATTCACTAGTAGGAGTGAGAAAAACATCACGGGTGGTGTGAATCGGAGGGTCTGAATTAGGATAGGCACTGTGTGGCAATGTAGGATGGAGAAAAGCACCGCGGGTTTGGTCAGCATGGGGAGGTCAGGGAACATGCAGTGGAAATGTAGGATAGGTTTCTGAAAAACAACGCGGGGTGATGCGCATTGTATGGGTGTGTGTTACATTACATTCACTAGTAGGAGTGAGAAAAACATCACGGGGTAGTGCGCATTGTATGGGTATGTGTTACATTACATTCTCTAGTAGGACTGAGAAAAACATCACGGGGTGGTGCGCATTGTATGGGTGTGTGTTACATTACATTCACTAGTAGGAGTGAAAAAAACATCACGGGGTGGTGTGAATCGGAGGGTCTGAATTAGGATAGGCAGTGAGTGGCAATGTAGGATGGAGAAAAGCACCGCGGTGTGGTCAGCATGGGGAGGTCAGGGAACATGCAGTGGCCATGTAGGATAGGTTTTTGAAAAACATCGCGGGGTGGTGCTCATTGTATGGGTGTGTGTTACATTACATTCACTAGTAGGAGTGAGAAAAACATCGCGGGGTGGTGCGCATTGTATGGGTGTGTGTTACATTACATTCACTAGTCGGAGTGAGAAAAACATCACGGGGTTCGCATTGTATGGGTGTGTGTTACATTACATTCACTGGTAGGAGTGAGAAAATCATCACGGGGTGGTGTGAATCGGAAGGTCTGAATTAGGATAGGCAGTGAGTGACAATGTAGGATGGAGAAAAGCACCGCGGGGTGGTCAGCATGGGGAGGTCAGGGAACATGCAGTGGCAGTGTAGGATAGGTTTCTGAAAAACATCGCGGGGTGGTGCGCATTGTATAGGTGTGTGGTACATTACATTCACTAGTAAGATTGAGAAATACATCACGGGGTGGTGCGCATTGTATGGGTGTGTGTTACATTACATTCACTACTAGGAGTGAGAAAAATATCACGGGGTGGTGTGAACCGGAGGGTTTGAATTAGGTTAGGCAGTGAGTGGCAATGTAGGATAGAGATAAGCACCGCGGGGTGGGCAGCATGGGGAGGTCAGGGAACATGCAGTGGCAATGTAGGATAGGTTTCTGAAAAACATCGCTGGGTGGTGCGCATTGTATGGGTGTGTATTACATTACATTCACTAGTAGGAGTGAGAAAAACATCACGGGGTGGTGCGCATTGTATGGGTGGGTGTTACATTACATTCACTAGTAGGAGTGAGAAAAACATCACGGGGTGGTGTGAATCGGAGGGTCTGAATTAGGATAGGCACTGTGTGGCAATGTAGGATGGAGAAAAGCACCGCTGTGTTGGTCAGCATGGGGAGGTCAGGGAACATGCAGTGGCAATGTAGGATAGGTTTCTGAAAAACAACGCGGGGTGGTGCGCATTGTATGGTTGTGTGTTACATTACATTCACTAGTAGGAGTGAGAAAAACATCACGGGGTGGTGTGCATTGTATGGGTGTGTGTTACATTACATTCACTAGTAGGAGTGAGAAAAACATCACGGGGTGGTGTGCATTGTATGGGTGTGTGTTACATTACATTCACTAGTAGGAGTGAGAAAAACATCACGGGGTGGTGCGCATTGTATGGTTGTCTGTTACATTACATTCACTAGTAGGAGTGACAAAAACATCACGAGGTGGTTAGAATCGGAGGGTCTGAATTAGGATAGGCAGTGAGTGGCAATGTAGGATGGAGAAAAGCACCGCGGTGTGGTCAGCATGGGGAGGTCAGGGAACATGCAGTGGCCATGTAGGAAAAGTTTTTGAAAAACATCGCGGGGTGGTGCTCATTGTATGGGTGTGTGTTACATTACATTCACTAGTAGGAGTGAGAAAAACATCACGGGGTGGTGCGCATTGTATGGGTGTGTGTTACATTACATTCACAAGTAGGAGTGAGAAAAACATCACGGGGTGGTATGAATCGGAGGGTCTGAATTAGGATAGGCAGTGAGTGGCAATGTAGAATGGAGAAAAGCACCGCGGGGTGGTCAGCATGGGGAGGTCAGGGAACATGCAGTGGCCATGTAGGTTAGGTTTCTGAAAAACATCGCGGGGTGGTGCGCATTGTATGGGTGTGTGTTACATTACATTCACTAGTCGGAGTGAGAAAAACATCACGGGGTGCGCATTGTATGGGTGTGTGTTACATTACATTCACTAGTAGGAGTGAGAAATACATCATGGGGTGGTGCGCATTGTATGGGTGTGTGTTACATTACATTCACTACTAGGAGTGAGAAAAATATCACGGGGTGGTGTGAACCGGAGGGTTTGAATTAGGTTAGGCAGTGAGTGGCAATGTAGGATAGAGATAAGCACCGCGGGGTGGTCAGCATGGGGAGGTCAGGGAACATGCAGTGGCAATGTAGGATAGGTTTCTGAAAAACATCGCTGGGTGGTGCGCATTGTATGGGTGCGTATTACATTACATTCACTAGTAGGAGTGAGAAAAACATCACGGGGTGGTGCGCATTGTATGGGTGGGTGTTACATTACATTCACTAGTAGGAGTGAGAAAAACATCACGGGGTGGTGTGAATCGGAGGGTCTGAATTAGGATAGGCACTGTGTGGCAATGTAGGATGGAGAAAAGCACCGCTGTGTTGGTCAGCATGGGGAGGTCAGGGAACATGCAGTGGCAATGTAGGATAGGTTTCTGAAAAACAACGCGGGGTGGTGCGCATTGTATGGGTGTGTGTTATATTACATTCACTAGTAGGAGTGAGAAAAACATCACGGGGTGGTGCGCATTGTATGGGTGTGTGTAACATTACATTCACTACTAGGAGTGAAAAAAACATCACGGGGTGGTTTGAATCGGAGAGTCTGAATTAGGATAGGCAGTGAGTGGCAATGTAGGATGGAGAAAAGCACCGCGGTGTGGTCAGCATGGGGAGGTCAGGGAACATGCAGTGGCCATGTAGGATAGGTTTTTGAAAAACATCGCTGGGTGGTGCACATTTTATGGGTGTGTGTTACATTACATTCACTAGTAGGAGTGAGAAAAACATCACGGGGTGGTGCGCATTGTATGGGTGTGTGTTACATTACATTCATTAGTAGGAGTGAGAAAAACATCACGGGGTCGTGCGCATTGTATGGGTGTGTGTTACCTTACATTCCATAGTAGGAGTGAGAAAAACATCACGGGGTGGTGTGCATTGTATGGGTGTGTGTTACATTACATTCACTAGTAGGAGTGAGAAAAACATCACGGAGTTGTGTGAATCAGAGGGTCTGAATTAGGATAGGCAGTGAGTGGCAATGTAGGATGGAGAAAAGGACCGAGTGGTGGTCAGAATGGGGAGGTCATGGAACATGCAGTGGCAATGTAGGATAGTTTTCTGAAAAACATCGCGGGGTGGTGCGCATTGTATGGGTGTGTGTTACATTACATTCACGAGTAGGAGTGAGAAAAACATCACGGTGTGGTGTGAATCGGAGGGTCTGAATTAGGATAGGCAGTGAGTGGCCATGTAGGATGGAGAAAAGCACCACGGGGTGGTCAGCATGGGGAAATCAGGGAACATGCAGTGGGAATGTAGGATAGTTTTCTGAAAAACATTACGGGGTGGTGCGCATTGTATGGGTGTGTGTTACATTACATTCACTAGTAGGAGTGAGAAAAACATCACGGGGTGGTGCGCATTGTATGGGTGTGTGTTACATTACATTCACTAGTAGGAGTGACAAAAACATGACGAGGTGGTTAGAATCGGAGGGTCTGAATTAGTATCGGCAGTGAGTGGCAATGTAGGATGGAGAAAAGCACCGCGGGGTGGTCAGCATGGGGAGGTCAGGGAACATGCAGTGGCTATGTAGGATAGGTTTCTGAAAAACATCAAGGGGTGGTGCGCATTTTATGGGTGTGTGTTACATTACATTCACTAGTAGGAGTGAGAAAAACATCACAGGGTGGTGCGCATTGTATGGGTGTGTGTTACATTACATTCACTAGTAGGAGTGAGAAAAACATCACGGGGTGGTGTGAATCGGAGGGTCTGAATTAGGATAGGCAGTGAGTGGCAATGTAGGATGGAGAAAAGCACCGCGGGGTGGTCAGCATGGGGAGGTCAGGGAACATGCAGTGGCAATGTAGGATATTTTTCTGAAAAATATCGCGGGGTGGTGCGCATTGTATGGGTGTGCGTTACATTACATTCACTAGTAGGAGTGAGAAAAACATCACGGGGTGGTGTGAATCGGAGGGTCTGAATTAGGATAGGCAGTGAGTGGCAATTTAGGATGGAGAAAAGCACCGCGGGGTGGTCAGCATGGGGAGGTCAGGGAACATGCAGTGGCAATGAACGATAGTTTTCTGAAAAACATCATGCTGTGGTGCGCATTGTATGGGTGTGTGTTACATTACATTCACTAGTAGGAGTGAGAAAAACATCACGGGGTGGTGTGAATCGGAGGGTCTGAATTAGGATAGGCAGTGAGTGGCAATGTAGGATGGAGAAAAGCACCGCGTGGTGGTCAGCATGGGGAGGTCAGGGAACATGCAGTGGCAATGTAGGATAGTTTTCTGAAAAACATCGCGGGGTGGTGCGCATTGTATGGGTGTGTGTCACATTACATTCACTAGTAGGAGTGAGAAAAACATCATGGAGTGGTGTGAATCGGAGGGTCGGAATTAGGATAGGCAGTGAGTGGCAATGTAGGATGGAGAAAAGCATCGCGGGGTGGTCAGCATGTGGAGGTCAGGGAACATGCAGTGGCAATGTAGGATAAGTTTCTCAAAATCATCGCGGGGTGGTGTGCATTGTATGGGTGTGTGTTACATTACGTTCACTAGTAGGAGTGAGAAAAACATCACAGGGTGGTGCGCATTGTATGGGTGTGTGTTACATTACATTCACTAGTAGGAGTGAGAAAAACATCACGGGGTGGTGTGAATCGGAGGGTCTGAATTAGGATAGGCAGTGAGTGGCAATGTAGGATGGAGAAAAGCACCGCGGGGTGGTCAGCATGGGGAGGTCAGGGAACATGCAGTGGCAAGGTAGGATATTTTTCTGAAAAATATCGCGGGGTGGTGCGCATTGTATGGGTGTGTGTTACATTACATTCACTAGTAGGAGTGAGAAAAACATCACGGGGTTGTGTGAATCGGAGCGTCTGAATTAGGATAGGCAGTGAGTGGCAATGTAGGATGGAGAAAAGCACCGCGGGGTGGTCAGCATGGGGAGGTCAGGGAACATGCAGTGGCAATGAACGATAGTTTTCTGAAAAACATCATGGGGTGGTGCGCATTGTATGGGTGTGTGTTACATTACATTCACTAGTAGGAGTGAGAAAAACATCATGGGGTGGTGTGAATCGGAGGGTCTGAATTAGGATAGGCAGTGAGTGGCAATGTAGGATGGAGAAAAGCACCGCGGGGTGGTCAGCATGGGGAGGTCAGGGAACATGCAGTGGCAATGTAGGGTAGGTTTCTGAAAAACATCGCGGGGTGGTGCGCATTGTATGGTTGTGTGTTACATTACATTCACTAGTAGGAGTGAGAAAAACATCACGGGGTAGTGAGCATTGTATGGGTGTGTGTTACATTACATTCACTAGTAGGAGTGAGAAAAACATCACTGGGTGGTGTGAATCGGAGGGTCTGAATTAGGATAGGCAGTGAGTGGCAATGTAGGATGGAGAAAAGCACCGCGGGTTGGTCAGCATGGGGAGGTCAGGGAACATGCAGTGGCAATGTAGGATAGTTTTCTGAAAAAAATCGCGGGGTGGTGCGCATTGTATGGGTGTGTGTTACATTACATTCACTAGTAGTAATGAGAAAAACATCACGGGGTGGTGCGCATTGTATGGGTGGGTGTTACATTACATTCACTAGTAGGAGTGAGAAAAACATCACGGGTGGTGTGAATCGGAGGGTCTGAATTAGGATAGGCACTGTGTGGCAATGTAGGATGGAGAAAAGCACCGCGGGTTTGGTCAGCATGGGGAGGTCAGGGAACATGCAGTGGAAATGTAGGATAGGTTTCTGAAAAACAACGCGGGGTGATGCGCATTGTATGGGTGTGTGTTACATTACATTCACTAGTAGGAGTGAGAAAAACATCACGGGGTAGTGCGCATTGTATGGGTATGTGTTACATTACATTCTCTAGTAGGACTGAGAAAAACATCACGGGGTGGTGCGCATTGTATGGGTGTGTGTTACATTACATTCACTAGTAGGAGTGAAAAAAACATCACGGGGTGGTGTGAATCGGAGGGTCTGAATTAGGATAGGCAGTGAGTGGCAATGTAGGATGGAGAAAAGCACCGCGGTGTGGTCAGCATGGGGAGGTCAGGGAACATGCAGTGGCCATGTAGGATAGGTTTTTGAAAAACATCGCGGGGTGGTGCTCATTGTATGGGTGTGTGTTACATTACATTCACTAGTAGGAGTGAGAAAAACATCGCGGGGTGGTGCGCATTGTATGGGTGTGTGTTACATTACATTCACTAGTCGGAGTGAGAAAAACATCACGGGGTTCGCATTGTATGGGTGTGTGTTACATTACATTCACTGGTAGGAGTGAGAAAATCATCACGGGGTGGTGTGAATCGGAAGGTCTGAATTAGGATAGGCAGTGAGTGACAATGTAGGATGGAGAAAAGCACCGCGGGGTGGTCAGCATGGGGAGGTCAGGGAACATGCAGTGGCAGTGTAGGATAGGTTTCTGAAAAACATCGCGGGGTGGTGCGCATTGTATAGGTGTGTGGTACATTACATTCACTAGTAGGATTGAGAAATACATCACGGGGTGGTGCGCATTGTATGGGTGTGTGTTACATTACATTCACTACTGGGAGTGAGAAAAATATCACGGGGTGGTGTGAACCGGAGGGTTTGAATTAGGTTAGGCAGTGAGTGGCAATGTAGGATAGAGATAAGCACCGCGGGGTGGGCAGCATGGGGAGGTCAGGGAACATGCAGTGGCAATGTAGGATAGGTTTCTGAAAAACATCGCTGGGTGGTGCGCATTGTATGGGTGTGTATTACATTACATTCACTAGTAGGAGTGAGAAAAACATCACGGGGTGGTGCGCATTGTATGGGTGGGTGTTACATTACATTCACTAGTAAGAGTGAGAAAAACATCACGGGGTGGTGTGAATCGGAGGGTCTGAATTAGGATAGGCACTGTGTGGCAATGTAGGATGGAGAAAAGCACCGCTGTGTTGGTCAGCATGGGGAGGTCAGGGAACATGCAGTGGCAATGTAGGATAGGTTTCTGAAAAACAACGCGGGGTGGTGCGCATTGTATGGGTGTGTGTTACATTACATTCACTAGTAGGAGTGAGAAAAACATCACGGGGTGGTGTGCATTGTATGGGTGTGTGTTACATTACATTCACTAGTAGGAGTGAGAAAAACATCACGGGGTGGTGTGCATTGTATGGGTGTGTGTTACATTACATTCACTAGTAGGAGTGAGAAAAACATCACGGGGTGGTGCGCATTGTATGGTTGTCTGTTACATTACATTCACTAGTAGGAGTGACAAAAACATCACGAGGTGGTTAGAATCGGAGGGTCTGAATTAGGATAGGCAGTGAGTGGCAATGTAGGATGGAGAAAAGCACCGCGGTGTGGTCAGCATGGGGAGGTCAGGGAACATGCAGTGGCCATGTAGGAAAAGTTTTTGAAAAACATCGCGGGGTGGTGCTCATTGTATGGGTGTGTGTTACATTACATTCACTAGTAGGAGTGAGAAAAACATCACGGGGTGGTGCGCATTGTATGGGTGTGTGTTACATTACATTCACAAGTAGGAGTGAGAAAAACATCACGGGGTGGTATGAATCGGAGGGTCTGAATTAGGATAGGCAGTGAGTGGCAATGTAGAATGGAGAAAAGCACCGCGGGGTGGTCAGCATGGGGAGGTCAGGGAACATGCAGTGGCCATGTAGGTTAGGTTTCTGAAAAACATCGCGGGGTGGTGCGCATTGTATGGGTGTGTGTTACATTACATTCACTAGTCGGAGTGAGAAAAACATCACGGGGTGCGCATTGTATGGGTGTGTGTTACATTACATTCACTAGTAGGAGTGAGAAATACATCATGGGGTGGTGCGCATTGTATGGGTGTGTGTTACATTACATTCACTACTAGGAGTGAGAAAAATATCACGGGGTGGTGTGAACCGGAGGGTTTGAATTAGGTTAGGCAGTGAGTGGCAATGTAGGATAGAGATAAGCACCGCGGGGTGGTCAGCATGGGGAGGTCAGGGAACATGCAGTGGCAATGTAGGATAGGTTTCTGAAAAACATCGCTGGGTGGTGCGCATTGTATGGGTGTGTATTACATTACATTCACTAGTAGGAGTGAGAAAAACATCACGGTGTGGTGCGCATTGTATGGGTGGGTGTTACATTACATTCAATAGTAGGAGTGAGAAAAACATCACGGGGTGGTGTGAATCGGAGGGTCTGAATTAGGATAGGCACTGTGTGGCAATGTAGGATGGAGAATAGCACCGCTGTGTTGGTCAGCATGGGGAGGTCAGGGAACATGCAGTGGCAATGTAGGATAGGTTTCTGAAAAACAACGCGGGGTGGTGCGCATTGTATGGGTGTGTGTTATATTACATTCACTAGTAGGAGTGAGAAAAACATCACGGGGTGGTGCGCATTGTATGGGTGTGTGTAACATTACATTCACTACTAGGAGTGAAAAAAACATCACGGGGTGGTTTGAATCGGAGAGTCTGAATTAGGATAGGCAGTGAGTGGCAATGTAGGATGGAGAAAAGCACCGCGGTGTGGTCAGCATGGGGAGGTCAGGGAACATGCAGTGGCCATGTAGGATAGGTTTTTGAAAAACATCGCTGGGTGGTGCACATTTTATGGGTGTGTGTTACATTACATTCACTAGTAGGAGTGAGAAAAACATCACGGGGTGGTGCGCATTGTATGGGTGTGTGTTACATTACATTCATTAGTAGGAGTGAGAAAAACATCACGGGGTCGTGCGCATTGTATGGGTGTGTGTTACCTTACATTCCATAGTAGGAGTGAGAAAAACATCACGGGGTGGTGTGCATTGTATGGGTGTGTGTTACATTACATTCACTAGTAGGAGTGAGAAAAACATCACGGAGTTGTGTGAATCAGAGGGTCTGAATTAGGATAGGCAGTGAGTGGCAATGTAGGATGGAGAAAAGGACCGAGTGGTGGTCAGAATGGGGAGGTCATGGAACATGCAGTGGCAATGTAGGATAGTTTTCTGAAAAACATCGCGGGGTGGTGCGCATTGTATGGGTGTGTGTTACATTACATTCACTAGTAGGAGTGAGAAAAACATCACGGTGTGGTGTGAATCGGAGGGTCTGAATTAGGATAGGCAGTGAGTGGCCATGTAGGATGGAGAAAAGCACCACGGGGTGGTCAGCATGGGGAAATCAGGGAACATGCAGTGGGAATGTAGGATAGTTTTCTGAAAAACATTACGGGGTGGTGCGCATTGTATGGGTGTGTGTTACATTACATTCACTAGTAGGAGTGAGAAAAACATCACGGGGTGGTGCGCATTGTATGGGTGTGTGTTACATTACATTCACTAGTAGGAGTGACAAAAACATGACGAGGTGGTTAGAATCGGAGGGTCTGAATTAGTATCGGCAGTGAGTGGCAATGTAGGATGGAGAAAAGCACCGCGGGGTGGTCAGCATGGGGAGGTCAGGGAACATGCAGTGGCTATGTAGGATAGGTTTCTGAAAATCATCAAGGGGTGGTGCGCATTTTATGGGAGTGTGTTACATTACATTCACTAGTAGGAGTGAGAAAATCATCACAGGGTGGTGCGCATTGTATGGGTGTGTGTTACATTACATTCACTAGTAGGAGTGAGAAAAACATCACGGGGTGGTGTGAATCGGAGGGTCTGAATTAGGATAGGCAGTGAGTGGCAATGTAGGATGGAGAAAAGCACCGCGGGGTGGTCAGCATGGGGAGGTCAGGGAACATGCAGTGGCAATGTAGGATATTTTTCTGAAAAATATCGCGGGGTGGTGCGCATTGTATGGGTGTGCGTTACATTACATTCACTAGTAGGAGTGAGAAAAACATCACGGGGTGGTGTGAATCGGAGGGTCTGAATTAGGATAGGCAGTGAGTGGCAATTTAGGATGGAGAAAAGCACCGCGGGGTGGTCAGCATGGGGAGGTCAGGGAACATGCAGTGGCAATGAACGATAGTTTTCTGAAAAACATCATGCTGTGGTGCGCATTGTATGGGTGTGTGTTACATTACATTCACTAGTAGGAGTGAGAAAAACATCACGGGGTGGTGTGAATCGGAGGGTCTGAATTAGGATAGGCAGTGAGTGGCAATGTAGGATGGAGAAAAGCACCGCGTGGTGGTCAGCATGGGGAGGTCAGGGAACATGCAGTGGCAATGTAGGATAGTTTTCTGAAAAACATCGCGGGGTGGTGCGCATTGTATGGGTGTGTGTCACATTACATTCACTAGTAGGAGTGAGAAAAACATCATGGAGTGGTGTGAATCGGAGGGTCGGAATTAGGATAGGCAGTGAGTGGCAATGTAGGATGGAGAAAAGCATCGCGGGGTGGTCAGCATGTGGAGGTCAGGGAACATGCAGTGGCAATGTAGGATAGGTTTCTCAAAATCATCGCGGGGTGGTGTGCATTGTATGGGTGTGTGTTACATTACGTTCACTAGTAGGAGTGAGAAAAACATCACAGGGTGGTTCGCATTGTATGGGTGTGTGTTACATTACATTCACTAGTAGGAGTGAGAAAAACATCACGGGGTGGTGTGAATCGGAGGGTCTGAATTAGGATAGGCAGTGAGTGGCAATGTAGGATGGAGAAAAGCACCGCGGGGTGGTCAGCATGGGGAGGTCAGGGAACATGCAGTGGCAAGGTAGGATATTTTTCTGAAAAATATCGCGGGGTGGTGCGCATTGTATGGGTGTGTGTTACATTACATTCACTAGTAGGAGTGAGAAAAACATCACGGGGTTGTGTGAATCGGAGCGTCTGAATTAGGATAGGCAGTGAGTGGCAATGTAGGATGGAGAAAAGCACCGCGGGGTGGTCAGCATGGGGAGGTCAGGGAACATGCAGTGGCAATGAACGATAGTTTTCTGAAAAACATCATGGGGTGGTGCGCATTGTATGGGTGTGTGTTACATTACATTCACTAGTAGGAGTGAGAAAAACATCATGGGGTGGTGTGAATCGGAGGGTCTGAATTAGGATAGGCAGTGAGTGGCAATGTAGGATGGAGAAAAGCACCGCGGGGTGGTCAGCATGGGGAGGTCAGGGAACATGCAGTGGCAATGTAGGGTAGGTTTCTGAAAAACATCGCGGGGTGGTGCGCATTGTATGGTTGTGTGTTACATTACATTCACTAGTAGGAGTGAGAAAAACATCACGGGGTAGTGAGCATTGTATGGGTGTGTGTTACATTACATTCACTAGTAGGAGTGAGAAAAACATCACTGGGTGGTGTGAATCGGAGGGTCTGAATTAGGATAGGCAGTGAGTGGCAATGTAGGATGGAGAAAAGCACCGCGGGTTGGTCAGCATGGGGAGGTCAGGGAACATGCAGTGGCAATGTAGGATAGTTTTCTGAAAAAAATCGCGGGGTGGTGCGCATTGTATGGGTGTGTGTCACATTACATTCACTAGTAGGAGTGACAAAAACATCATGGAGTGGTGTGAATCAGAGGGTCGGAATTAGGATAGGCAGTTAGTGGCAATGTAGGATGGAGAAACGCACCGCGGGGTGGTTAGCATGTGGAGGTCAGGGAACATGCTGTGGCAATGTAGGATAGGTTTCTGAAAATGATCGCCGGGTGGTGCACATTGTATGGGTGTGTGTTACATTACATTCACTAGTAGGAGTGAGAAAAACATCACGGGGTGGTGCGCATTGTATGGGTGTGTGTTACATTACATTCACTATTAGGAGTTGCAAAAACATCACGAGGTGGTGAGAATCGGAGGGTCTAAATTAGTATCAGCAGTGAGTGGCAATGTAGGATGGAGAAAAGCACCGCGGGGTGGTCAGCATGGGGAGGTCAGGGAACATGCAGTGGCTATGTAGGATAGGTTTCTGAAAAACATCGCCTTGTGGTGCGCATTTTATGGGTGTGTGTTACATTACATTCACTAGTAGGAGTGAGAAAAACATCACGGGGTGGTGCGCATTGTATGGGTGTGTGTTACATTACATTCACTAGTAGGAGTGATAAAAACATCACGGCATAATGTGAATCGGAGGGTCTGAATTACGATAGGCAGTGAGTGGCAATGTAGGATGGAGAAAAGCACTGCGGGGGGTCAGAATGGGGACTTCAGGAAACATGCAGTGGCAAAGTAGGATAGGTTTCTGAAAAACATCGCGGGGTGGTGCACATTATATGCGTGTGTGTTGCATAACATTCACTAGTAGGAGTGAGAAAAACATCACGGGGTGGTGTGAATCGGCGGGTCTGATTTAGGATAGGCAGTGAGTGGCAATGTCAGAGAGAGAAAAGCACCGCGCGGTGGTCAGCATGGGGAGGTCAGGGAACATGCAGTGGCAATGTAGGATAGGTTTCTGAAAAGCATCCCGGGTTGGTGCGCATTGTATGGGTGTGTGTTACATTACATTCACTAGTAGGAGTGAGAAAAACATCACGGGGTGGTGTGAATTGGAGGGTCTGAATTAGGATAGGCAGTGAGTGGCAATGTAGGATGGAGAAACGCACCGCGGGGTGGTCAGCATGTGGAGGTCAGGGAACATGCAATGGCAATGTAGGATAGGTTTCTGAAAAACATCGCGGGGTGGTGCGCATTGTATGGTTGTGTGTTACATTACATTCACTAGTAGGAGTGAGAAAAACATCACGGGGTGGTGTGAATTGGAGGGTCTGAATTAGGATAGGCAGTGAGTGGCAATATAGGAAGGAGAAAAGCACCGCGGGGTGGTCAGAATGGGGAGGTAATGGAACATGTAGTGGCAATGTAGGATAGGTTTCTGAAAAACATCGCGGGGTGGTGCGCATTGTATGGGTGTGTGTTACATTACATTTACTAGTAGGAGTGAGAAAAACATCACAGGGTGGTGCGCATTGTATGGGTGTGTGTTACATTATATTCACTAGTAGGAGTGAGAAAAACATCACGGGGTGGTGTGAATCGGAGGGTCTGAATTAGGATAGGCAGTGAGTGGCAATGTAGGATGGAGAAAAGCACCGCGGGGTGGTCAGCATGGGGAGGTCAGGGAACATGCAGTGGCAATGTAGGATAGTTTTCTGAAAAACATCGCGGGGTGGTGCGCATTGTATGGGTGTGTGTCACATTACATTCACTAGTAGGAGTGAGAAAAACATCATGGAGTGGTGTGAATCGGAGGGTCGGAATTAGGATAGGCAGTGAGTGGCAATGTACGATGGAGAAAAGCACCGCGGGGTGGTCAGCATGTGGAGGTCAGGGAACATGCAGTGGCAATGTAGGATAGGTTTCTCAAAATCATCGCGGGGTGGTGCGCATTGTATGGGTGTGTGTTACATTACATTCACTAGTAGGAGTGAGAAAAACATCACAGGGTGGTGCGCAATGTATGGGTGTGTGTTACATTACATTCACTAGTAGGAGTGAGAAAAACATCACGGGGTGGTGTGAATCGGAGGGTCTGAATTAGGATAGGCAGTGAGTGGCAATGTAGGATGGAGAAAAGCACCGCGGGGTGGTCAGCATGGGGAGGTCAGGGAACATGCAGTGGCAAGGTAGGATATTTTTCTGAAAAATATCGCGGGGTGGTGCGCATTGTATGGGTGTGTGTTACATTACATTCACTAGTAGGAGTGAGAAAAACATCATGGGGTTGTGTGAATCGGAGCGTCTGAATTAGGATAGGCAGTGAGTGGCAATGTAGGATGGAGAAAAGCACCGCGGGGTGGTCAGCATGGGGAGGTCAGGGAACATGCAGTGGCAATGAACGATAGTTTTCTGAAAAACATAATGGGGTGGTGCGCATTGTATGGGTGTGTGTTACATTACATTCACTAGTAGGAGTGAGAAAAACATCATGGGGTGGTGTGAATCGGAGGGTCTGATTTAGGATAGGCAGCGAGTGGCAATGTAGGATGGAGAAAAGCACCGCGGGGTGGTCAGCATGGGGAGGTCAGGGAACATGCAGTGGCAATGTAGGATAGTTTTCTGAAAAACAGCGCGGGGTGGTGCACATTGTATGGGTGTGTGTCACATTACATTCACTAGTAGGAGTGAGAAAAACATCATGGAGTGGTGTGAATCGGATGGTCTGAATTAGGATAGGCAGTGAGTGGCAATGTAGGATGGAGAAAAGCACCGCGGGGTGGTCAGCATGTGGAGGTCAGGGAACACGCAGTGGCAATGTAGGATAGGTTTCTGAAAATCATTGCGGGGAGGTGCGCATTGTATGGGTGTGTGTTACATTACATTCAATAGTAGGAGTGAGAAAAACATCACGGGGTGGTGCGCATTGTATGGGTGTGTGTTACATTACATTCACTAGTAGGAGTGAGAAAAACATCACGGGGTGGTGTGAATCAGAGGGTCTGAATTAGGATAGGCAGTGAGTGGCAATGTAGGATGGAGAAAAGCACCGCGGGGTGGTGAGAATGGGGAGGTCATGGAACATGCATTGGCAAAGTAGGATAGGTTTCTGGAAAACATCGTGGGGTGGTGCACATTATATGGGTGTGTGTTGCATAACATTAACTAGTAGGAGTGAGAAAAACATCACGGGGTGGTGTGAATCGGAGGGTCTGATTTAGGATAGGCAGTGAGTGGCAATGTCAGAGAGAGAAAAGCACCGCGCGGTGGTCAGCATGGGGAGGTCAGGGAACATGCAGTGGCAATGTAGGATAGGTTTCTGAAAAGCATCCCGGGTTTCTGCGCATTGTATGGGTGTGTGTTACATTACATTCACTAGTAGGGTTGAGAAAAACATCACGGGGTGGTGCGCATTGTATGGGTGTGTGTTACATTACATTCACTAGTAGGAGTGAGAAAAACATCACGGGGTGGTGTGAATCGGAGGGTCTGAATTAGGATAGGCAGTGAGTGGCACTGTAGGAAGGAGAAAAGCACCGTGGGTCCGTCACCATGGGGAGGTCAGGGAACATGCAGTGGCAAATTAGGATAGGTTTCTGAAAACATCGCGGGGTTGGTGCGCATTGTATGGGTGTGTGTTACATTACATTCACTAGTAGGAGTGAGAAAAACATCACGGGGTGGTGCGCATTGTATGGGTGTGTGTTACATTACATTCACTAGTAGGAGTGAGAAAAACATCACGGGGTGGTGTGCATTGTATGGGTGTGTGTTACATTACATTCACTAGTAGGAGTGAGAAAAACATCACGGGGTGGTGTGAATCAGAGGGTCTGAATTAGGATAGGCAGTGAGTGGCAATGTAGGATGGAGAAAAGCACCGCGGGGTGGTGAGAATGGGGAGGTCATGGAACATGCATTGGCAATGTAGGATAGGTTTCTGAAAAACATCGCGGGGTGGTGCACATTGTATGGGTGTGTGTTACATTACATTCACTAGTAGGAGTGAGAAAAACATCACGGGGTGGTGCGCATTGTATGGGTGTGTGTTACATTACATTCGCTAGTACGAGTGACAAAAACATCACGAGGTGGTGAGAATCGGAGGGTCTGAATTAGTATCGGCAGTGAGTTGCAATGTAGGATGGAGAAAAGCACCGCGGGGTGTTCAACATGGGGAGGTCAGGGAACATGCAGTGGCTATGTAGGATAGGTTTCTGAAAAACATCAAGTGGTGGTGCGCATGTTATGGGTGTGTGTTACATTACATTCACTAGTAGGAGTGAGAAAAACATCACGGGGTGGTGCGCATTTTATGGGTGTGTGTTACATTACATTCCCTAGTAGTAGTGAGAAAAACATCACGGGGTGGTGCGCATTGTATGGGTGTGTGTTACATTACATTCACTAGTAGGAGTGAGAAAAACATCACGGGGTGGTGTGCATTGTATGGGTGTGTGTTACATTACATTCACTAGTAGGAGTGAGAAAAACATCACGGAGTGGTGTGAATCAGAGGGTCTGAATTAGGATAGGCAGTGAGTGGCAATGTAGGATGGAGAAAAGGACCGAGGGGTGGTCAGAATGGGGAGGTCATGGAACATGCAGTGGCAATGTAGGATAGTTTTCTGAAAAACATCGCGGGGTGGTGCGCATTGTATGGGTGTGTGTTACATTACATTCACTAGTAGGAGTGAGAAAAACTTCACGGGGTGGTGCGCATTGTATGGGTGTGTGTTACATTACATTCACTAGTAGGAGTGCGAAAAACATCACGGGGTGGTGTGAATCGGAGGGTCTGAATTAGGACAGGCTGTGAGTGGCAATGTAGGATGGAGAAAAGCACTGCCGGTTGGTCAGCATGTGTAGGTCAGGGAACATGCAGTGGCAATGCAGGATAGGTTTCTGAAAAACATCGGGGGGTGGTGCGCATTGTATGGGTGTGTGTTACATTACATTCACTAGTAGGAGTGAGAAAAACATCACGGGGTGGTGTGAATCGGAGGGTCTGAATTAGGATAGGCAGTGAGTGGCAATGTAGGATGGAGAAAAGCACCGCGGGGTGGTCAGCATGGGGAGGTCAGGGAACATGCAGTGGCAATGTAGGATAGTTTTCTGAAAAACATCGCGGGGTGGTGCGCATTGTATGGGTGTGTGTCACATTACATTCACTAGTAGGAGTGAGAAAAACATCATGGAGTGGTGTGAATCGGAGGGTCGGAATTAGGATAGGCAGTGAGTGGCAATGTAGGATGGAGAAAAGCACCGCGGGGTGGTCAGCATGTGGAGGTCAGGGAACATGCAGTGGCAATGTAGGATAGGTTTCTCAAAATCATCGCGGGGTGGTGCGCATTGTATGGGTGTGTGTTACATTACATTCACTAGTAGGAGTGAGAAAAACATCACGGGGTGGTGCGCATTGTATGGGTGTGTGTTACATTACATTCACTAGTAGGAGTGAGAAAAACATCACGGGGTGGTGTGAATCAGAGGGTCTGAATTAGGATAGGCAGTGAGTGGCAATGTAGGATGGAGAAAAGCACCGCGGGGTGGTGAGAATGGGGAGGTCATGGAACATGCATTGGCAAAGTAGGATAGGTTTCTGGAAAACATCGTGGGGTGGTGCACATTATATGGGTGTGTGTTGCATAACATTAACTAGTAGGAGTGAGAAAAACATCACGGGGTGGTGTGAATCGGAGGGTCTGATTTAGGATAGGCAGTGAGTGGCAATGTCAGAGAGAGAAAAGCACCGCGCGGTGGTCAGCATGGGGAGGTCAGGGAACATGCAGTGGCAATGTAGGATAGGTTTCTGAAAAGCATCCCGGGTTTCTGCGCATTGTATGGGTGTGTGTTACATTACATTCACTAGTAGGGTTGAGAAAAACATCACGGGGTGGTGCGCATTGTATGGGTGTGTGTTACATTACATTCACTAGTAGGAGTGAGAAAAACATCACGGGGTGGTGTGAATCGGAGGGTCTGAATTAGGATAGGCAGTGAGTGGCACTGTAGGAAGGAGAAAAGCACCGCGGGTCCGTCACCATGGGGAGGTCAGGGAACGTGCAGTGGCAAATTAGGATAGGTTTCTGAAAACATCGCGGGGTTGGTGCGCATTGTATGGGTGTGTGTTACATTACATTCACTAGTAGGAGTGAGAAAAACATCACGGGGTGGTGCGCATTGTATGGGTGTGTGTTACATTACATTCACTAGTAGGAGTGAGAAAAACATCACGGGGTGGTGTGCATTGTATGGGTGTGTGTTACATTACATTCACTAGTAGGAGTGAGAAAAACATCACGGGGTGGTGTGAATCAGAGGGTCTGAATTAGGATAGGCAGTGAGTGGCAATGTAGGATGGAGAAAAGCACCGCGGGGTGGTGAGAATGGGGAGGTCATGGAACATGCATTGGCAATGTAGGATAGGTTTCTGAAAAACATCGCGGGGTGGTGCACATTGTATGGGTGTGTGTTACATTACATTCACTAGTAGGAGTGAGAAAAACATCACGGGGTGGTGCGCATTGTATGGGTGTGTGTTACATTACATTCGCTAGTAGGAGTGACAAAAACATCACGAGGTGGTGAGAATCGGAGGGTCTGAATTAGTATCGGCAGTGAGTTGCAATGTAGGATGGAGAAAAGCACCGCGGGGTGGTCAGCATGGGGAGGTCAGGGAACATGCAGTGGCAATGTAGGATAGTTTTCTGAAAAACATCGCGGGGTGGTGCGCATTGTATGGGTGTGTGTCACATTACATTCACTAGTAGGAGTGAGAAAAACATCATGGAGTGGTGTGAATCGGAGGGTCGGAATTAGGATAGGCAGTGAGTGGCAATGTACGATGGAGAAAAGCACCGCGGGGTGGTCAGCATGTGGAGGTCAGGGAACATGCAGTGGCAATGTAGGATAGGTTTCTCAAAATCATCGCGGGGTGGTGCGCATTGTATGGGTGTGTGTTACATTACATTCACTAGTAGGAGTGAGAAAAACATCACAGGGTGGTGCGCATTGTATGGGTGTGTGTTACATTACATTCACTAGTAGGAGTGAGAAAAACATCACGGGGTGGTGTGAATCGGAGGGTCTGAATTAGGATAGGCAGTGAGTGGCAATGTAGGATGGAGAAAAGCACCGCGGGGTGGTCAGCATGGGGAGGTCAGGGAACATGCAGTGGCAAGGTAGGATATTTTTCTGAAAAATATCGCGGGGTGGTGCGCATTGTATGGGTGTGTGTTACATTACATTCACTAGTAGGAGTGAGAAAAACATCATGGGGTTGTGTGAATCGGAGCGTCTGAATTAGGATAGGCAGTGAGTGGCAATGTAGGATGGAGAAAAGCACCGCGGGGTGGTCAGCATGGGGAGGTCAGGGAACATGCAGTGGCAATGAACGATAGTTTTCTGAAAAACATAATGGGGTGGTGCGCATTGTATGGGTGTGTGTTACATTACATTCACTAGAAGGAGTGAGAAAAACATCATGGGGTGGTGTGAATCGGAGGGTCTGAATTAGGATAGGCAGCGAGTGGCAATGTAGGATGGAGAAAAGCACCGCGGGGTGGTCAGCATGGGGAGGTCAGGGAACATGCAGTGGCAATGTAGGATAATTTTCTGAAAAAAAGCGCGGGGTGGTGCACATTGTATGGGTGTGTGTCACATTACATTCACTAGTAGGAGTGAGAAAAACATCATGGAGTGGTGTGAATCGGATGGTCTGAATTAGGATAGGCAGTGAGTGGCAATGTAGGATGGAGAAAAGCACCGCGGGGTGGTCAGCATGTGGAGGTCAGGGAACACGCAGTGGCATTGTAGGATAGGTTTCTGAAAATCATTGCGGGGAGGTGCGCATTGTATGGGTGTGTGTTACATTACATTCAATAGTAGGAGTGAGAAAAACATCACGGGGTGGTGCGCATTGTATGGGTGTGTGTTACATTACATTCACTAGTAGGAGTGAGAAAAACATCACGGGGTGGTGTGAATCAGAGGGTCTGAATTAGGATAGGCAGTGAGTGGCAATGTAGGATGGAGAAAAGCACCGCGGGGTGGTGAGAATGGGGAGGTCATGGAACATGCATTGGCAAAGTAGGATAGGTTTCTGGAAAACATCGTGGGGTGGTGCACATTATATGGGTGTGTGTTGCATAACATTAACTAGTAGGAGTGAGAAAAACATCACGGGGTGGTGTGAATCGGAGGGTCTGATTTAGGATAGGCAGTGAGTGGCAATGTCAGAGAGAGAAAAGCACCGCGCGGTGGTCAGCATGGGGAGGTCAGGGAACATGCAGTGGCAATGTAGGATAGGTTTCTGAAAAGCATCCCGGGTTTCTGCGCATTGTATGGGTGTGTGTTACATTACATTCACTAGTAGGGTTGAGAAAAACATCACGGGGTGGTGCGCATTGTATGGGTGTGTGTTACATTACATTCACTAGTAGGAGTGAGAAAAACATCACGGGGTGGTGTGAATCGGAGGGTCTGAATTAGGATAGGCAGTGAGTGGCACTGTAGGAAGGAGAAAAGCACCGTGGGTCCGTCACCATGGGGAGGTCAGGGAACATGCAGTGGCAAATTAGGATAGGTTTCTGAAAACATCGCGGGGTTGGTGCGCATTGTATGGGTGTGTGTTACATTACATTCACTAGTAGGAGTGAGAAAAACATCACGGGGTGGTGCGCATTGTATGGGTGTGTGTTACATTACATTCACTAGTAGGAGTGAGAAAAACATCACGGGGTGGTGTGAATCAGAGGGTCTGAATTAGGATAGGCAGTGAGTGGCAATGTAGGATGGAGAAAAGCACCGCGGGGTGGTGAGAATGGGGAGGTCATGGAACATGCATTGGCAATGTAGGATAGGTTTCTGGAAAACATCGTGGGGTGGTGCACATTATATGGGTGTGTGTTGCATAACATTAACTAGTAGGAGTGAGAAAAACATCACGGGGTGGTGTGAATCGGAGTGTCTGATTTAGGATAGGCAGTGAGTGGCAATGTCAGAGAGAGAAAAGCACCGCGCGGTGGTCAGCATGGGGAGGTCAGGGAACATGCAGTGGCAATGTAGGATAGGTTTCTGAAAAGCATCCCGGGTTTCTGCGCATTGTATGGGTGTGTGTTACATTACATTCACTAGTAGGGTTGAGAAAAACATCACGGGGTGGTGCGCATTGTATGGGTGTGTGTTACATTACATTCACTAGTAGGAGTGAGAAAAACATCACGGGGTGGTGTGAATCGGAGGGTCTGAATTAGGATAGGCAGTGAGTGGCACTGTAGGAAGGAGAAAAGCACCGCGGGTCCGTCACCATGGGGAGGTCAGGGAACATGCAGTGGCAAATTAGGATAGGTTTCTGAAAACATCGCGGGGTTGGTGCGCATTGTATGGGTGTGTGTTACATTACATTCACTAGTAGGAGTGAGAAAAACATCACGGGGTGGTGCGCATTGTATGGGTGTGTGTTACATTACATTCACTAGTAGGAGTGAGAAAAACATCACGGGGTGGTGTGCATTGTATGGGTGTGTGTTACATTACATTCACTAGTAGGAGTGAGAAAAACATCACGGGGTGGTGTGAATCAGAGGGTCTGAATTAGGATAGGCAGTGAGTGGCAATGTAGGATGGAGAAAAGCACCGCGGGGTGGTGAGAATGGGGAGGTCATGGAACATGCATTGGCAATGTAGGATAGGTTTCTGAAAAACATCGCAGGGTGGTGCACATTGTATGGCTGTGTGTTACATTACATTCACTAGTAGGAGTGAGAAAAACATCACGGGGTGGTGCGCATTGTATGGGTGTGTGTTACATTACATTCGCTAGTAGGAGTGACAAAAACATCACGAGGTGGTGAGAATCGGAGGGTCTGAATTAGTATCGGCAGTGAGTTGCAATGTAGGATGGAGAAAAGCACCGCGGGGTGTTCAACATGGGGAGGTCAGGGAACATGCAGTGGCTATGTAGGATAGGTTTCTGAAAAACATCAAGTGGTGGTGCGCATGTTATGGGTGTGTGTTACATTACATTCACTAGTAGGAGTGAGAAAAACATCACGGGGTGGTGCGCATTTTATGGGTGTGTGTTACATTACATTCCCTAGTAGGAGTGAGAAAAACATCACGGGGTGGTGTGCATTGTATGGGTGTGTGTTACATTACATTCACTAGTAGGAGTGAGAAAAACATCACGGAGTGGTGTGAATCAGAGGGTCTGAATTAGGATAGGCAGTGAGTGGCAATGTAGGATGGAGAAAAGGACCGAGGGGTGGTCAGAATGGGGAGGTCATGGAACATGCAGTGGCAATGTAGGATAGTTTTCTGAAAAACATCGCGGGGTGGTGCGCATTGTATGGGTGTGTGTTACATTACATTCACTAGTAGGAGTGAGAAAAACTTCACGGGGTGGTGCGCATTGTATGGGTGTGTGTTACATTACATTCACTAGTAGGAGTGCGAAAAACATCACGGGGTGGTGTGAATCGGAGGGTCTGAATTAGGACAGGCTGTGAGTGGCAATGTAGGATGGAGAAAAGCACTGCCGGTTGGTCAGCATGTGTAGGTCAGGGAACATGCAGTGGCAATGCAGGATAGGTTTCTGAAAAACATCGGGGGGTGGTGCGCATTGTATGGGTGTGTGTTACATTACATTCACTAGTAGGAGTGAGAAAAACATCACGGGGTGGTGTGAATCGGAGGGTCTGAATTAGGATAGGCAGTGAGTGGCAATGTAGGATGGAGAAAAGCACCGCGGGGTGGTCAGCATGGGGAGGTCAGGGAACATGCAGTGGCAATGTAGGATAGTTTTCTGAAAAACATCGCGGGGTGGTGCGCATTGTATGGGTGTGTGTCACATTACATTCACTAGTAGGAGTGAGAAAAACATCATGGAGTGGTGTGAATCGGAGGGTCGGAATTAGGATAGGCAGTGAGTGGCAATGTAGGATGGAGAAAAGCACCGCGGGGTGGTCAGCATGTGGAGGTCAGGGAACATGCAGTGGCAATGTAGGATAGGTTTCTCAAAATCATCGCGGGGTGGTGCGCATTGTATGGGTGTGTGTTACATTACATTCACTAGTAGGAGTGAGAAAAACATCACAGGGTGGTGCGCATTGTATGGGTGTGTGTTACATTACATTCACTAGTAGGAGTGAGAAAAACATCACGGGGTGGTGTGAATCGGAGGGTCTGAATTAGGATAGGCAGTGAGTGGCAATGTAGGATGGAGAAAAGCACCACGGGGTGGTCAGCATGGGGAGGTCAGGGAACATGCAGTGGCAAGGTAGGATATTTTTCTGAAAAATATCGCGGGGTGGTGCGCATTGTATGGGTGTGTGTTACATTACATTCACTAGTAGGAGTGAGAAAAACATCACGGGGTTGTGTGAATCGGAGCGTCTGAATTAGGTTAGGCAGTGAGTGGCAATGAAGGATGGAGAAAAGCACCGCGGGGTGGTCAGCATGGGGAGGTCAGGGAACATGCAGTGGCAATGAACGATAGTTTTCTGAAAAACATAATGGGGTGGTGCGCATTGTATGGGTGTGTGTTACATAACATTCACTAGTAGGAGTGAGAAAAACATCATGGGGTGGTGTGAATCGGAGGGTCTGAATTAGGATAGGCAGCGAGTGGCAATGTAGGATGGAGAAAAGCACCGCGGGGTGGTCAGCATGGGGAGGTCAGGGAACATGCAGTGGCAATGTAGGATAGTTTTCTGAAAAACAGCGCGGGGTGGTGCACATTGTATGGGTGTGTGTCACATTACATTCACTAGTAGGAGTGAGAAAAACATCATGGAGTGGTGTGAATCCGAGGGTCGGAATTAGGATAGGCAGTGAGTGGCAATGTAGGATGGAGAAAAGCACCGCGGGGTGGTCAGCATGTGGAGGTCAGGGAACACGCAGTGGCAATGTAGGATAGGTTTCTGAAAATCATTGCGGGGAGGTGCGCATTGTATGGGTGTGTGTTACATTACATTCAATAGTAGGAGTGAGAAAAACATCACGGGGTGATGCGCATTGTATGGGTGTGTGTTACATTACATTCACTAGTAGCAGTGAGAAAAACATCACGGGGTGGTGTGAATCAGAGGGTCTGAATTAGGATAGGCAGTGAGTGGCAATGTAGGATGGAGAAAAGCACCGCGGGGTGGTGAGAATGGGGAGGTCATGGAACATGCATTGGCAAAGTAGGATAGGTTTCTGGAAAACATCGTGGGGTGGTGCACATTATATGGGTGTGTGTTGCATAACATTAACTAGTAGGAGTGAGAAAAACATCACGGGGTGGTGTGAATCGGAGGGTCTGATTTAGGATAGGCAGTGAGTGGCAATGTCAGAGAGAGAAAAGCACCGCGCGGTGGTCAGCATGGGGAGGTCAGGGAACATGCAGTGGCAATGTAGGATAGGTTTCTGAAAAGCATCCCGGGTTTCTGCGCATTGTATGGGTGTGTGTTACATTACATTCACTAGTAGGGTTGAGAAAAACATCACGGGGTGGTGCGCATTGTATGGGTGTGTGTTACATTACATTCACTAGTAGGAGTGAGAAAATCATCACGGGGTGGTGTGAATCGGAGGGTCTGAATTAGGATAGGCAGTGAGTGGCACTGTAGGAAGGAGAAAAGCACCGCGGGTCCGTCACCATGGGGAGGTCAGCGAACATGCAGTGGCAAATTAGGATAGGTTTCTGAAAACATCGCGGGGTTGGTGCGCATTGTATGGGTGTGTGTTACATTACATTCACTAGTAGGAGTGAGAAAAACATCACGGGGTGGTGCGCATTGTATGGGTGTGTGTTACATTACATTCACTAGTAGGAGTGAGAAAAACATCACGGGGTGGTGTGCATTGTATGGGTGTGTGTTACATTACATTCACTAGTAGGAGTGAGAAAAACATCACGGGGTGGTGTGAATCAGAGGGTCTGAATTAGGATAGGCAGTGAGTGGCAATGTAGGATGGAGAAAAGCACCGCGGGGTGGTGAGAATGGGGAGGTCATGGAACATGCATTGGCAATGTAGGATAGGTTTCTGAAAAACATCGCGGGGTGGTGCACATTGTATGGCTGTGTGTTACATTACATTCACTAGTAGGAGTGAGAAAAACATCACGGGGTGGTGCGCATTGTATGGGTGTGTGTTACATTACATTCGCTAGTACGAGTGACAAAAACATCACGAGGTGGTGAGAATCGGAGGGTCTGAATTAGTATCGGCAGTGAGTTGCAATGTAGGATGGAGAAAAGCACCGCGGGGTGTTCAACATGGGGAGGTCAGGGAACATGCAGTGGCTATGTAGGATAGGTTTCTGAAAAACATCAAGTGGTGGTGCGCATGTTATGGGTGTGTGTTACATTACATTCACTAGTAGGAGTGAGAAAAACATCACGGGGTGGTGCGCATTTTATGGGTGTGTGTTACATTACATTCCCTAGTAGTAGTGAGAAAAACATCACGGGGTGGTGCGCATTGTATGGGTGTGTGTTACATTACATTCACTAGTAGGAGTGAGAAAAACATCACGGGGTGGTGTGCATTGTATGGGTGTGTGTTACATTACATTCACTAGTAGGAGTGAGAAAAACATCACGGAGTGGTGTGAATCAGAGGGTCTGAATTAGGATAGGCAGTGAGTGGCAATGTAGGATGGAGAAAAGGACCGAGGGGTGGTCAGAATGGGGAGGTCATGGAACATGCAGTGGCAATGTAGGATAGTTTTCTGAAAAACATCGCGGGGTGGTGCGCATTGTATGGGTGTGTGTTACATTACATTCACTAGTAGGAGTGAGAAAAACTTCACGGGGTGGTGCGCATTGTATGGGTGTGTGTTACATTACATTCACTAGTAGGAGTGCGAAAAACATCACGGGGTGGTGTGAATCGGAGGGTCTGAATTAGGACAGGCTGTGAGTGGCAATGTAGGATGGAGAAAAGCACTGCCGGTTGGTCAGCATGTGTAGGTCAGGGAACATGCAGTGGCAATGCAGGATAGGTTTCTGAAAAACATCGGGGGGTGGTGCGCATTGTATGGGTGTGTGTTACATTACATTCACTAGTAGGAGTGAGAAAAACATCACGGGGTGGTGTGAATCGGAGGGTCTGAATTAGGATAGGCAGTGAGTGGCAATGTAGGATGGAGAAAAGCACCGCGGGGTGGTCAGCATGGGGAGGTCAGGGAACATGCAGTGGCAATGTAGGATAGTTTTCTGAAAAACATCGCGGGGTGGTGCGCATTGTATGGGTGTGTGTCACATTACATTCACTAGTAGGAGTGAGAAAAACATCATGGAGTGGTGTGAATCGGAGGGTCGGAATTAGGATAGGCAGTGAGTGGCAATGTAGGATGGAGAAAAGCACCGCGGGGTGGTCAGCATGTGGAGGTCAGGGAACATGCAGTGGCAATGTAGGATAGGTTTCTCAAAATCATCGCGGGGTGGTGCGCATTGTATGGGTGTGTGTTACATTACATTCACTAGTAGGAGTGAGAAAAACATCACAGGGTGGTGCGCATTGTATGGGTGTGTGTTACATTACATTCACTAGTAGGAGTGAGAAAAACATCACGGGGTGGTGTGAATCGGAGGGTCTGAATTAGGATAGGCAGTGAGTGGCAATGTAGGATGGAGAAAAGCACCGCGGGGTGGTCAGCATGGGGAGGTCAGGGAACATGCAGTGGCAAGGTAGGATATTTTTCTGAAAAATATCGCGGGGTGGTGCGCATTGTATGGGTGTGTGTTACATTACATTCACTAGTAGGAGTGAGAAAAACATCACGGGGTTGTGTGAATCGGAGCGTCTGAATTAGGTTAGGCAGTGAGTGGCAATGAAGGATGGAGAAAAGCACCGCGGGGTGGTCAGCATGGGGAGGTCAGGGAACATGCAGTGGCAATGAACGATAGTTTTCTGAAAAACATAATGGGGTGGTGCGCATTGTATGGGTGTGTGTTACATAACATTCACTAGTAGGAGTGAGAAAAACATCATGGGGTGGTGTGAATCGGAGGGTCTGAATTAGGATAGGCAGCGAGTGGCAATGTAGGATGGAGAAAAGCACCGCGGGGTGGTCAGCATGGGGAGGTCAGGGAACATGCAGTGGCAATGTAGGATAGTTTTCTGAAAAACAGCGCGGGGTGGTGCACATTGTATGGGTGTGTGTCACATTACATTCACTAGTAGGAGTGAGAAAAACATCATGGAGTGGTGTGAATCCGAGGGTCGGAATTAGGATAGGCAGTGAGTGGCAATGTAGGATGGAGAAAAGCACCGCGGGGTGGTCAGCATGTGGAGGTCAGGGAACACGCAGTGGCAATGTAGGATAGGTTTCTGAAAATCATTGCGGGGAGGTGCGCATTGTATGGGTGTGTGTTACATTACATTCAATAGTAGGAGTGAGAAAAACATCACGGGGTGGTGCGCATTGTATGGGTGTGTGTTACATTACATTCACTAGTAGCAGTGAGAAAAACATCACGGGGTGGTGTGAATCAGAGGGTCTGAATTAGGATAGGCAGTGAGTGGCAATGTAGGATGGAGAAAAGCACCGCGGGGTGGTGAGAATGGGGAGGTCATGGAACATGCATTGGCAAAGTAGGATAGGTTTCTGGAAAACATCGTGGGGTGGTGCACATTATATGGGTGTGTGTTGCATAACATTAACTAGTAGGAGTGAGAAAAACATCACGGGGTGGTGTGAATCGGAGGGTCTGATTTAGGATAGGCAGTGAGTGGCAATGTCAGAGAGAGAAAAGCACCGCGCGGTGGTCAGCATGGGGAGGTCAGGGAACATGCAGTGGCAATGTAGGATAGGTTTCTGAAAAGCATCCCGGGTTTCTGCGCATTGTATGGGTGTGTGTTACATTACATTCACTAGTAGGGTTGAGAAAAACATCACGGGGTGGTGCGCATTGTATGGGTGTGTGTTACATTACATTCACTAGTAGGAGTGAGAAAATCATCACGGGGTGGTGTGAATCGGAGGGTCTGAATTAGGATAGGCAGTGAGTGGCACTGTAGGAAGGAGAAAAGCACCGCGGGTCCGTCACCATGGGGAGGTCAGCGAACATGCAGTGGCAAATTAGGATAGGTTTCTGAAAACATCGCGGGGTTGGTGCGCATTGTATGGGTGTGTGTTACATTACATTCACTAGTAGGAGTGAGAAAAACATCACGGGGTGGTGCGCATTGTATGGGTGTGTGTTACATTACATTCACTAGTAGGAGTGAGAAAAACATCACGGGGTGGTGTGCATTGTATGGGTGTGTGTTACATTACATTCACTAGTAGGAGTGAGAAAAACATCACGGGGTGGTGTGAATCAGAGGGTCTGAATTAGGATAGGCAGTGAGTGGCAATGTAGGATGGAGAAAAGCACCGCGGGGTGGTGAGAATGGGGAGGTCATGCAACATGCATTGGCAATGTAGGATAGGTTTCTGAAAAACATGGCGGGGTGGTGCACATTGTATGGGTGTGTGTTACATTACATTCACTAGTAGGAGTGAGAAAAACATCACGGGGTGGTGCGCATTGTATGGGTGTGTGTTACATTACATTCACTAGTAGGAGTGACAAAAACATCACGAGGTGGTGAGAATCGGAGGGGCTGAATTAGTATCGGCAGTGAGTTGCAATGTAGGATGGAGAAAAGCACCGCGGGGTGGTCAGCATGGGGAGGTCAGGGAACATGCAGTGGCTATGTAGGATAGGTTTCTGAAAAACATCAAGTGGTGGTGCGCATGTTATGGGTGTGTGTTACATTACATTCACTAGTAGGAGTGAGAAAAACATCACGGGGTGGTGCGCATTTTATGGGTGTGTGTTACATTACATTCCCTAGTAGGAGTGAGAAAAACATCACGGGGTGGTGTGCATTGTATGGGTGTGTGTTACATTACATTCACTAGTAGGAGTGAGAAAAACATCACGGAGTGGTGTGAATCAGAGGGTCTGAATTAGGATAGGCAGTGAGTGGCAATGTAGGATGGAGAAAAGGACCGAGGGGTGGTCAGAATGGGGAGGTCATGGAACATGCAGTGGCAATGTAGGATAGTTTTCTGAAAAACATCGCGGGGTGGTGCGCATTGTATGGGTGTGTGTTACATTACATTCACTAGTAGGAGTGAGAAAAACTTCACGGGGTGGTGCGCATTGTATGGGTGTGTGTTACATTACATTCACTAGTAGGAGTACGAAAAACATCACGGGGTGGTGTCAATCGGAGGGTCTGAATTAGGAAAGGCTGTGAGTGGCAATGTAGGATGGAGAAAAGCACTGCCGGTTGGTCAGCATGTGTAGGTCAGGGAACATGCAGTGGCAAGGTAGGATATTTTTCTGAAAAATATCGCGGGGTGGTGCGCATTGTATGGGTGTGTGTTACATTACATTCACTAGTAGGAGTGAGAAAAACATCACGGGGTTGTGTGAATCGGAGCGTCTGAATTAGGATAGGCAGTGAGTGGCAATGTAGGATGGAGAAAAGCACCGCGGGGTGGTCAGCATGGGGAGGTCAGGGAACATGCAGTGGCAATGAACGATAGTTTTCTGAAAAACATCATGGGGTGGTGCGCATTGTATGGGTGTGTGTTACATTACATTCACTAGTAGGAGTGAGAAAAACATCATGGGGTGGTGTGAATCGGAGGGTCTGAATTAGGATAGGCAGTGAGTGGCAATGTAGGATGGAGAAAAGCACCGCGGGGTGGTCAGCATGGGGAGGTCAGGGAACATGCAGTGGCAATGTAGGGTAGGTTTCTGAAAAACATCGCGGGGTGGTGCGCATTGTAAGGTTGTGTGTTACATTACATTCACTAGTAGGAGTGAGAAAAACATCACGGGGTAGTGAGCATTGTATGGGTGTGTGTTACATTACATTCACTAGTAGGAGTGAGAAAAACATCACTGGGTGGTGTGAATCGGAGGGTCTGAATTAGGATAGGCAGTGAGTGGCAATGTAGGATGGAGAAAAACACCGCGGGTTGGTCAGCATGGGGAGGTCAGGGAACATGCAGTGGCAATGTAGGATAGTTTTCTGAAAAAAATCGCGGGGTGGTGCGCATTGTATGGGTGTGTGTCACATTACATTCACTAGTAGGAGTGACAAAAACATCATGGAGTGGTGTGAATCAGAGGGTCGGAATTAGGATAGGCAGTTAGTGGCAATGTAGGATGGAGAAACGCACCGCCGGGTGGTTAGCATGTGGAGGTCAGGGAACATGCTGTGGCAATGTAGGATAGGTTTCTGAAAATCATCGCCGGGTGGTGCGCATTGTATGGGTGTGTGTTACATTACATTCACTAGTAGGAGTGAGAAAAACATCACGGGGTGGTGCGCATTGTATGGGTGTGTGTTACATTACATTCACTATTAGGAGTTGCAAAAACATCACGAGGTGGTGAGAATCGGAGGGTCTAAATTAGTATCAGCAGTGAGTGGCAATGTAGGATGGAGAAAAGCACCGCGGGGTGGTCAGCATGGGGAGGTCAGGGAACATGCAGTGGCTATGTAGGATAGGTTTCTGAAAAACATCGCCTTGTGGTGCGCATTTTATGGGTGTGTGTTACATTACATTCACTAGTAGGAGTGAGAAAAACATCACGGGGTGGTGCGCATTGTATGGGTGTGTGTTACATTACATTCACTAGTAGGAGTGAGAAAAACATCACGGGGTGGTGTGAATCGGCGGGTCTGATTTAGGATAGGCAGTGAGTGGCAATGTCAGAGAGAGAAAAGCACCGCGCGGTGGTCAGCATGGGGAGGTCAGGGAACATGCAGTGGCAATGTAGGATAGGTTTCTGAAAAGCATCCCGGGTTGGTGCGCATTGTATGGGTGTGTGTTACATTACATTCACTAGTAGGAGTGAGAAAAACATCACGGGGTGGTGTGAATTGGAGGGTCTGAATTAGGATAGGCAGTGAGTGGCAATGTAGGATGGAGAAAAGCACCGCGGGGTGGTCAGCATGTGGAGGTCAGGGAACATGCAATGGCAATGTAGGATAGGTTTCTGAAAAACATCGCGGGGTGGTGCGCATTGTATGGTTGTGTGTTACATTACATTCACTAGTAGGAGTGAGAAAAACATCACGGGGTGGTGTGAATTGGAGGGTCTGAATTAGGATAGGCAGTGACTGGCAATATAGGAAGGAGAAAAGCACCGCGGGGTGGTCAGAATGGGGAGGTAATGGAACATGTAGTGGCAATGTAGGATAGGTTTCTGAAAAACATCGCGGGGTGGTGCACATTGTATGGGTGTGTGTTACATTACATTTACTAGTAGGAGTGAGAAAAACATCACAGGGTGGTGCGCATTGTATGGGTGTGTGTTACATTACATTCACTAGTAGGAGTGAGAAAAACATCACGGGGTGGTGTGAATCGGAGGGTCTGAATTAGGATAGGCAGTGAGTGGCAATGTAGGATGGAGAAAAGCACCGCGGGGTGGTCAGCATGGGGAGGTCAGGGAACATGCAGTGGCAATGTAGGATAGTTTTCTGAAAAACATCGCGGGGTGGTGCGCATTGTATGGGTGTGTGTCACATTACATTCACTAGTAGGAGTGAGAAAAACATCATGGAGTGGTGTGAATCGGAGGGTCGGAATTAGGATAGGCAGTGAGTGGCAATGTACGATGGAGAAAAGCACCGCGGGGTGGTCAGCATGTGGAGGTCAGGGAACATGCAGTGGCAATGTAGGATAGGTTTCTCAAAATCATCGCGGGGTCGTGCGCATTGTATGGGTGTGTGTTACATTACATTCACTAGTAGGAGTGAGAAAAACATCACAGGGTGGTGCGCATTGTATGGGTGTGTGTTAAATTACATTGACTAGTAGGAGTGAGAAAAACATCACGGGGTGGTGTGAATCGGAGGGTCTGAATTAGGATAGGCAGTGAGTGGCAATGTAGGATGGAGAAAAGCACCGCGGGGTGGTCAGCATGGGGAGGTCAGGGAACATGCAGTGGCAAGGTAGGATATTTTTCTGAAAAATATCGCGGGGTGGTGCGCATTGTATGGGTGTGTGTTACATTACATTCACTAGTAGGAGTGAGAAAAACATCACGGGGTTGTGTGAATCGGAGCGTCTGAATTAGGTTAGGCAGTGAGTGGCAATGAAGGATGGAGAAAAGCACCGCGGGGTGGTCAGCATGGGGAGGTCAGGGAACATGCAGTGGCAATGAACGATAGTTTTCTGAAAAACATAATGGGGTGGTGCGCATTGTATGGGTGTGTGTTACATAACATTCACTAGTAGGAGTGAGAAAAACATCATGGGGTGGTGTGAATCGGAGGGTCTGAATTAGGATAGGCAGCGAGTGGCAATGTAGGATGGAGAAAAGCACCGCGGGGTGGTCAGCATGGGGAGGTCAGGGAACATGCAGTGGCAATGTAGGATAGTTTTCTGAAAAACAGCGCGGGGTGGTGCACATTGTATGGGTGTGTGTCACATTACATTCACTAGTAGGAGTGAGAAAAACATCATGGAGTGGTGTGAATCCGAGGGTCGGAATTAGGATAGGCAGTGAGTGGCAATGTAGGATGGAGAAAAGCACCGCGGGGTGGTCAGCATGTGGAGGTCAGGGAACACGCAGTGGCAATGTAGGATAGGTTTCTGAAAATCATTGCGGGGAGGTGCGCATTGTATGGGTGTGTGTTACATTACATTCAATAGTAGGAGTGAGAAAAACATCACGGGGTGATGCGCATTGTATGGGTGTGTGTTACATTACATTCACTAGTAGCAGTGAGAAAAACATCACGGGGTGGTGTGAATCAGAGGGTCTGAATTAGGATAGGCAGTGAGTGGCAATGTAGGATGGAGAAAAGCACCGCGGGGTGGTGAGAATGGGGAGGTCATGGAACATGCATTGGCAAAGTAGGATAGGTTTCTGGAAAACATCGTGGGGTGGTGCACATTATATGGGTGTGTGTTGCATAACATTAACTAGTAGGAGTGAGAAAAACATCACGGGGTGGTGTGAATCGGAGGGTCTGATTTAGGATAGGCAGTGAGTGGCAATGTCAGAGAGAGAAAAGCACCGCGCGGTGGTCAGCATGGGGAGGTCAGGGAACATGCAGTGGCAATGTAGGATAGGTTTCTGAAAAGCATCCCGGGTTTCTGCGCATTGTATGGGTGTGTGTTACATTACATTCACTAGTAGGGTTGAGAAAAACATCACGGGGTGGTGCGCATTGTATGGGTGTGTGTTACATTACATTCACTAGTAGGAGTGAGAAAATCATCACGGGGTGGTGTGAATCGGAGGGTCTGAATTAGGATAGGCAGTGAGTGGCACTGTAGGAAGGAGAAAAGCACCGCGGGTCCGTCACCATGGGGAGGTCAGCGAACATGCAGTGGCAAATTAGGATAGGTTTCTGAAAACATCGCGGGGTTGGTGCGCATTGTATGGGTGTGTGTTACATTACATTCACTAGTAGGAGTGAGAAAAACATCACGGGGTGGTGCGCATTGTATGGGTGTGTGTTACATTACATTCACTAGTAGGAGTGAGAAAAACATCACGGGGTGGTGTGCATTGTATGGGTGTGTGTTACATTACATTCACTAGTAGGAGTGAGAAAAACATCACGGGGTGGTGTGAATCAGAGGGTCTGAATTAGGATAGGCAGTGAGTGGCAATGTAGGATGGAGAAAAGCACCGCGGGGTGGTGAGAATGGGGAGGTCATGGAACATGCATTGGCAATGTAGGATAGGTTTCTGAAAAACATCGCGGGGTGGTGCACATTGTATGGCTGTGTGTTACATTACATTCACTAGTAGGAGTGAGAAAAACATCACGGGGTGGTGCGCATTGTATGGGTGTGTGTTACATTACATTCGCTAGTACGAGTGACAAAAACATCACGAGGTGGTGAGAATCGGAGGGTCTGAATTAGTATCGGCAGTGAGTTGCAATGTAGGATGGAGAAAAGCACCGCGGGGTGTTCAACATGGGGAGGTCAGGGAACATGCAGTGGCTATGTAGGATAGGTTTCTGAAAAACATCAAGTGGTGGTGCGCATGTTATGGGTGTGTGTTACATTACATTCACTAGTAGGAGTGAGAAAAACATCACGGGGTGGTGCGCATTTTATGGGTGTGTGTTACATTACATTCCCTAGTAGTAGTGAGAAAAACATCACGGGGTGGTGCGCATTGTATGGGTGTGTGTTACATTACATTCACTAGTAGGAGTGAGAAAAACATCACGGGGTGGTGTGCATTGTATGGGTGTGTGTTACATTACATTCACTAGTAGGAGTGAGAAAAACATCACGGAGTGGTGTGAATCAGAGGGTCTGAATTAGGATAGGCAGTGAGTGGCAATGTAGGATGGAGAAAAGGACCGAGGGGTGGTCAGAATGGGGAGGTCATGGAACATGCAGTGGCAATGTAGGATAGTTTTCTGAAAAACATCGCGGGGTGGTGCGCATTGTATGGGTGTGTGTTACATTACATTCACTAGTAGGAGTGAGAAAAACTTCACGGGGTGGTGCGCATTGTATGGGTGTGTGTTACATTACATTCACTAGTAGGAGTGCGAAAAACATCACGGGGTGGTGTGAATCGGAGGGTCTGAATTAGGACAGGCTGTGAGTGGCAATGTAGGATGGAGAAAAGCACTGCCGGTTGGTCAGCATGTGTAGGTCAGGGAACATGCAGTGGCAATGCAGGATAGGTTTCTGAAAAACATCGGGGGGTGGTGCGCATTGTATGGGTGTGTGTTACATTACATTCACTAGTAGGAGTGAGAAAAACATCACGGGGTGGTGTGAATCGGAGGGTCTGAATTAGGATAGGCAGTGAGTGGCAATGTAGGATGGAGAAAAGCACCGCGGGGTGGTCAGCATGGGGAGGTCAGGGAACATGCAGTGGCAATGTAGGATAGTTTTCTGAAAAACATCGCGGGGTGGTGCGCATTGTATGGGTGTGTGTCACATTACATTCACTAGTAGGAGTGAGAAAAACATCATGGAGTGGTGTGAATCGGAGGGTCGGAATTAGGATAGGCAGTGAGTGGCAATGTAGGATGGAGAAAAGCACCGCGGGGTGGTCAGCATGTGGAGGTCAGGGAACATGCAGTGGCAATGTAGGATAGGTTTCTCAAAATCATCGCGGGGTGGTGCGCATTGTATGGGTGTGTGTTACATTACATTCACTAGTAGGAGTGAGAAAAACATCACAGGGTGGTGCGCATTGTATGGGTGTGTGTTACATTACATTCACTAGTAGGAGTGAGAAAAACATCACGGGGTGGTGTGAATCGGAGGGTCTGAATTAGGATAGGCAGTGAGTGGCAATGTAGGATGGAGAAAAGCACCGCGGGGTGGTCAGCATGGGGAGGTCAGGGAACATGCAGTGGCAAGGTAGGATATTTTTCTGAAAAATATCGCGGGGTGGTGCGCATTGTATGGGTGTGTGTTACATTACATTCACTAGTAGGAGTGAGAAAAACATCACGGGGTTGTGTGAATCGGAGCGTCTGAATTAGGTTAGGCAGTGAGTGGCAATGAAGGATGGAGAAAAGCACCGCGGGGTGGTCAGCATGGGGAGGTCAGGGAACATGCAGTGGCAATGAACGATAGTTTTCTGAAAAACATAATGGGGTGGTGCGCATTGTATGGGTGTGTGTTACATAACATTCACTAGTAGGAGTGAGAAAAACATCATGGGGTGGTGTGAATCGGAGGGTCTGAATTAGGATAGGCAGCGAGTGGCAATGTAGGATGGAGAAAAGCACCGCGGGGTGGTCAGCATGGGGAGGTCAGGGAACATGCAGTGGCAATGTAGGATAGTTTTCTGAAAAACAGCGCGGGGTGGTGCACATTGTATGGGTGTGTGTCACATTACATTCACTAGTAGGAGTGAGAAAAACATCATGGAGTGGTGTGAATCCGAGGGTCGGAATTAGGATAGGCAGTGAGTGGCAATGTAGGATGGAGAAAAGCACCGCGGGGTGGTCAGCATGTGGAGGTCAGGGAACACGCAGTGGCAATGTAGGATAGGTTTCTGAAAATCATTGCGGGGAGGTGCGCATTGTATGGGTGTGTGTTACATTACATTCAATAGTAGGAGTGAGAAAAACATCACGGGGTGGTGCGCATTGTATGGGTGTGTGTTACATTACATTCACTAGTAGCAGTGAGAAAAACATCACGGGGTGGTGTGAATCAGAGGGTCTGAATTAGGATAGGCAGTGAGTGGCAATGTAGGATGGAGAAAAGCACCGCGGGGTGGTGAGAATGGGGAGGTCATGGAACATGCATTGGCAAAGTAGGATAGGTTTCTGGAAAACATCGTGGGGTGGTGCACATTATATGGGTGTGTGTTGCATAACATTAACTAGTAGGAGTGAGAAAAACATCACGGGGTGGTGTGAATCGGAGGGTCTGATTTAGGATAGGCAGTGAGTGGCAATGTCAGAGAGAGAAAAGCACCGCGCGGTGGTCAGCATGGGGAGGTCAGGGAACATGCAGTGGCAATGTAGGATAGGTTTCTGAAAAGCATCCCGGGTTTCTGCGCATTGTATGGGTGTGTGTTACATTACATTCACTAGTAGGGTTGAGAAAAACATCACGGGGTGGTGCGCATTGTATGGGTGTGTGTTACATTACATTCACTAGTAGGAGTGAGAAAATCATCACGGGGTGGTGTGAATCGGAGGGTCTGAATTAGGATAGGCAGTGAGTGGCACTGTAGGAAGGAGAAAAGCACCGCGGGTCCGTCACCATGGGGAGGTCAGCGAACATGCAGTGGCAAATTAGGATAGGTTTCTGAAAACATCGCGGGGTTGGTGCGCATTGTATGGGTGTGTGTTACATTACATTCACTAGTAGGAGTGAGAAAAACATCACGGGGTGGTGCGCATTGTATGGGTGTGTGTTACATTACATTCACTAGTAGGAGTGAGAAAAACATCACGGGGTGGTGTGCATTGTATGGGTGTGTGTTACATTACATTCACTAGTAGGAGTGAGAAAAACATCACGGGGTGGTGTGAATCAGAGGGTCTGAATTAGGATAGGCAGTGAGTGGCAATGTAGGATGGAGAAAAGCACCGCGGGGTGGTGAGAATGGGGAGGTCATGCAACATGCATTGGCAATGTAGGATAGGTTTCTGAAAAACATGGCGGGGTGGTGCACATTGTATGGGTGTGTGTTACATTACATTCACTAGTAGGAGTGAGAAAAACATCACGGGGTGGTGCGCATTGTATGGGTGTGTGTTACATTACATTCACTAGTAGGAGTGACAAAAACATCACGAGGTGGTGAGAATCGGAGGGGCTGAATTAGTATCGGCAGTGAGTTGCAATGTAGGATGGAGAAAAGCACCGCGGGGTGGTCAGCATGGGGAGGTCAGGGAACATGCAGTGGCTATGTAGGATAGGTTTCTGAAAAACATCAAGTGGTGGTGCGCATGTTATGGGTGTGTGTTACATTACATTCACTAGTAGGAGTGAGAAAAACATCACGGGGTGGTGCGCATTTTATGGGTGTGTGTTACATTACATTCCCTAGTAGGAGTGAGAAAAACATCACGGGGTGGTGTGCATTGTATGGGTGTGTGTTACATTACATTCACTAGTAGGAGTGAGAAAAACATCACGGAGTGGTGTGAATCAGAGGGTCTGAATTAGGATAGGCAGTGAGTGGCAATGTAGGATGGAGAAAAGGACCGAGGGGTGGTCAGAATGGGGAGGTCATGGAACATGCAGTGGCAATGTAGGATAGTTTTCTGAAAAACATCGCGGGGTGGTGCGCATTGTATGGGTGTGTGTTACATTACATTCACTAGTAGGAGTGAGAAAAACTTCACGGGGTGGTGCGCATTGTATGGGTGTGTGTTACATTACATTCACTAGTAGGAGTACGAAAAACATCACGGGGTGGTGTGAATCGGAGGGTCTGAATTAGGAAAGGCTGTGAGTGGCAATGTAGGATGGAGAAAAGCACTGCCGGTTGGTCAGCATGTGTAGGTCAGGGAACATGCAGTGGCAAGGTAGGATATTTTTCTGAAAAATATCGCGGGGTGGTGCGCATTGTATGGGTGTGTGTTACATTACATTCACTAGTAGGAGTGAGAAAAACATCACGGGGTTGTGTGAATCGGAGCGTCTGAATTAGGATAGGCAGTGAGTGGCAATGTAGGATGGAGAAAAGCACCGCGGGGTGGTCAGCATGGGGAGGTCAGGGAACATGCAGTGGCAATGAACGATAGTTTTCTGAAAAACATCATGGGGTGGTGCGCATTGTATGGGTGTGTGTTACATTACATTCACTAGTAGGAGTGAGAAAAACATCATGGGGTGGTGTGAATCGGAGGGTCTGAATTAGGATAGGCAGTGAGTGGCAATGTAGGATGGAGAAAAGCACCGCGGGGTGGTCAGCATGGGGAGGTCAGGGAACATGCAGTGGCAATGTAGGGTAGGTTTCTGAAAAACATCGCGGGGTGGTGCGCATTGTAAGGTTGTGTGTTACATTACATTCACTAGTAGGAGTGAGAAAAACATCACGGGGTAGTGAGCATTGTATGGGTGTGTGTTACATTACATTCACTAGTAGGAGTGAGAAAAACATCACTGGGTGGTGTGAATCGGAGGGTCTGAATTAGGATAGGCAGTGAGTGGCAATGTAGGATGGAGAAAAACACCGCGGGTTGGTCAGCATGGGGAGGTCAGGGAACATGCAGTGGCAATGTAGGATAGTTTTCTGAAAAAAATCGCGGGGTGGTGCGCATTGTATGGGTGTGTGTCACATTACATTCACTAGTAGGAGTGACAAAAACATCATGGAGTGGTGTGAATCAGAGGGTCGGAATTAGGATAGGCAGTTAGTGGCAATGTAGGATGGAGAAACGCACCGCCGGGTGGTTAGCATGTGGAGGTCAGGGAACATGCTGTGGCAATGTAGGATAGGTTTCTGAAAATCATCGCCGGGTGGTGCGCATTGTATGGGTGTGTGTTACATTACATTCACTAGTAGGAGTGAGAAAAACATCACGGGGTGGTGCGCATTGTATGGGTGTGTGTTACATTACATTCACTATTAGGAGTTGCAAAAACATCACGAGGTGGTGAGAATCGGAGGGTCTAAATTAGTATCAGCAGTGAGTGGCAATGTAGGATGGAGAAAAGCACCGCGGGGTGGTCAGCATGGGGAGGTCAGGGAACATGCAGTGGCTATGTAGGATAGGTTTCTGAAAAACATCGCCTTGTGGTGCGCATTTTATGGGTGTGTGTTACATTACATTCACTAGTAGGAGTGAGAAAAACATCACGGGGTGGTGCGCATTGTATGGGTGTGTGTTACATTACATTCACTAGTAGGAGTGAGAAAAACATCACGGGGTGGTGTGAATCGGCGGGTCTGATTTAGGATAGGCAGTGAGTGGCAATGTCAGAGAGAGAAAAGCACCGCGCGGTGGTCAGCATGGGGAGGTCAGGGAACATGCAGTGGCAATGTAGGATAGGTTTCTGAAAAGCATCCCGGGTTGGTGCGCATTGTATGGGTGTGTGTTACATTACATTCACTAGTAGGAGTGAGAAAAACATCACGGGGTGGTGTGAATTGGAGGGTCTGAATTAGGATAGGCAGTGAGTGGCAATGTAGGATGGAGAAAAGCACCGCGGGGTGGTCAGCATGTGGAGGTCAGGGAACATGCAATGGCAATGTAGGATAGGTTTCTGAAAAACATCGCGGGGTGGTGCGCATTGTATGGTTGTGTGTTACATTACATTCACTAGTAGGAGTGAGAAAAACATCACGGGGTGGTGTGAATTGGACGGTCTGAATTAGGATAGGCAGTGACTGGCAATATAGGAAGGAGAAAAGCACCGCGGGGTGGTCAGAATGGGGAGGTAATGGAACATGTAGTGGCAATGTAGGATAGGTTTCTGAAAAACATCGCGGGGTGGTGCACATTGTATGGGTGTGTGTTACATTACATTTACTAGTAGGAGTGAGAAAAACATCACAGGGTGGTGCGCATTGTATGGGTGTGTGTTACATTACATTCACTAGTAGGAGTGAGAAAAACATCACGGGGTGGTGTGAATCGGAGGGTCTGAATTAGGATAGGCAGTGAGTGGCAATGTAGGATGGAGAAAAGCACCGCGGGGTGGTCAGCATGGGGAGGTCAGGGAACATGCAGTGGCAATGTAGGATAGTTTTCTGAAAAACATCGCGGGGTGGTGCGCATTGTATGGGTGTGTGTCACATTACATTCACTAGTAGGAGTGAGAAAAACATCATGGAGTGGTGTGAATCGGAGGGTCGGAATTAGGATAGGCAGTGAGTGGCAATGTACGATGGAGAAAAGCACCGCGGGGTGGTCAGCATGTGGAGGTCAGGGAACATGCAGTGGCAATGTAGGATAGGTTTCTCAAAATCATCGCGGGGTCGTGCGCATTGTATGGGTGTGTGTTACATTACATTCACTAGTAGGAGTGAGAAAAACATCACAGGGTGGTGCGCATTGTATGGGTGTGTGTTAAATTACATTGACTAGTAGGAGTGAGAAAAACATCACGGGGTGGTGTGAATCGGAGGGTCTGAATTAGGATAGGCAGTGAGTGGCAATGTAGGATGGAGAAAAGCACCGCGGGGTGGTCAGCATGGGGAGGTCAGGGAACATGCAGTGGCAAGGTAGGATATTTTTCTGAAAAATATCGCGGGGTGGTGCGCATTGTATGGGTGTGTGTTACATTACATTCACTAGTAGGAGTGAGAAAAACATCATGGGGTTGTGTGAATCGGAGCGTCTGAATTAGGATAGGCAGTGAGTGGCAATGTAGGATGGAGAAAAGCACCGCGGGGTGGTCAGCATGCGGAGGTCAGGGAACATGCAGTGGCAATGAACGATAGTTTTCTGAAAAACATAATGGGGTGGTGCGCATTGTATGGGTGTGTGTTACATTACATTCACTAGTAGGAGTGAGAAAAACATCATGGGGTGGTGTGAATCGGAGGGTCTGAATTAGGATAGGCAGCGAGTGGCAATGTAGGATGGAGAAAAGCACCGCGGGGTGGTCAGCATGGGGAGGTCAGGGAACATGCAGTGGCAATGTAGGATAGTTTTCTGAAAAACAGCGCGGGGTGGTGCACATTGTATGGGTGTGTGTCACATTACATTCACTAGTAGGAGTGAGAAAAACATCATGGAGTGGTGTGAATCGGATGGTCTGAATTAGGATAGGCAGTGAGTGGCAATGTAGGATGGAGAAAAGCACCGCGGGGTGGTCAGCATGTGGAGGTCAGGGAACACGCAGTGGCAATGTAGGATAGGTTTCTGAAAATCATTGCGGGGAGGTGCGCATTGTATGGGTGTGTGTTACATTACATTCAATAGTAGGAGTGAGAAAAACATCACGGGGTGGTGCGCATTGTATGGGTGTGTGTTACATTACATTCACTAGTAGGAGTGAGAAAAACATCACGGGGTGGTGTGAATCAGAGGGTCTGAATTAGGATAGGCAGTGAGTGGCAATGTAGGATGGAGAAAAGCACCGCGGGGTGGTGAGAATGGGGAGGTCATGGAACATGCATTGGCAAAGTAGGATAGGTTTCTGGAAAACATCGTGGGGTGGTGCACATTATATGGGTGTGCGTTGCATAACATTAACTAGTAGGAGTGAGAAAAACATCACGGGGTGGTGTGAATCGGAGGGTCTGATTTAGGATAGGCAGTGAGTGGCAATGTCAGAGAGAGAAAAGCACCGCGCGGTGGTCAGCATGGGGAGGTCAGGGAACATGCAGTGGCAATGTAGGATAGGTTTCTGAAAAGCATCCCGGGTTTCTGCGCATTGTATGGGTGTGTGTTACATTACATTCACTAGTAGGGTTGAGAAAAACATCACGGGGTGGTGCGCATTGTATGGGTGTGTGTTACATTACATTCACTAGTAGGAGTGAGAAAAACATCACGGGGTGGTGTGAATCAGAGGGGCTGAATTAGGATAGGCAGTGAGTGGCAATGTATGATGGAGAAAAGCACCGCGGGGTGGTGAGAATGGGGAGGTCATGGAACATGCATTGGCAATGTAGGATAGGTTTCTGAAAAACATCGCGGGGTGGTGCACATTGTATGGGTGTGTGTTACATTACATTCACTAGTAGGAGTGAGAAAAACATCACGGGGTGGTGCGCATTGTATGGGTGTGTGTTACACTACATTCGCTAGTACGAGTGACAAAAACATCACGAGGTGCTGAGAATCGGAGGGTCTGAATTAGTATCGGCAGTGAGTTGCAATGTAGGATGGAGAAAAGCACCGCGGGGTGTTCAACATGGGGAGGTCAGGGAACATGCAGTGGCTATGTAGGATAGGTTTCTGAAAAACATCAAGTGGTGGTGCGCATGTTATGGGTGTGTGTTACATTACATTCACTAGTAGGAGTGAGAAAAACATCACGGGGTGGTGCGCATTTTATGGGTGTGTGTTACATTACATTCCCTAGTAGGAGTGAGAAAAACATCACGGGGTGGTGTGCATTGTATGGGTGTGTGTTACATTACATTCACTAGTAGGAGTGAGAAAAACATCACGGAGTGGTGTGAATCAGAGGGTCTGAATTAGGATAGGCAGTGAGTGGCAATGTAGGATGGAGAAAAGGACCGAGGGGTGGTCAGAATGGGGAGGTCATGGAACATGCAGTGGCAATGTAGGATAGTTTTCTGAAAAACATCGCGGGGTGGTGCGCATTGTATGGGTGTGTGTTACATTACATTCACTAGTAGGAGTGAGAAAAACTTCACGGGGTGGTGCGCATTGTATGGGTGTGTGTTACATTACATTCACTAGTAGGAGTGCGAAAAACATCACGGGGTGGTGTGAATCGGAGGGTCTGAATTAGGACAGGCTGTGAGTGGCAATGTAGGATGGAGAAAAGCACTGCCGGTTAGTCAGCATGTGTAGGTCAGGGAACATGCAGTGGCAATGCAGGATAGGTTTCTGAAAAACATCGGGGGGTGGTGCGCATTGTATGGGTGTGTGTTACATTACATTCACTAGTAGGAGTGAGAAAAACATCACGGGGTGGTGTGAATCGGAGGGTCTGAATTAGGATAGGCAGTGAGTGGCAATGTAGGATGGAGAAAAGCACCGCGGGGTGGTCAGCATGGGGAGGTCAGGGAACATGCAGTGGCAATGTAGGATAGTTTTCTGAAAAACATCGCGGGGTGGTGCGCATTGTATGGGTGTGTGTCACATTACATTCACTAGTAGGAGTGAGAAAAACATCATGGAGTGGTGTGAATCGGAGGGTCGGAATTAGGATAGGCAGTGAGTGGCAATGTAGGATGGAGAAAAGCACCGCGGGGTGGTCAGCATGTGGAGGTCAGGGAACATGCAGTGGCAATGTAGGATAGGTTTCTCAAAATCATCGCGGGGTGGTGCGCATTGTATGGGTGTGTGTTACATTACATTCACTAGTAGGAGTGAGAAAAACATCACGGGGTGGTGCGCATTGTATGGGTGTGTGTTACATTACATTCACTAGTAGGAGTGAGAAAAACATCACGGGGTGGTGTGAATCAGAGGGTCTGAATTAGGATAGGCAGTGAGTGGCAATGTAGGATGGAGAAAAGCACCGCGGGGTGGTGAGAATGGGGAGGTCATGGAACATGCATTGGCAAAGTAGGATAGGTTTCTGGAAAACATCGTGGGGTGGTGCACATTATATGGGTGTGTGTTGCATAACATTAACTAGTAGGAGTGAGAAAAACATCACGGGGTGGTGTGAATCGGAGGGTCTGATTTAGGATAGGCAGTGAGTGGCAATGTCAGAGAGAGAAAAGCACCGCGCGGTGGTCAGCATGGGGAGGTCAGGGAACATGCAGTGGCAATGTAGGATAGGTTTCTGAAAAGCATCCCGGGTTTCTGCGCATTGTATGGGTGTGTGTTACATTACATTCACTAGTAGGGTTGAGAAAAACATCACGGGGTGGTGCGCATTGTATGGGTGTGTGTTACATTACATTCACTAGTAGGAGTGAGAAAAACATCACGGGGTGGTGTGAATCGGAGGGTCTGAATTAGGATAGGCAGTGAGTGGCACTGTAGGAAGGAGAAAAGCACCGCGGGTCCGTCACCATGGGGAGGTCAGGGAACATGCAGTGGCAAATTAGGATAGGTTTCTGAAAACATCGCGGGGTTGGTGCGCATTGTATGGGTGTGTGTTACATTACATTCACTAGTAGGAGTGAGAAAAACATCACGGGGTGGTGCGCATTGTATGGGTGTGTGTTACATTACATTCACTAGTAGGAGTGAGAAAAACATCACGGGGTGGTGTGCATTGTATGGGTGTGTGTTACATTACATTCACTAGTAGGAGTGAGAAAAACATCACGGGGTGGTGTGAATCAGAGGGTCTGAATTAGGATAGGCAGTGAGTGGCAATGTAGGATGGAGAAAAGCACCGCGGGGTGGTGAGAATGGGGAGGTCATGGAACATGCATTGGCAATGTAGGATAGGTTTCTGAAAAACATCGCGGGGTGGTGCACATTGTATGGGTGTGTGTTACATTACATTCACTAGTAGGAGTGAGAAAAACATCACGGGGTGGTGCGCATTGTATGGGTGTGTGTTACATTACATTCGCTAGTAGGAGTGACAAAAACATCACGAGGTGGTGAGAATCGGAGGGTCTGAATTAGTATCGGCAGTGAGTTGCAATGTAGGATGGAGAAAAGCACCGCGGGGTGTTCAACATGGGGAGGTCAGGGAACATGCAGTGGCTATGTAGGATAGGTTTCTGAAAAACATCAAGTGGTTGTGCGCATGTTATGGGTGTGTGTTACATTACATTCACTAGTAGGAGTGAGAAAAACATCACAGGGTGGTGCGCATTTTATGGGTGTGTGTTACATTACATTCCCTAGTAGGAGTGAGAAAAACATCACGGGGTGGTGTGCATTGTATGGGTGTGTGTTACATTACATTCACTAGTAGGAGTGAGAAAAACATCACGGAGTGGTGTGAATCAGAGGGTCTGAATTAGGATAGGCAGTGAGTGGCAATGTAGGATGGAGAAAAGGACCGAGGGGTGGTCAGAATGGGGAGGTCATGGAACATGCAGTGGCAATGTAGGATAGTTTTCTGAAAAACATCGCGGGGTGGTGCGCATTGTATGGGTGTGTGTTACATTACATTCACTAGTAGGAGTGAGAAAAACTTCACGGGGTGGTGCGCATTGTATGGGTGTGTGTTACATTACATTCACTAGTAGGAGTGCGAAAAACATCACGGGGTGGTGTGAATCGGAGGGTCTGAATTAGGACAGGCTGTGAGTGGCAATGTAGGATGGAGAAAAGCACTGCCGGTTGGTCAGCATGTGTAGGTCAGGGAACATGCAGTGGCAATGCAGGATAGGTTTCTGAAAAACATCGGGGGGTGGTGCGCATTGTATGGGTGTGTGTTACATTACATTCACTAGTAGGAGTGAGAAAAACATCACGGGGTGGTGTGAATCGGAGGGTCTGAATTAGGATAGGCAGTGAGTGGCAATGTAGGATGGAGAAAAGCACCGCGGGGTGGTCAGCATGGGGAGGTCAGGGAACATGCAGTGGCAATGTAGGATAGTTTTCTGAAAAACATCGCGGGGTGGTGCGCATTGTATGGGTGTGTGTCACATTACATTCACTAGTAGGAGTGAGAAAAACATCATGGAGTGGTGTGAATCGGAGGGTCGGAATTAGGATAGGCAGTGAGTGGCAATGTAGGATGGAGAAAAGCACCGCGGGGTGGTCAGCATGTGGAGGTCAGGGAACATGCAGTGGCAATGTAGGATAGGTTTCTCAAAATCATCGCGGGGTGGTGCGCATTGTATGGGTGTGTGTTACATTACATTCACTAGTAGGAGTGAGAAAAACATCACAGGGTCGTGCGCATTGTATGGGTGTGTGTTACATTACATTCACTAGTAGGAGTGAGAAAAACATCACGGGGTGGTGTGAATCGGAGGGTCTGAATTAGGATAGGCAGTGAGTGGCAATGTAGGATGGAGAAAAGCACCGCGGGGTGGTCAGCATGGGGAGGTCAGGGAACATGCAGTGGCAAGGTAGGATATTTTTCTGAAAAATATCGCGGGGTGGTGCGCATTGTATGGGTGTGTGTTACATTACATTCACTAGTAGGAGTGAGAAAAACATCACGGGGTTGTGTGAATCGGAGCGTCTGAATTAGGATAGGCAGTGAGTGGCAATGAAGGATGGAGAAAAGCACCGCGGGGTGGTCAGCATGGGGAGGTCAGGGAACATGCAGTGGCAATGAACGATAGTTTTCTGAAAAACAATGGGGTGGTGCGCATTGTATGGGTGTGTGTTACATAACATTCACTAGTAGGAGTGAGAAAAACATCATGGGGTGGTGTGAATCGGAGGGTCTGAATTAGGATAGGCAGCGAGTGGCAATGTAGGATGGAGAAAAGCACCGCGGGGTGGTCAGCATGGGGAGGTCAGGGAACATGCAGTGGCAATGTAGGATAGTTTTCTGAAAAACAGCGCGGGGTGGTGCACATTGTATGGGTGTGTGTCACATTACATTCACTAGTAGGAGTGAGAAAAACATCATGGAGTGGTGTGAATCCGAGGGTCGGAATTAGGATAGGCAGTGAGTGGCAATGTAGGATGGAGAAAAGCACCGCGGGGTGGTCAGCATGTGGAGGTCAGGGAACACGCAGTGGCAATGTAGGATAGGTTTCTGAAAATCATTGCGGGGAGGTGCGCATTGTATGGGTGTGTGTTACATTACATTCAATAGTAGGAGTGAGAAAAACATCACGGGGTGGTGCGCATTGTATGGGTGTGTGTTACATTACATTCACTAGTAGCAGTGAGAAAAACATCACGGGGTGGTGTGAATCAGAGGGTCTGAATTAGGATAGGCAGTGAGTGGCAATGTAGGATGGAGAAAAGCACCGCGGGGTGGTGAGAATGGGGAGGTCATGGAACATGCATTGGCAAAGTAGGATAGGTTTCTGGAAAACATCGTGGGGTGGTGCACATTATATGGGTGTGTGTTGCATAACATTAACTAGTAGGAGTGAGAAAAACATCACGGGGTGGTGTGAATCGGAGGGTCTGATTTAGGATAGGCAGTGAGTGGCAATGTCAGAGAGAGAAAAGCACCGCGCGGTGGTCAGCATGGGGAGGTCAGGGAACTTGCAGTGGCAATGTAGGATAGGTTTCTGAAAAGCATCCCGGGTTTCTGCGCATTGTATGGGTGTGTGTTACATTACATTCACTAGTAGGGTTGAGAAAAACATCACGGGGTGGTGCGCATTGTATGGGTGTGTGTTACATTACATTCACTAGTAGGAGTGAGAAAATCATCACGGGGTGGTGTGAATCGGAGGGTCTGAATTAGGATAGGCAGTGAGTTGCAATGTAGGATGGAGAAAAGCACCGCGTGGTGGTCAGCATGGGGAGGTCAGGGAACATGCAGTGGCTATGTAGGATAGGTTTCTGAAAAACATCAAGTGGTGGTGCGCATGTTATGGGTGTGTGTTACATTACATTCACTAGTAGGAGTGAGAAAAACATCACGGGGTGGTGCGCATTTTATGGGTGTGTGTTACATTACATTCCCTAGTAGGAGTGAGAAAAACATCACGGGGTGGTGTGCATTGTATGGGTGTGTGTTACATTACATTCACTAGTAGGAGTGAGAAAAACATCACGGAGTGGTGTGAATCAGAGGGTCTGAATTAGGATAGGCAGTGAGTGGGAATGTAGGATGGAGAAAAGGACCGAGGGGTGGTCAGAATGGGGAGGTCATGGAACATGCAGTGGCAATGTAGGATAGTTTTCTGAAAAACATCGCGGGGTGGTGCGCATTGTATGGGTGTGTGTTACATTACATTCACTAGTAGGAGTGAGAAAAACTTCACGGGGTGGTGCGCATTGTATGGGTGTGTGTTACATTACATTCACTAGTAGGAGTGCGAAAAACATCACGGGGTGGTGTGAATCGGAGGGTCTGAATTAGGAAAGGCTGTGAGTGGCAATGTAGGATGGAGAAAAGCACTGCCGGTTGGTCAGCATGTGTAGGTCAGGGAACATGCAGTGGCAATGCAGGATAGGTTTCTGAAAAACATCGGGGGGAGGTGCGCATTGTATGGGTGTGTGTTACATTACATTCACTAGTAGGAGTGACAAAAACATCACGAGGTGGTGAGAATCGGAGGGTCTGAATTAGTATCGGCAGTGAGTTGCAATGTAGGATGCAGAAAAGCACCGTGGGGTGGTCAGCATGGGGAGGTCAGGGAACATGCAGTGGCTATGTAGGATAGGTTTCTGAAAAACATCAAGTGGTGGTGCGCATTTTATGGGTGTGTGTTACATTACATTCACTAGTAGGAGTGAGAAAAACATCACGGGGTGGTGCGCATTTTATGGGTGTGTGTTACATTACATTCCCTAGTAGGAGTGAGAAAAACATCACGGGGTGGTGTGCATTGTATGGGTGTGTGTTACATTACATTCACTAGTAGGAGTGAGAAAAACATCACGGAGTGGTGTGAATCAGAGGGTCTGAATTAGGATAGGCAGTGAGTGGCAATGTAGGATGGAGAAAAGGACCGAGGGGTGGTCAGAAAGGGGAGGTCATGGAACCTGCAGTGGCAATGTAGGATAGTTTTCTGAAAAACATCGCGGGGTGGTGCCCATTGCATGGGTGTGTGTTACATTACATTCACTAGTAGGAGTGAGAAAAACTTCACGGGGTGGTGCGCATTGTATGGGTGTGTGTTACATTACATTCACTAGTAGGAGTGCGAAAAATATCACGGGGTGGTGTGAATCGGAGGGTCTGAAATAGGACAGGCTGTGAGTTGCAATGTAGGATGGAGAAAAGCACTGCCGGTTGGTCAGCATGTGTAGGTCAGGGAACATGCAGTGGCAATGCAGGATAGGTTTCTGAAAAACATCGGGGGGTGGTGCGCATTGTATGGGTGTGTGTTACATTACATTCACTAGTAGGAGTGAGAAAAACATCACGGTGTGGTGTGAATCGGAGGGTCTGAATTAGGATAGGCGGTGAGTGGCAATATAGGATGGAGAAAAGCACCATGGGGTGGTCAGCATGGGGAAGTCAGGGAACATGCAGTGGGAATGTAGGATAGTTTCCTGAAAAACATCACGGGGTGGTGTGCATTGTATGGGTGTACGTTACAATACATTCACTAGTAGGAGTGAGAAAAACATCACGGGGTGGTGCGCATTGTATGGTTGTCTGTTACATTACATTCACTAGTAGGAGTGACAAAACATCACGAGGTGGTTAGAATCGGAGGGTCTGAATTAGGATAGGCAGTGAGTGGCAATGTAGGATGGAGAAAAGCACCGCGGGGTGGTCAGCATGGGGAGGTCAGGGAACATGCAGTGGCAATGTAGGATAATTTTCTGAAAAAAATCACGGGGTTTTGCGCATTGTATGGTTGTGTGTTACATTACTTTCACTAGTAGGAGTGAGAAAATCATCACGGGGTGGTGCGCATTGTATGGGTGTGTGTTACATTACATTCACTAGTAGGAGTGAGAAAAACATCACGGGGTGGTGCGCATTGTATGGGTGTGTGTTACATTACATTCACTAGTAGGAGTGAGAAAAACATCACGTGGTGCTGTGAATCGGATGTTTTTCAGAAACCTATCCTACATTGCCACTGCATGTTCCCTGACCTCCCCATGCTGACCAACCCGCGGTGCTTTTCTCCATCCTACATTGCCACTCACTGCCTATCCTAATTCAGACCCTCCGATTCACACCACCCCGTGATGTTTTTCTCACTCCTACTAGTGAATGTAATGTAAAACACACCCATGCAATGCGCACCACCCCGCGATGTTTTTCCGAAACCTATCCTACATTGCCACTGCATGTTCCCTGATCTCCCCATGCTGACCAACCCGCGGTGCTTTTCTCCATCCTACATTGCCACTCCCTGCCTATCCTAATTCAGACCCTCCGATTCACACCACCCCGTGATGTTTTTCTCACTCCTACTAGTGAATGTAATGTAACACACACCCATACAATGCGCACCAACCCATGATGTTTTTCTCAATCCTACTAGTGAATGTAACGTAACACACACCCATACAATGGGCACCAACACGCGATGTTTTTCAGAAACCTATCTAACATTGCCACTGCATGTTCGCTGACCACCCCATGCTGACCACCCCGCGGTGCTTTTCTCCATCCTACATTGCCACTCAGTGCCTATTCTAATTCAGACCCTCGGATTCACACCACCCCGTGATGTTTTTCTCACTCCTACTAGTGAATGCAATGTAACACACACCCATACAATGCGCACCACCCCACGAAGTTTTTCAGAAAACTATCCTACATTGCCACTGCCTGTTCCATGACTTCCCCATGCTGACCAACCCGCTGTGCTTTTCTCCATCCTACATTGCCACTCACTGTCTATCCTAATTCAGACCCTCCAATTCACACCGCGCCGTGATGTTTTTCTCACTCCTTCTAGTGAATGTAACGTAACACACACCCATACAATGCGCACCACCCCGTGATTTTTTTCAGAAAATTATCCTACATTGCCACTGCATGTTCCCTGACCTCCACATGCTGACCACCCCGCGGTGCTTTTCTCCATCCTACATTGCCACTCACTGCCTATCCTAATTCAGACCCTCCGATTCACACCACCCCGTGATGTTTTTCTCACTCCTACTAGTAAATGTAATGTAACACACACCCATATAATGCGCACCACCCCGTGATGTTTTTCTCACTCCTACTAGTGAATGTAATGTAACACACACCCATACAATGCGAACCACCCCCGATGTTTTTCAGAAACCTATCCTACATTGCCACTGCATGTTCCCTGACCTCCCCTTGTGACCACCCAACGGTGCTTTTCTCCATCCTACATTGCCACTCACTGCCTATACTAATTCAAACCCTCCGATTCACACCACCCCATGATGTTTTTCTCACTCCTACTAGTGAATGTAATGTAACACACACCCATACAATGCGCACCACCCCGTGATGTTTTTCTCACTCCTACTAGTGAATGTAATGTAACACACACCCATACAATGCGCACCACCCCGCGATGTTTTTCGGAAACCTATCCTACATTGCCTCTGCATGTTCCCTGTCCTCCCCATGCTGACCACCCCGCGGGGCTTTTCTCCATCCTACATTGCCACTCACTGCCTATCCTAATTCAGACCCTCCGATTCACACTACACCGTGATGTTTTTCTCACTCCTACTAGTGAATGTAATGTAACACACACCCATACAATGCGCACCACCCCGTGATGTTTTTCTCACTCCTACTAGTGAATGTAATGTAACACACACCCATACAATGCGCACCAACCCGCGATTTTTTTCGGAAACCTATCCTACATTGCCACTGCATGTTCCCTGTCCTCCACATGCTGACCACCCCGCTGTGCTTTTCTCCATCCTACATTGCCACTCACTGCCTATCCTAATTCAGACCCTACGATTCACACCACCCCGTGATGTTTTTCTCACTCCTACTAGTGAATGTAATGTAACACACACCCATACAATGCGCACCACCCCGAGATGTTTTTCAGAAACCTATCCTACATTGCCACTGCATGTTCCCTGACCTCCCCATGCTCACCACCCCGCGGTGCTTTTCTCCATCCCACATTGCCACTCACTGCCTATCCTAATTCAGACCCTCCGATTCACACCACCCCGTGATGGTTTTCTCACTGCTACTAGTTAATGTAATGTAACACAAACCCATACAATGTGCAGCACCCCGTGATGTTTTTCTCACACCTATTAGTGAATGTAATGTAACACACACCCACACAATGCGCACCACCCCGCGATGTTTTTCAGAAAATTATCCTATTTTGCCACTGTCTGTTCCCTGACCTCCCCATGCTGACCACCCCGCGGTGCTTTTCTCCATCCTACATTGCCGCTCACTGCCTATCCTAATTCAGACCCTCTGATTCACACCACCCCGTGATGTTTTTCTCACTCCTACTAGTGAATGTAATGTAACACATACGCATACAATGCGCACCACCCCGTGATGATTTTGTCACTCCTACTAGTGAATGTAATGTAACACACATCCATACAATGCACACCACCCCGTGATATTTTTCAGAAACATATCCTACATTGCCACTGCATGTTCCCTGACCTCCACATGCTGACGACACCGCGGTGCTTTTCTCCATCCTACATTGCCACTCACTGCCTATCCAAATACAGACCCTCCGATTCGCACCACCCCGTGATGTTTTTCTCACTCCTACTAGTGAATGTAATGTAACACACACCCATACAATGCGCACCATCCCGCGATGTTTTTCAGAAACCTATCCTACATTGCCACTGCATGTTCCCTGACCTCCCCATGCTGACCACACCGCGGTGCTTTTCTCCATCCTACATTGCCACTCACTGCCTATCCTAATTCAGACCCTCCGATTCACACCACCCCGTGATGTTTTTTTCACTCCTACTAGTGAATGTAACGTAACACACACCCATACAATGCGCACCACCCCGTGATGATTTTCTCACTCCTACTAGTGAATGTAATGTAACACACACCCACACAATGTGCACCACCCCGCCATGTTTTTCAGAAACCTATCCTACATTGCCACTGCATGTTCCCTGACCTCCCCATGCTGACCACCCAACGGTGCCTTTCTCCATCCTACATTGCCACTCACTGCCTATACTAATTCAGACCCTCCGATTCACACCACCCCGTGATGTTTTTCTCACGCCTACTCGTGAATGTAATGTAACACACACCCATACAATGCGCACCACCCCGTGATATTTTTCTCACTCCTACTAGTGAATGTAATGTAACACACACCCATACAATGCGCACCACCTCGCGATGTTTTTCGGAAACCTATCCTACATTGCCTCTGCATGTTCCCTGTCCTCCCCATGCTGACCACCCCGCGGGGCTTTTCTCCATCCTACATTGCCACTCACTGCCTATCCTAATTCAGACCCTCCGATTCACACTACCCCGTGATGTTTTTCTCCCTCCTACTAGTGAATGTAATGTAACACACACCCACAAAATGCACACCACCCCGTGATGTTTTTCTCACTCCTACTAGTGAATGTAATATAACACACACCCATACAATGTGCACCACCCCGCGATGTTTTTCGGAAACCTATCCTACATTGCCACTGCATGTTCCCTGTCCTCCCCATGCTGACCACCCCGCTGTGCTTTTCTCCATCCTACATTGCCACTCACTGCCTATCCTAATTCAGACCCTCCGATTCACACCACCCCATGATGTTTTTCTCACTCCTACTAGTGAATGTAATGTAACACACACCCATACAATGAGCACTACCCCGTGATGTTTTACTCACTCCTACTAGTGAATGTAATGTAACACACACCCATACAATGCGCACCACCCCGCGATGTTTTTCAGAAACCTATCCTACATTTCCACTGCATGTTCCCTGACCTCACCATGCTGACCACCCCGCGGTGCTTTTCTCCATCCTACATTGCCACTCACTGCCTATCCAAATTCACACCCTCCGATTCACCCCACCCCGTGATGTTTTTCTCACTACTACTAGTGAATGTAATGTAACACACACCCATACAATGCGCACCACACCGTGATGATTTTCTCACTCCTACTAGTGAATGTAATGTAACACACACCCACACAATGCGCACCACCCCGCGTTGTTTTTCAGAAACCTATCCTACTTTGCCACTGCATGTTCCCTGACCTCCCCATGCTGACCACCCCGGGGTGCTTTTCTCCATCCTACATTACCACTCACTGCCTATCCAAATTCAGACCCTCCGATTCGCACCACCCCGTGATGTTTTTCTCACTCCTACTAGTGAATGTAATGTAACACACACCCACACAATGCGCACCACCCCGCGATGTTTTTCAGAAACCTATCCTACATTGCCACTGCATGTTCCCTGACCTCCCCATGCTTACCACACCGCGGTGCTTTTCTCCATCCTACATTGCCTCTCACTGCCTATCCTAATTCAGACCCTCCGATTCACACCACCCCGTGATGTTTTTCTCACTCCTACTAGTGAATGTAATGTAACACACACCCATACAAGAGCACCACCCCGTTATTTTTTTTCACTCCTACTAGTGAATGTAATGTAACACACACCCATACAATGCGCACCACCCCGTGATGATTTTCTCACTCCTACTAGTGAATGTAATGTAACACACACCCACACAATGTGCACCACCCGCCATGTTTTTCAGAAACCTATCCTACATTGCCACTGCATGTTCCCTGACCTCCCCATGCTGACCACCCAACGGTGCCTTTCTCCATCCTACATTGCCACTCACTGCTTATACTAATTCAGACCCTCCGATTCACACCACCCCGTGATGTTTTTCTCACGCCTACTAGTGAATGTAATGTAACACACACCCATACATTGCGCACCACCCCGTGATGTTTTTCTCACTCCTACTAGTGAATGTAATGTAACACACACCCATACAATGCGCACCACCTCGCGATGTTTTTCGGAAACCTATCCTACATTGCCTCTGCATGTTCCCTTTCCTCCCCATGCTGACCACCGCGTGGGGCTTTTCTCCATCCTACATTGCCACTCACTGCCTATCCTAATTCAGACCCTCCGATTCACACTACCCCGTGATGTATTTCTCCCTCCTACTAGTGAATGTAATGTAACACACACCCACACAATGCGCACCACCCCGTGATGTTTTTCTCACTCCTACTAGTGAATGTAATATAACACACACCCATACAATGTGCACCACCCCGCGATGTTTTTCGGAAACCTATCCTACATTGCCACTGCATGTTCCCTGTCCTCCCCATGCTGACCACCCCGCTGTGCTTTTCTCCATCCTACATTGCCACTCACTGCCTATCCTAATTCAGACCCTCCGATTCACACCACCCCATGATGTTTTTCTCACTCCTACTAGTGAATGTAATGTAACACACACCCATACAATGAGCACTACCCCGTGATGTTTTACTCACTCCTACTAGTGAATGTAATGTAACACACACCCACACAATGCGCACCACTCCGCGTTGTTTTTCAGAAACCTATCCTACTTTGCCACTGCATGTTCCCTGACCTCCCCATGCTGACCACCCCGGGGTGCTTTTCTCCATCTTACATTGCCACTCACTGCCTATCCAAATTCAGACCCTCCGATTCGCACCACCCCGTGATGTTTTTCTCACTCCTACTAGTGAATGTAATGTAACACACACCCACACAATGCGCACCACCCCGCGATGTTTTTCAGAAACCTATCCTACATTGCCACTGCATGTTCCCTGACCTCCCCATGCTTACCACACCGCGGTGCTTTTCTCCATCCTACATTGCCTCTCACTGCCTATCCTAATTCAGACCCTCCGATTCACACCACCCCGTGATGTTTTTCTCACTCCTACTAGTGAATGTAATGTAACACACACCCATACAAGAGCACCACCCCGTTATTTTTTTTCACTCCTACTAGTGAATGTAATGTAACACACACCCATACAATGCGCACCACCCCGTGATGATTTTCTCACTCCTACTAGTGAATGTAATGTAACACACACCCACACAATGTGCAACACCCGCCATGTTTTTCAGAAACCTATCCTACATTGCCACTGCATGTTCCCTGACCTCCCCATGCTGACCACCCAACGGTGCCTTTCTCCATCCTACATTGCCACTCACTGCTTATACTAATTCAGACCCTCCGATTCACACCACCCCGTGATGTTTTTCTCACGCCTACTAGTGAATGTAATGTAACACACACCCATACATTGCGCACCACCCCGTGATGTTTTTCTCAATCCTACTAGTGAATGTAATGTAACACACACCCATACAATGCGCACCACCTCGCGATGTTTTTCGGAAACCTATCCTACATTGCCTCTGCATGTTCCCTTTCCTCCCCATGCTGACCACCGCGTGGGGCTTTTCTCCATCCTACATTGCCACTCACTGCCTATCCTAATTCAGACCCTCCGATTCACACTACCCCGTGATGTATTTCTCCCTCCTACTAGTGAATGTAATGTAACACACACCCACACAATGCGCACCACCCCGTGATGTTTTTCTCACTCCTACTAGTGAATGTAATATAACACACACCCATACAATGTGCACCACCCCGCGATGTTTTTCGGAAACCTATCCTACATTGCCACTGCATGTTCCCTGTCCTCCCCATGCTGACCACCCCGCTGTGCTTTTCTCCATCCTACATTGCCACTCACTGCCTATCCTAATTCAGACCCTCCGATTCACACCACCCCATGATGTTTTTCTCACTCCTACTAGTGAATGTAATGTAACACACACCCATACAATGAGCACTACCCCGTGATGTTTTACTCACTCCTACTAGTGAATGTAATGTAACACACACCCACACAATGCGCACCACTCCGCGTTGTTTTTCAGAAACCTATCCTACTTTGCCACTGCATGTTCCCTGACCTCCCCATGCTGACCACCCCGGGGTGCTTTTCTCCATCTTACATTGCCACTCACTGCCTATCCAAATTCAGACCCTCCGATTCGCACCACCCCGTGATGTTTTTCTCACTCCTACTAGTGAATGTAATGTAACACACACCCACACAATGCGCACCACCCCGCGATGTTTTTCAGAAACCTATCCTACATTGCCACTGCATGTTCCCTGACCTCCCCATGCTTACCACACCGCGGTGCTTTTCTCCATCCTACATTGCCACTCACTGCCTATCCTAATTCAGACCCTCCGATTCACACCACCCCGTGATGTTTTTCTCACTACTACTAGTGAATGTAATGTAACACACACCCATACAATGCGCACCACCCCGTGATGATTTTCTCACTCCTACTAGTGAATGTAATGTAACACACACCCATACAATGCGCACCACCCCGCGCTGTTTTTCAAATACCTATTCTACATTGCCACTGCATGTTCCCTGACCTCCCCTTGTGACCACCCAACGGTGCTTTTCTCCATCCTACATTGCCACTCACTGCCTATACTAATTCAAACCCTCCGATTCACACCACCCCATGATGTTTTTCTCACTCCTACTAGTGAATGTAATGTAACACACACCCATACAATGCGCACCACCCCGTGATGTTTTTCTCACTCCTACTAGTGAATGTAGTGTAACACACACCCATACAATGCGCACCACCCCGCGATGTTTTTCGGAAACCTATCCTACATTGCCTCTGCATGTTCCCTGTCCTCCCCATGCTGACCACCCCGCGGGGCTTTTCTCCATCCTACATTGCCACTCACTGCCTATCCTAATTCAGACCCTCCGATTCACACTACACCGTGATGTTTTCCTCACTCCTACTAGTGAATGTAATGTAACACACACCCATACAATGCGCACCACCCCGTGATGTTTTTCTCACTCCTACTAGTGAATGTAATGTAACACACACCCATACAATGCGCACCAACCCGCGATTTTTTTCGGAAACCTATCCTACATTGCCACTGCATGTTCCCTGTCCTCCACATGCTGACCACCCCGCTGTGCTTTTCTCCATCCTACATTGCCACTCACTGCCTATCCTAATTCAGACCCTACGATTCACACCACCCCGTGATGTTTTTCTCACTCCTACTAGTGAATGTAATGTAACACACACCCATACAATGCGCACCACCCCGAGATGTTTTTCAGAATCCTATCCTACATTGCCACTGCATGTTCCCTGACCTCCCCATGCTCACCACCCCGCGGTGCTTTTCTCCATCCCACATTGCCACTCACTGCCTATCCTAATTCAGACCCTCCGATTCACACCACCCCGTGATGGTTTTCTCACTGCTACTAGTTAATGTAATGTAACACAAACCCATACAATGTGCAGCACCCCGTGATGTTTTTCTCACACCTATTAGTGAATGTAATGTAACACACACCCACACAATGCGCACCACCCCGCGATGTTTTTCAGAAAATTATCCTATTTTGCCACTGTCTGTTCCCTGACCTCCCCATGCTGACCACCCCGCGGTGCTTTTCTCCATCCTACATTGCCGCTCACTGCCTATCCTAATTCAGACCCTCTGATTCACACCACCCCGTGATGTTTTTCTCACTCCTACTAGTGAATGTAATGTAACACACACGCATACAATGCGCACCACCCCGTGATGATTTTGTCACTCCTACTAGTGAATGTAATGTAACACACATCCATACAATGCACACCACCCCGTGATATTTTTCAGAAACATATCCTACATTGCCACTGCATGTTCCCTGACCTCCACATGCTGACCACACCGCGGTGCTTTTCTCCATCCTACATTGCCACTCACTGCCTATCCAAATACAGACCCTCCGATTCGCACCACCCCGTGATGTTTTTCTCACTCCTACTAGTGAATGTAATGTAACACACACCCATACAATGCGCACCATCCCGCGATGTTTTTCAGAAACCTATCCTACATTGCCACTGCATGTTCCCTGACCTCCCCATGCTGACCACACCGCGGTACTTTTCTCCATCCTACATTGCCACTCACTGCCTATCCTAATTCAGACCCTCCGATTCACACCACCCCGTGATGTTTTTTTCACTCCTACTAGTGAATGTAACGTAACACACACCCATTCAATGCGCACCACCCCGTGATGATTTTCTCACTCCTACTAGTGAATGTAATGTAACACACACCCACACAATGTGCACCACCCCGCCATGTTTTTCAGAAACCTATCCTACATTGCCACTGCATGTTCCCTGACCTCCCCATGCTGACCACCCAACGGTGCCTTTCTCCATCCTACATTGCCACTCACTGCCTATACTAATTCAGACCCTCCGATTCACACCACCCCGTGATGTTTTTCTCACGCCTACTAGTGAATGTAATGTAACACACACCCATACAATGCGCACCACCCCGTGATATTTTTCTCACTCCTACTAGTGAATGTAATGTAACACACACCCATACAATGCGCACCACCTCGCGATGTTTTTCGGAAACCTATCCTACATTGCCTCTGCATGTTCCCTGTCCTCCCCATGCTGACCACCCCGCGGGGCTTTTCTCCATCCTACATTGCCACTCACTGCCTATCCTAATTCAGACCCTCCGATTCACACTACCCCGTGATGTTTTTCTCCCTCCTACTAGTGAATGTAATGTAACACACACCCACAAAATGCACACCACCCCGTGATGTTTTTCTCACTCCTACTAGTGAATGTAATATAACACACACCCATACAATGTGCACCACCCCGCGATGTTTTTCGGAAACCTATCCTACATTGCCACTGCATGTTCCCTGTCCTCCCCATGCTGACCACCCCGCTGTGCTTTTCTCCATCCTACATTGCCACTCACTGCCTATCCTAATTCAGACCCTCCGATTCACACCACCCCATGATGTTTTTCTCACTCCTACTAGTGAATGTAATGTAACACACACCCATACAATGAGCACTACCCCGTGATGTTTTACTCACTCCTACTAGTGAATGTAATGTAACACACACCCATACAATGCGCACCACCCCGCGATGTTTTTCAGAAACCTATCCTATATTTCCACTGCATGTTCCCTGACCTCCCCATGCTGACCACCCCGCGGTGCTTTTCTCCATCCTACATTGCCACTCACTGCCTATCCAAATTCACACCCTCCGATTCACCCCACCCCGTGATGTTTTTCTCACTACTACTAGTGAATGTAATGTAACACACACCCATACAATGCGCACCACACCGTGATGATTTTCTCACTCCTACTAGTGAATGTAATGTAACACACACCCACACAATGCGCACCACCCCGCGTTGTTTTTCAGAAACCTATCCTACTTTGCCACTGCATGTTCCCTGACCTCCCCATGCTGACCACCCCGGGGTGCTTTTCTCCATCCTACATTACCACTCACTGCCTATCCAAATTCAGACCCTCCGATTCGCACCACCCCGTGATGTTTTTCTCACTCCTACTAGTGAATGTAATGTAACACACACCCACACAATGCGCACCACCCCGCGATGTTTTTCAGAAACCTATCCTACATTGCCACTGCATGTTCCCTGACCTCCCCATGCTTACCACACCGCGGTGCTTTTCTCCATCCTACATTGCCTCTCACTGCCTATCCTAATTCAGACCCTCCGATTCACACCACCCCGTGATGTTTTTCTCACTCCTACTAGTGAATGTAATGTAACACACACCCATACAAGAGGACCACCCCGTTATTTTTTTTCACTCCTACTAGTGAATGTAATGTAACACACACCCATACAATGCGCACCACCCCGTGATGATTTTCTCACTCCTACTAGTGAATGTAATGTAACACACACCCACACAATGTGCACCACCCGCCATGTTTTTCAGAAACCTATCCTACATTGCCACTGCATGTTCCCTGACCTCCCCATGCTGACCACCCAACGGTGCCTTTCTCCATCCTACATTGCCACTCACTGCTTATACTAATTCAGACCCTCCGATTCACACCACCCCGTGATGTTTTTCTCACGCCTACTAGTGAATGTAATGTAACACACACCCATACAATGCGCACCACCCCGTGATGTTTTTCTCACTCCTACTAGTGAATGTAATGTAACACACACCCATACAATGCGCACCACCTCGCGATGTTTTTCGGAAACCTATCCTACATTGCCTCTGCATGTTCCCTTTCCTCCCCATGCTGACCACCGCGTGGGGCTTTTCTCCATCCTACATTGCCACTCACTGCCTATCCTAATTCAGACCCTCCGATTCACACTACCCCGTGATGTATTTCTCCCTCCTACTAGTGAATGTAATGTAACACACAACCACACAATGCGCACCACCCCGTGATGTTTTTCTCACTCCTACTAGTGAATGTAATATAACACACACCCATACAATGTGCACCACCCCGCGATGTTTTTCGGAAACCTATCCTACATTGCCACTGCATGTTCCCTGTCCTCCCCATGCTGACCACCCCGCTGTGCTTTTCTCCATCCTACATTGCCACTCACTGCCTACCCTAATTCAGACCCTCCGATTCACACCACCCCATGATGTTTTTCTCACTCCTACTAGTGAATGTAATGTAACACACACCCATACAATGAGCACTACCCCGTGATGTTTTACTCACTCCTACTAGTGAATGTAATGTAACACACACCCACACAATGCGCACCACTCCGCGTTGTTTTTCAGAAACCTATCCTACTTTGCCACTGCATGTTCCCTGACCTCCCCATGCTGACCACCCCGGGGTGCTTTTCTCCATCTTACATTGCCACTCACTGCCTATCCAAATTCAGACCCTCCGATTCGCACCACCCCGTGATGTTTTTCTCACTCCTACTAGTGAATGTAATGTAACACACACCCACACAATGCGCACCACCCCGCGATGGTTTTCAGAAACCTATCCTACATTGCCACTGCATGTTCCCTGACCTCCCCATGCTTACCACACCGCGGTGCTTTTCTCCATCCTACATTGCCACTCACTGCCTATCCTAATTCAGACCCTCCGATTCACACCACACCGTGATGTTTTTCTCACTACTACTAGTGAATGTAATGTAACACACACCCATACAATGCGCACCACCCCGTGATGATTTTCTCACTCCTACTAGTGAATGTAATGTAACACACACCCATACAATGCGCACCACCCCGCGCTGTTTTTCAAATACCTATTGTACATTGCCACTGCATGTTCCCTGACCTCCACATGCTGACCACCCCGCGGTGTTTTTCTCCATCCTACATTGCCACTCACTGCCTATCCTAATTCAGAAAGTCCGATTCACACCACCCCGTGATGTTTTTCTCACTCCTACTAGTGAATGTAATGTAACACACACCCATACAATGAGCACTACCCCGTGATGTTTTTCTCACTCCTACTAGTAAAGGTAATGTAACACACACCCATACAATGTGCACCACCCCGCGTTTTTTTTCAGAAACCTATCCTACATTGCCACTGCATGTTCCCTGACCTCCCCATGCTGACCACCCCGCGGTGCTTTTCTCCATCCTACATTGCCACTCACTGCCTATCCTAATTCAGACCCTCCGATTCGCACCACCCCGTGATGTTTTTCTCACTCCTACTAGTGAATGTAATGTAACACACACCCATACAATGCGCACCACCCCGTGATGATTTTCTCACTCCTACTAGTAGATGTAATGTAACACACACCCATACAATGCGCACCACCCCGTGATGATTTTGTCACTCCTACTAGTGAATGTAATGTAACACACATCCATACAATGCACACCACCCCGTGATGTTTTTCAGAAACATATCCTACATTGCCACTGCATGTTCCCTGACCTCCACATGCTGACCACACCGCGGTGCTTTTCTCCATCCTACATTGCCACTCACTGCCTATCCAAATACAGACTATCCGATTCACACCACCCCGTGATGTTTTTCTCACTCCTACTAGTGAATGTAATGTAACACACACCCACACAATGCGCACCACCCCGCGATGTTTTTCAGAAACTTATCCTACATTGCCACTGCATGTTCCCTGACCTCCCCATGCTGACCACCCCGCGGTGCTTTTCTCCATCCTACATTGCCACTCACTGCCTATCCTAATTCAGACCCTCCGATTCACACCACCCCGTGATGTTTTTCTCACTCCTACTAGTGAATGTAATGTAACACACACCCATACAAGAGCACCACCCTGTTATTTTTTTTCACTCCTACTAGTGAATGTAATGTAACACACACCCATACAATGCGCACCACCCCGTGATGATTTTCTCACTCCTACTAGTGAATGTAATGTAACACACACCGATAAAATGCCCACCAACCCGTGATGTTTTTCTCACTCCAACTAGTGAATGTAATGTAACACACACCCACACAATGCGCACCACCCCGCGATGTTTTTCAGAAACCTATCCTACATTGCCACTGCATGTTCCCTGACCTCCCCATGCTGACCACCCAACGGTGCTTTTCTCCATCCTACGTTGCCACTCACTGCCTATACTAATTCAGACCCTCCGATTCACACCATCCCGTGATGTTTTTCTCACGCCTACTAGTGAATGTAATGTAACACACACCCATACAATGCGCACCACCCCGTGATGTTTTTCTCACTCCTACTAGTGAATGTAATGTAACACACACCCATACAATGCGCACCACCCCGCGATGTTTTTCGGAAACCTATTCTACATTGCCTCTGCATGTTCCCTGTCCTCCCCATGCTGACCACCCCGCGGGGCTTTTCTCCATCCTACATTGCCACTCACTGCCTATCCTAATTCAGACCCTCCGATTCACACTACCCCGTGATGTTTTTCTCACTCCTACTAGTGAAAGTAATGTGACACACACCCACACAATGCGCACCACCCCGCGATGTTTTTCAGAAAATTATCCTATTTTGCCACTGCATGTTCCCTGTCCTCCCCATGCTGACCACCCCGCTGTGCTTTTCTCCATCCTACATTGCCACTCACTGCCTATCCTAATTCAGACCCTCCGATTCACACCACCCCATGATGTTTTTCTCACTCCTACTAGTGAATGTAATGTAACACACACCCATACAATGAGCACTACCCCGTGATGTTTTACTCACTCCTACTAGTGAATGTAATGTAACACACACCCACACAATGCGCACCACTCCGCGTTGTTTTTCAGAAACCTATCCTACTTTGCCACTGCATGTTCCCTGACCTCCCCATGCTGACCACCCCGGGGTGCTTTTCTCCATCTTACATTGCCACTCACTGCCTATCCAAATTCAGACCCTCCGATTCGCACCACCCTGTGATGTTTTTCTCACTCCTACTAGTGAATGTAATGTAACACACACCCACACAATGCGCACCACCCCGCGATGTTTTTCAGAAACCTATCCTACATTGCCACTGCATGTTCCCTGACCTCCCCATGCTTACCACACCGCGGTGCTTTTCTCCATCCTACATTGCCACTCACTGCCTATCCTAATTCAGACCCTCCGATTCACACCACCCCGTGATGTTTTTCTCACTACTACTAGTGAATGTAATGTAACACACACCCATACAATGCGCACCACCCCGTGATGATTTTCTCACTGCTACTAGTGAATGTAATGTAACACACACCCATACAATGCGCACCACCCCGCGCTGTTTTTCAAATACCTATTCTACATTGCCACTGCATGTTCCCTGACCTCCACATGCTGACCACCCCGCGGTGTTTTTCTCCATCCTACATTGCCACTCACTGCCTATCCTAATTCAGAAAGTCCGATTCACACCACCCCGTGATGTTTTTCTCACTCCTACTAGTGAATGTAATGTAACACACACCCATACAATGAGCACTACCCCGTGATGTTTTTCTCACTCCTACTAGTAAATGTAATGTAACACACACCCATACAATGTGCACCACCCCGCGTTTTTTTTCAGAAACCTATCCTACATTGCCACTGCATGTTCCCTGACCTCCCCATGCTGACCACCCCGCGGTGCTTTTCTCCATCCTACATTGCCACTCACTGCCTATCCTAATTCAGACCCTCCGATTCGCACCACCCCGTGATGTTTTTCTCACTCCTACTAGTGAATGTAATGTAACACACACCCATACAATGCGCACCACCCCGTGATGATTTTCTCACTCCTACTAGTAGATGTAATGTAACAAACACCCATACAATGCGCACCACCCCGTGATGATTTTGTCACTCCTACTAGTGAATGTAATGTAACACACATCCATACAATGCACACTACCCCGTGATGTTTTTCAGAAACATATCCTACATTGCCACTGCATGTTCCCTGACCTCCACATGCTGACCACACCGCGGTGCTTTTCTCCATCCTACATTGCCACTCACTGCCTATCCAAATACAGACTATCCGATTCACACCACCCCGTGATGTTTTTCTCACTCCTACTAGTGAATGTAATGTAACACACACCCACACAATGCGCACCACCCCGCGATGTTTTTCAGAAACCTATCCTACATTGCCACTGCATGTTCCCTGACCTCCCCATGCTGACCACCCCGCGGTGCTTTTCTCCATCCTACATTGCCACTCACTGCCTATCCTAATTCAGACATTCCGATTCACACCACCCCGTGATGTTTTTCTCACTCCTACTAGTGAATGTAATGTAACACACACCCATACAAGAGCACCACCCTGTTATTTTTTTTCACTCCTACTAGTGAATGTAATGTAACACACACCCATACAATGCGCACCACCCCGTGATGATTTTCTCACTCCTACTAGTGAATGTAATGTAACACACACCGATAAAATGCCCACCAACCCGTGATGTTTTTCTCACTCCAACTAGTGAATGTAATGTAACACACACCCACACAATGCGCACCACCCCGCGATGTTTTTCAGAAACCTATCCTACATTGCCACTGCATGTTCCCTGACCTCCCCATGCTGACCACCCAACGGTGCTTTTCTCCAATCTACGTTGCCACTCACTGCCTATACTAATTCAGACCCTCCGATTCACACCATCCCGTGATGTTTTTCTCACGCCTACTAGTGAATGTAATGTAACACACACCCATACAATGCGCACCACCCCGTGATGTTTTTCTCACTCCTACTAGTGAATGTAATGTAACACACACCCATACAATGCGCACCACCCCGCGATGTTTTTCGGAAACCTATTCTACATTGCCTCTGCATGTTCCCTGTCCTCCCCATGCTGACCACCCCGCGGGGCTTTTCTCCATCCTACATTGCCACTCACTGCCTATCCTAATTCAGACCCTCCGATTCACACTACCCCGTGATGTTTTTCTCACTCCTACTAGTGAAAGTAATGTGACACACACCCACACAATGCGCACCACCCCGCGATGTTTTTCAGAAAATTATCCTATTTTGCCACTGTCTGTTCCCTGACCTCCCTATGCTGACCACCCCGCGGTGCTTTTCTCCATCCTACATTGCCGCTCACTGCCTATCCTAATTCAGACCCTCCGATTCACACCACCCCGTGATGTTTTTCTCACTCCTACTAGTGAATGTAATGTAACACACACGCATACAATGCGCACCACCCCGTGATGTTTTTCTCACTCCTACTAGTGAATGTAATGTAACACACAACCATACAATGCGCACCACCCCGCGATGTTTTTCAGAAACCTATCCTACATTGCCACTGCATGTTCCCTGACCTCCCCATGCTGACCACCGTGCGGTGCTTTTCTCAATCCTACATTGCCACTCACTGCCTATCCTAATTAAGATCCTCCGATTCACACCACCCCGTGATGTTTTTCTCACTCCTACTAGTGAATGTAATGTAACACACACCCATACAATGAGCACCACCCCGCGATGTTTTTCAAATACCTATCCTATATTGCCACTGCATGTTTCCTGACCTCCACATGCTGACCACCCCGCGGTGCTTTTCTCCATCCTACATTGCCACTCACTGCCTATCCTAATTCAGAACCTCCGATTCACACCACCCCATGATGTTTTTCTCACTCCTACTAGTGAATGTAATGTAACACACACCCATACAATGAGCACTACCCCGTGATGTTTTTCTCACTCCTACTAGTGAATGTAATGTAACACACACCCATACAATGCGCACCACCCCGCGATGTTTTTCAGAAACCTATCCTACATTGCCACTGCATGTTCCCTGACCTCCCGATGCTGACCACCCCGCGGTGCTTTTCTCCATCCTACATTGCAACTCACTGCCTATCCTAATTCACACCCTCCGATTCACACCACCCCGTGATGTTTTTCTCACTACTACTAGTGAATGTAATGTAACACACACCCATACAATGCGCACCACCCCGTGATGATTTTCTCACTCCTACTAGTGAATGTAATGTAACACACACCCACACAATGCGCACCACCCTGCGATGTTTTTCAGAAACCTATCCTACATTGCCACTGCATGTTCCCTGACCTCCCCATGCTGACCACCCCGCGGTGCTTTTCTCCATCCTACATTGCCACTCACTGCCTATCCAAATTCAGACCCTCCGATTCGCACCACCCCGTGATGTTTTTCTCACTCCTACTAGTGAAGGTAATGTAACACACACCCACACAAGGCGCACCACCCCTCGATGTTTTTCAGAAACCTATCCTACACTGCCACTGCATGTTCCCTGACCTACCCATGCTGACCACCCCGCGGTGCTTTTCTCCATCCTACATTGCCACTCACTGCCTATCCTAATTCAGACCCTCCGATTCACACCACCCCGCGATGTTTTTCTCACTCCTACTAGTGAATGTAATTTAACACACACCCATACAGTGCCCTCCACCCCGCGATGTTTTTCAGAATCCTATCCTACATTGCCCTGCATGTTCCCTGACCTACCCATGCTGACCACCCCGCGGGGCTTTTCTCCATCCTACATTGCCACTCACTGCCTATCCTAATTCAGACCCTCCGATTCACACTACACCGTGATGTTTTTCTCACTCCTACTAGTGAGTGTAATGTAACACACACCCATACAATGCGCACCACCCCGTGATGTTTTTCTCACTCCTACTAGTGAATGTAATGTAACACACACCCATACAATGCGCACCAACCCGCGATTTTTTTCGGAAACCTATCCTACATTGCCACTGCATGTTCCCTGTCCTCCACATGCTGACCACCCCGCTGTGCTTTTCTCCATCCTACATTGCCACTCACTGCCTATCCTAATTCAGACCCTACGATTCACACCACCCCGTGATGTTTTTCTCACTCCTACTAGTGAATGTAATGTAACACACACCCATACAATGCGCACCACCCCGAGATGTTTTTCAGAAACCTATCCTACATTGCCACTGCATGTTCCCTGACCTCCCCATGCTCACCACCCCGCGGTGCTTTTCTCCATCCCACATTGCCACTAACTGCCTATCCTAATTCAGACCCTCCGATTCACACCACCCCGTGATGTTTTTCTCACTGCTACTAGTTAATGTAATGTAACACAAACCCATACAATGTGCAGCACCCCGTGATGTTTTTCTCACACCTATTAGTGAATGTAATGTAACACACACCCACACAATGCGCACCACCCCGCGATGTTTTTCAGAAAATTATCCTATTTTGCCACTGTCTGTTCCCTGACCTCCCCATGCTGACCACCCCGCGGTGCTTTTCTTCATCCTACATTGCCGCTCACTGCCTATCCTAATTCAGACCCTCTGATTCACACCACCCCGTGATGTTATTCTCACTCCTACTAGTGAATGTAATGTAACACACACGCATACAATGCGCACCACCCCGTGATGTTTTTCTCACTCCTACTAGTGAATGTAATGTAACACACACCCATACAATGCGCACCACCCCGCGATGTTTTTCAGAAACCTATCCTACATTGCCCGGCATGTTCCCTGACCTCCCCATGCTGACCACCTCGCGGTGCTTTTCTCCATCCTACATTGCCACTCACTGCCTATCCTAATTAAGACCCTCCGATTCACACCACCCCGTGATTTTTTTCTTACTCCTACTAGTGAATGTAATGTAACACACACCCATACAATGCACACCACCACGTGATGATTTTCTCACTTCTACTAGTGGATGTAATGTAACACACACCCATACAATGCGCACCACCCCGTGATGATTTTGTCACTCCTACTAGTGAATGTAATGTAACACACATCCATACAATGCACACCACCCCGTGATATTTTTCAGAAACATATCCTACATTGCCACTGCATGTTCCCTGACCTCCACATGCTGACCACACCGCGGTGCTTTTCTCCATCCTACATTGCCACTCACTGCCTATCCAAATACAGACCCTCCGATTCGCACCACACCGTGATGTTTTTCTCACTCCTACTAGTGAATGTAATGTAACACACACCCATACAATGCGCACCATCCCGCGATGTTTTTCAGAAACCTATCCTACATTGCCACTGCATGTTCCCTGACCTCCCCATGCTGACCACACCGCGGTGCTTTTCTCCATCCTACATTGCCACTCACTGCCTATCCTAATTCAGACCCTCCGATTCACACCACCCCGTGATGTTTTTCTCACTCCTAATAGTGAATGTAATGTAACACACACCCATACAAGAGCACCACCCCGTTATTTTTTTTCACTCCTACTAGTGAATGTAACGTAACACACACCCATACAATGCGCACCACCCCGTGATGATTTTCTCACTCCTACTAGTGAATGTAATGTAACACACACCCACACAATGTGCACCACCCCGCCATGTTTTTCAGAAACCTATCCTACATAGCCACTGCATGTTCCCTGACCTCCCCATGCTGACCACCCAACGGTGCCTTTCTCCATCCTACATTGCCACTCACTGCCTATACTAATTCAGACCCTCCGATTCACACCACCCCGTGATGTTTTTCTCACGCCTACTAGTGAATGTAATGTAACACACACCCATACAATGCGCACCACTCCGTGATGTTTTTCTCACTCCTACTAGTGAATGTAATGTAACACCCACCCATACAATGCGCACCACCTCGCGATGTTTTTCGGAAACCTATCCTACATTGCCTCTGCATGTTCCCTGTCCTCCCCATGCTGACCACCCCGCGGTGCTTTTCTCCATTCTACATTGCCACTCACTGCCTATCCTAATTAAGACCCTCCGATTGACACCACCCCGTGATGTTTTTCTCACTCCTACTAGTGAATGTAATGTAACACACACCCATACAATGCGCACCACTCCGTGATGTTTTTCTCACTCCTACTAGTGAATGTATTGTAACACACACCCATACAATACGCACCACCCCGTGATGTTTTTCTCACTCCTACTAGTGAATATAATGTAACACACACCCATACAATGCGCACCACCCCGCGATGTTTTTCAGAAACCTATCCTACATTGCCACTGCATGTTCCCTGATCTCCCCATGCTCACCACCCCGCGGTGCTTTTCTCCATCCTACATTGCCACTCACTGCCTATCCTAATTCAGAACCTCCGATTCACACCAACCCGTGATGTTTTTCTCACTCCTAATAGTGAATGTAATGTAACACACACCCATACAATGAGCACTACCCCGTGATGTTTTACTCACTCCTACTAGTGAATGTAATGTAACACACACCCATACAATGCGCACCACCCCACGATGTTTTTTAGAAACCTATCCTACATTTCCACTGCATGTTCCCTGACCTCCCCATGCTGACCACCCCGCGGTGCTTTTCTCCATCCTACATTGCCACTCACTGCCTATCCTAATTCACACCCTCCGATTCACACCACCCCGTGATGTTTTTCTCACTACTACTAGTGAATGTAATGTAACACACACCCATACAATGCGCACCACCCCATGATGATTTTCTCACTCCTACTAGTGGATGTAATGTAACACACACCCATACAAGAGCACCACCCCGTTATTTTTTTTCACTCCTACTAGTGAATGTAATGTAACACACACCCATACAATGAGCACTACCCCGTGATGTTTTTCTCACTCCTACTAGTAAATGTAATGTAACACACACCCATACAATGCGCACCACCCCGTGATGATTTTCTCACTCCTACTAGTGGATGTAATGTAACACACACCCATACAATGCGCACCACCCCGCGATGTTTTTCAAATACCTATCCTACATTGCCACTGCATGTTCCCTGACCTCCACATGCTGACCACCCCGCGGTGTTTTTCTCCATCCTTCATTGCCACTCACTGCCTATCCTAATTCAGAAAGTCCGATTCACACCACCCCGTGATGTTTTTCTCACTCCTACTAGTGAATGTAATGTAACACACACCCATACAATGAGCACTACCCCGTGATGTTTTTCTCACTCCTACTAGTAAATGTAATGTAACACACACCCATACAATGTGCACCACCCCGCGATGTTTTTCAGAAACCTATCCTACATTGCCACTGCATGTTCCCTGACCTCCCCATGCTGACCACCCCGCGGTGCTTTTCTCCATCCTACATTGCCACTCACTGCCTATCCTAATTCAGACCCTCCGATTCGCACCACCCCGTGATGTTTTTCTCACTCCTACTAGTGAATGTAATGTAACACACACCCATACAATGCGCACCACCCCGTGATGATTTTCTCACTCCTACTAGTGGATGTAATGTAACACACACCCATACAATGCGCACCACCCCGTGATGATTTTCTCACTCCTACTAGTGAATGTAATGTAACACACATCCATACAATGCACACCACCCCGTGATGTTTTTCAGAAACATATCCTACATTGCCACTGCATGTTCCCTGACCTCCACATGCTGACCACACCGCGGTGCTTTTCTCCATCCTACATTGCCACTCACTGCCTATCCAAATACAGACCCTCCGATTCGCACCACCCCGTGATGTTTTTCTCACTCCTACTAGTGAATGTAATGTAACACACACCCACACAATGCGCACGACCCCGCGATGTTTTTCAGAAACCTATCCTACATTGCCACTGCATGTTCCCTGACCCCCCCATGCTGAACACCCCGCGGTGCTTTTCTCCATCCTACATTGCCACTCACTGCCTATCCTAATTCAGACCCTCCGATTCACACCACCCCGTGATGTTTTTCTCACTCCTACTAGTGAATGTAATGTAACACACACCCATACAAGAGCACCACCCCATTATTTTATTCACTCCTACTAGTGAATGTAATGTAACACACACCCATACAATGCGCACCACCCCGTGATGATTTTCTCACTCCTACTAGTGAATGTAATGTAACACACACCGATAAAATGCCCACCACCCCGTGATGTTTTTCTCACTCCTACTAGTGAATGTAATGTAACACACACCCACACAATGCGCACCACCCAGCGATGTTTTTCAGAAACCTATCCTACATTGCCACTGCATGTTCCCTGACCTCCCCATGCTGACCACCCAACGGTGCTTTTCTCCATCCTACGTTGCCACTCACTGCCTATACTAATTCAGACCCTCCGATTCACACCACCCCGTGATGTTTTTCTCACGCCTACTAGTGAATGTAATGTAACACACACCCATACAATGCGCACCACCCCGTGATGTTTTTCTCACTCCTACTAGTGAATGTAATGTAACACACAGCCATACAATGCGCACCACCCCGCGATGTTTTTCGGAAACCTATTCTACATTGCCTCTGCATGTTCCCTGTCCTCCCCATGCTGACCACCCCGCGGGGCTTTTCTCCATCCTACATTGCCACTCACTGCCTATCCTAATTCAGACCCTCCGATTCACACTACCCCGTGATGTTTTTCTCACTCCTACTAGTGAATGTAATGTGACACACACCCACACAATGCGCACCACCCCGCGATGTTTTTCAGAAAATTATCCTATTTTGCCACTGTCTGTTCCCTGACCTCCCCATGCTGACCACCCCGCGGTGCTTTTCTCCATCCTACATTGCCGCTCACTGCCTATCCTAATTCAGACCCTCCGATTCACACCACCCCGTGATGTTTTTCTCACTCCTACTAGTGAATGTAATGTAACACACACCCATACAATGAGCACCACCCCGCGATGTTTTTCAAATACCTATCCTATATTGCCACTGCATGTTCCCTGACCTCCACATGCTGACAACCCCGCGGTGCTTTTCTCCATCCTACATTGTCACTCACTGCCTATCCTAATTCAGAACCTCCGATTCACACCATCCCATGATGTTTTTATCACTCCTACTAGTGAATGTAATGTAACACACACCCACACAATGCGCACCACCCCGTGATGATTTTCTCACTCCTACTAGTGAATGTAATGTAACACACACCCATACAATGAGCACTACCCCGTGATGTTTTTCTCACTCCTACTAGTGAATGTAATGTAACACACACCCATACAATGCGCACCACCCCGCGATGTTTTTCAGAAACCTATCCTACATTGCCACTGCATGTTCCCTGACCTCCCCATGCTGACCACCCCGCGGTGCTTTTCTCCATCCTACATTGCCACTCACTGCCTATCCTAATTCACACCCTCCGATTCACACCACCCCGTGATGTTTTTCTCACTACTACTATTGAATGTAATGTAACACACACCCAAAAATGCGCACCACACCGTGATTATTTTCTCACTCCTACTAGTGAATGTAATGTAACACACACCCACACAATGCGCACCACCCCGCGATGTTTTTCAAATACCTATCCTACATTTCCACTGCATGTTCCCTGACCTCCACATGCTGACCACCCCGCGGTGCTTTTCTCCATCCTACATTGCCACTCACTGCCTATCCTAATTCAGAACCTCCGATTCACACCAACCCGTGATGTTTTTCTCACTCCTAATAGTGAATGTAATGTAACACACACCCATACAATACGAACCACCCCGGGATGTTTTTCTCACTCCTACTAGTGAATGTAATGTAACACACACCCATACAATGCGCACCACCCCGTGATGTTTTTCTCACTCCTACTAGTGAATGTAATGTAACACACACCCATACAATGCACACCACCCCGCGATGTTTTTCAGAAACCTATCCTACATTGCCACTGCATGTTCTCTGACCTCCCCATGCTGACCAGCCCGCGGTGCTTTTCTCCATCCTATATTGCCACTCATTGCCTATCCTAATTCAGACGCTCCGATTCGCCCCAACCCGTGATGATTTTCTCACTCCTACTAGTGAATATAATGTAACACACACCCACTCAATGCGCACCACCCCGCGATGTTTTTCAGAAACCTATCCTACATTGCCACTGCATGTTCCCTGACCTTCCCATGCTGACCACCCCGCGGTGCTTTTCTCCATTCTACATTGCCACTCACTGCCTATCCTAATTAAGACCCTCCGATTCACACCACCCCGTGATGTTTTTCTCACTCCTACTAGTGAATGTAATGTAACACACACCCATACAAGAGCACCACCCCGTTATTTTTTTTCACTCCTACTAGTGAATGTAATGTAACACACACCCATACAATGCGCACCACCCCGTGATGGTTTTCTCACTCCTACTAGTGAATGTAATGTAACACACACCCACACAATGCGCACCACCCCGTGATGTTTTTCTCACTCCTACTAGTGAATGAAATGTAACACACACCCATACAATGCACACCACCACGCGATGTTTTTCAGAAACGTATCCTACATTGCCACTGCATGTTCCCTGACCTCCCCATGCTGACCACCCCGCGGAGCTTTTCTCCATCCTACATTGCCACTCACTGCCTATCCTAATTCAGACCCTCCGATTCACACCATCCCGCGATGTTTTTCTCACTCCTACTAGTGAATGTAATTTAACACACACCCATACAATGCGCACCACCACGCGATGTTTTTCAGAAACCTATCCTACATTGCCACTGCATGTTCCCTGACTTCCCCATGCTGACCACCCCACGGTGCTTTTCTCCATCCTACATTGCCACTCACTGCCTATCCTAATTCAGACCCTCTGATTCACACCACCCCGTGATGTTTTTCTCACTCCTACTAGTGAATGTAATGTAACACACACCCATACAATGCGCACCACCCCGTGATGTTTTTCTCACTGCTACTAGTGAATGTAACGTAACACACACCCATACAATGCGCACCACCCCGCGATGTTTTTCGGAAACCTATCCTACATTGCCACTGTATATTCCCTGTCCTCCCATGCTGACCACCGCACGGTGCTTTTCTCCCTCCTACATTGCCACTCACTGCCTATCCTAATTCAGACCCTCTGATTCACACCAACCCGTGATGTTTTTCTCACTCCTACTAGTGAATGTAATGTAACACACACCCACACAATGCGCACCACCCAGTGATGTTTTTCTCACTCCTACTAGTGAATGTAATGTAACACACACCCATACAATACGAACCACCCCGGGATGTTTTTCTCACTCCTACTAGTGAATGTAATGTAACACACACCCATACAATGCGCACCACCCCGTGATGTTTTTCTCACTCCTACTAGTGAATGTAATGTAACACACACCCATACAATGCACACCACCCTGCGATGTTTTTCAGAAACGTATCCTACATTGCCACTGCATGTTCCCTGACCTCCCCATGCTGACCACCCGGCGGTGCTTTTCTCCATCCTACATTGCCACTCACTGCCTATCCTAATTCAGACCCTCCGATTCACACCACCCCGCGATGTTTTTGTCACTCCTACTAGTGAATGTAATTTAACACACACCCATACAAAGCGCACCACCCCCCGATGTTTTTCAGAAACCTATCCTACATTGCCCTGCATGTTCACTGACCTCCCCATGCTGACCACACCGCGGTGCTTTTCTCCATCCTACATTGCCCCTCACTGCCTATCCTAATTCAGACCCTCCGATTCACACCACCCCGTGATGTTTTTCTCAATCTTACTAGTGAATGTAATGTAACACACACCCATACAATGCGCACCACCCCGCGATGTTTTTCAAATACCCATCCTACATTGCCACTGGATGTTCCCTGTACTCTACATGCTGACCACCCCGCGGTGCTTTTCTCCATCTTACATTGCCACTCGCTGCCTATCCTAATTCAGAACCTCCAATTCACACCACCCCGTGATGTTTTTCTCACTCCTACTAGTGAATGTAATGTAACACACACCCATACAATGAGCACTACCCCGTGATGTTTTTCTCACTCCTACTAGTGAATGTAATGTAACACACACCCATACAATGCGCAGCACCCCGCGATGATTTTCAGAAACCTATCCTACATTGCCACTGCATGTTCCCTGACCTCCCCATGCTGACCACCCCGCGGTGCTTTTCTCCATCCTACATTGCCACTCACTGCCTATCCTAATTCAGACCATCCGATTCACACCACCCCCTGATGTTTTTCTCACTCCTATTGGTGAATGTAATGTAACACACACCCATACAATGCGCACCACCCCGTGATGATATTCTCACTCCTACTAGTGGATGTAATGTAACACACACCCATACAATGCGCACCACCCCGTGATGATTTTCTCACTTCTACTAGTGAATGTTATGTAGCACACATCCATACAATGCACACCACCCCGTGATGTTTTTCAGAAACCTATCCTACATTGCCACTGCATGTTCCCTGACCTCCCCATGCTGACCACACAAAGTGCATTTCTCCATCCTACATTGCCACTCACTGCCTATCCAAATTCAGACCCTCCGATTCGCACCACCCCGTGATGTTTTTCTCACTCCTACTAGTGAATGTAATGTAACACACACCCACATGATGCGCACCACCCCGCGATGTTTTTCAGAAACCTATCCTACATTGCCACTGCATGTTCCCTGACCTCCCCATGCTGACCACCCCGCGGTGCTTTTCTCCATCCTACATTGCCACTCACTGCCTATCCTAATTCAGACCCTCCGATTCACACCACCACGTGATGTTTTTCTCACTCCTACTAGTGAATGTAATGTAACACACACCCATACAAGTGCACCACCCCGTTATTTTTTTTCACTCCTACTAGTGAATGTAATGTAACACACACCCATTCAATGCGCACCACCCCATGATGATTTTCTCACTCCTACTAGTGAAAGTAATGTAACACACACCCATACAATGTGCACCACCCCGTGATGTTTTTCTCACTCCTACTAGTGAATGTAATGTAACACACACCCACACGATGCGCACCCCCCCGCGATGTTTTTAAGAAAATTATCCTACATTGCCACTGCCTGTTCCCTGACCTCCCCATGCTGACCACCCCGCGGTGCTTTTCTCCATCCTACATTGCCACTCACTGCCTATCCTAATTCAGACCCTACGATTCACACCACCCCGTGATGTTTTTCTCACTCCTACTAGTGAATGTAATGTAACACACACCCATACAATGCGCACCACCCCGAGATGTTTTTCAGAAACCTATCCTACATTGCCACTGCATGTTCCCTGACCTCCCCATGCTCACCACCCCGCGGTGCTTTTCTCCATCCCACATTGCCACTAACTGCCTATCCTAATTCAGACCCTCCGATTCACACCACCCCGTGATGTTTTTCTCACTGCTACTAGTTAATGTAATGTAACACAAACCCATACAATGTGCAGCACCCCGTGATGTTTTTCTCACACCTATTAGTGAATGTAATGTAACACACACCCACACAATGCGCACCACCCCGCGATGTTTTTCAGAAAATTATCCTATTTTGCCACTGTCTGTTCCCTGACCTCCCCATGCTGACCACCCCGCGGTGCTTTTCTTCATCCTACATTGCCGCTCACTGCCTATCCTAATTCAGACCCTCTGATTCACACCACCGCGTGATGTTATTCTCACTCCTACTAGTGAATGTAATGTAACACACACGCATACAATGCGCACCACCCCGTGATGTTTTTCTCACTCCTACTAGTGAATGTAATGTAACACACACCCATACAATGCGCACCACCCCGCGATGTTTTTCAGAAACCTATCCTACATTGCCCGGCATGTTCCCTGACCTCCCCATGCTGACCACCTCGCGGTGCTTTTCTCCATCCTACATTGCCACTCACTGCCTATCCTAATTAAGACCCTCCGATTCACACCACCCCGTGATTTTTTTCTTACTCCTACTAGTGAATGTAATGTAACACACACCCATACAATGCACACCACCCCGTGATGATTTTCTCACTTCTACTAGTGGATGTAATGTAACACACACCCATACAATGCGCACCACCCCGTGATGATTTTGTCACTCCTACTAGTGAATGTAATGTAACACACATCCATACAATGCACACCACCCCGTGATATTTTTCAGAAACATATCCTACATTGCCACTGCATGTTCCCTGACCTCCACATGCTGACCACACCGCGGTGCTTTTCTCCATCCTACATTGCCACTCACTGCCTATCCAAATACAGACCCTCCGATTCGCACCACACCGTGATGTTTTTCTCACTCCTACTAGTGAATGTAATGTAACACACACCCATACAAGAGCACCACCCCGTTATTTTTTTTCACTCCTACTAGTGAATGTAACGTAACACACACCCATACAATGCGCACCACCCCGTGATGATTTTCTCACTCCTACTAGTGAATGTAATGTAACACACACCCACACAATGTGCACCACCCCGCCATGTTTTTCAGAAACCTATCCTACATAGCCACTGCATGTTCCCTGACCTCCCCATGCTGACCACCCAACGGTGCCTTTCTCCATCCTACATTGCCACTCACTGCCTATACTAATTCAGACCCTCCGATTCACACCACCCCGTGATGTTTTTCTCACGCCTACTAGTGAATGTAATGTAACACACACCCATACAATGCGCACCACCCCGTGATGTTTTTCTCACTCCTACTAGTGAATGTAATGTAACACCCACCCATACAATGCGCACCACCTCGCGATGTTTTTCGGAAACCTATCCTACATTGCCTCTGCATGTTCCCTGTCCTCCCCATGCTGACCACCCCGCGGTGCTTTTCTCCATTCTACATTGCCACTCACTGCCTATCCTAATTAAGACCCTCCGATTGACACCACCCCGTGATGTTTTTCTCACTCCTACTAGTGAATGTAATGTAACACACACCCATACAATGCGCACCACTCCGTGATGTTTTTCTCACTCCTACTAGTGAATGTAATGTAACACACACCCATACAATACGCACCACCCCGTGATGTTTTTCTCACTCCTACTAGTGAATATAATGTAACACACACCCATACAATGCGCACCACCCCGCGATGTTTTTCAGAAACCTATCCTACATTGCCACTGCATGTTCCCTGACCTCCCCATGCTCACCACCCCGCGGTGCTTTTCTCCATCCTACATTGCCACTCACTGCCTATCCTAATTCAGAACCTCCGATTCACACCAACCCGTGATGTTTTTCTCACTCCTAATAGTGAATGTAATGTAACACACACCCATACAATGAGCACTACCCCGTGATGTTTTACTCACTCCTACTAGTGAATGTAATGTAACACACACCCATACAATGCGCACCACCCCACGATGTTTTTCAGAAACCTATCCTACATTTCCACTGCATGTTCCCTGACCTCCCCATGCTGACCACCCCGCGGTGCTTTTCTCCATCCTACATTGCCACTCACTGCCTATCCTAATTCACACCCTCCGATTCACACCACCCCGTGATGTTTTTCTCACTACTACTAGTGAATGTAATGTAACACACACCCATACAATGCGCACCACCCCATGATGATTTTCTCACTCCTACTAGTGGATGTAATGTAACACACACCCATACAAGAGCACCACCCCGTTATTTTTTTTCACTCCTACTAGTGAATGTAATGTAACACACACCCATACAATGAGCACTACCCCGTGATGTTTTTCTCACTCCTACTAGTAAATGTAATGTAACACACACCCATACAATGCGCACCACCCCGTGATGATTTTCTCACTCCTACTAGTGGATGTAATGTAACACACACCCATACAATGCGCACCACCCCGCGATGTTTTTCAAATACCTATCCTACATTGCCACTGCATGTTCCCTGACCTCCACATGCTGACCACCCCGCGGTGTTTTTCTCCATCCTTCATTGCCACTCACTGCCTATCCTAATTCAGAAAGTCCGATTCACACCACCCCGTGATGTTTTTCTCACTCCTACTAGTGAATGTAATGTAACACACACCCATACAATGAGCACTACCCCGTGATGTTTTTCTCACTCCTACTAGTAAATGTAATGTAACACACACCCATACAATGTGCACCACCCCGCGATGTTTTTCAGAAACCTATCCTACATTGCCACTGCATGTTCCCTGACCTCCCCATGCTGACCACCCCGCGGTGCTTTTCTCCATCCTACATTGCCACTCACTGCCTATCCTAATTCAGACCCTCTGATTCGCACCACCCCGTGATGTTTTTCTCACTCCTACTAGTGAATGTAATGTAACACACACCCATACAATGCGCACCACCCCGTGATGATTTTCTCACTCCTACTAGTGGATGTAATGTAACACACACCCATACAATGCGCACCACCCCGTGATGATTTTCTCACTCCTACTAGTGAATGTAATGTAACACACATCCATACAATGCACACCACCCCGTGATGTTTTTCAGAAACATATCCTACATTGCCACTGCATGTTCCCTGACCTCCACATGCTGACCACACCGCGGTGCTTTTCTCCATCCTACATTGCCACTCACTGCCTATCCAAATACAGACCCTCCGATTCGCACCACCCCGTGATGTTTTTCTCACTCCTACTAGTGAATGTAATGTAACACACACCCACACAATGCGCACGACCCCGCGATGTTTTTCAGAAACCTATCCTACATTGCCACTGCATGTTCCCTGACCCCCCCATGCTGAACACCCCGCGGTGCTTTTCTCCATCCTACATTGCCACTCACTGCCTTTCCTAATTCAGACCCTCCGATTCACACCACCCCGTGATGTTTTTCTCACTCCTACTAGTGAATGTAATGTAACACACACCCATACAAGAGCACCACCCCATTATTTTTTTCACTCCTACTAGTGAATGTAATGTAACACACACCCATACAATGCGCACCACCCCATGATGATTTTCTCACTCCTACTAGTGAATGTAATGTAACACACACCGATAAAATGCCCACCACCCCGTGATGTTTTTCTCACTCCTACTAGTGAATGTAATGTAACACACACGCACACAATGCGCACCACCCCCGATGTTTTTCAGAAACCTATCCTACATTGCCACTGCATGTTCCCTGACCTCCCCATGCTGACCACCCAACGGTGCTTTTCTCCATCCTACGTTGCCACTCACTGCCTATACTAATTCAGACCCTCCAATTCACACCACCCCGTGATGTTTTTCTCACGCCTACTAGTGAATGTAATGTAACACACACCCATACAATGCGCACCACCCCGTGATGTTTTTCTCACTCCTACTAGTGAATGTAATGTAACACACAGCCATACAATGCGCACCACCCCGCGATGTTTTTCGGAAACCTATTCTACATTGCCTCTGCATGTTCCCTGTCCTCCCCATGCTGACCACCCCGCGGGGCTTTTCTCCATCCTACATTGCCACTCACTGCCTATCCTAATTCGGACCCTCCGATTCACACTACCCCGTGATGTTTTTCTCACTCCTACTAGTGAATGTAATGTGACACACACCCACACAATGCGCACCACCCCGCGATGTTTTTCAGAAAATTATCCTATTTTGCCACTGTCTGTTCCCTGACCTCCCCATGCTGACCACCCCGCGGTGCTTTTCTCCATCCTACATTGCCGCTCACTGCCTATCCTAATTCAGACCCTCCGATTCACACCACCCCGTGATGTTTTTCTCACTCCTACTAGTGAATGTAATGTAACACACACCCATACAATGAGCACCACCCCGCGATGTTTTTCAAATACCTATCCTATATTGCCACTGCATGTTCCCTGACCTCCACATGCTGACAACCCCGCGGTGCTTTTCTCCATCCTACATTGTCACTCACTGCCTATCCTAATTCAGAACCTCCGATTCACACCATCCCATGATGTTTTTATCACTCCTACTAGTGAATGTAATGTAACACACACCCACACAATGCGCACCACCCCGTGATGATTTTCTCACTCCTACTAGTGAATGTAATGTAACACACACCCATACAATGAGCACTACCCCGTGATGTTTTTCTCACTCCTACTAGTGAATGTAATGTAACACACACCCATACAATGCGCACCACCCCGCGATGTTTTTCAGAAACCTATCCTACATTGCCACTGCATGTTCCCTGACCTCCCCATGCTGACCACCCCGCGGTGCTTTTCTCCATCCTACATTGCCACTCACTGCCTATCCTAATTCACACCCTCCGATTCACACCACCCCGTGATGTTTTTCTCACTACTACTATTGAATGTAATGTAACACACACCCAAAAATGCGCACCACACCGTGATTATTTTCTCACTCCTACTAGTGAATGTAATGTAACACACACCCACACAATGCGCACCACCCCGCGATGTTTTTCAAATACCTATCCTACATTTCCACTGCATGTTCCCTGACCTCCACATGCTGACCACCCCGCGGTGCTTTTCTCCATCCTACATTGCCACTCACTGCCTATCCTAATTCAGAACCTCCGATTCACACCAACCCGTGATGTTTTTCTCACTCCTACTAGTGAATGTAATGTAACACACACCCATACAATACGAACCACCCCGGGATGTTTTTCTCACTCCTACTAGTGAATGTAATGTAACACACACCCATACAATGCGCACCACCCCGTGATGTTTTTCTCACTCCTACTAGTGAATGTAATGTAACACACACCCATACAATGCACACCACCCCGCGATGTTTTTCAGAAACCTATCCTACATTGCCACTGCATGTTCTCTGACCTCCCCATGCTGACCAGCCCGCGGTGCTTTTCTCCATCCTATATTGCCACTCATTGCCTATCCTAATTCAGACGCTCCGATTCGCCCCAACCCGTGATGATTTTCTCACTCCTACTAGTGAATATAATGTAACACACACCCACTCAATGCGCACCACCCCGCGATGTTTTTCAGAAACCTATCCTACATTGCCACTGCATGTTCCCTGACCTTCCCATGCTGACCACCCCGCGGTGCTTTTCTCCATTCTACATTGCCACTCACTGCCTATCCTAATTAAGACCCTCCGATTCACACCACCCCGTGATGTTTTTCTCACTCCTACTAGTGAATGTAATGTAACACACACCCATACAAGAGCACCACCCCGTTATTTTTTTTCACTCCTACTAGTGAATGTAATGTAACACACACCCATACAATGCGCACCACCCCGTGATGGTTTTCTCACTCCTACTAGTGAATGTAATGTAACACACACCCACACAATGCGCACCACCCCGTGATGTTTTTCTCACTCCTACTAGTGAATGAAATGTAACACACACCCATACAATGCACACCACCCCGCGATGTTTTTCAGAAACGTATCCTACATTGCCACTGCATGTTCCCTGACCTCCCCATGCTGACCACCCCGCGGAGCTTTTCTCCATCCTACATTGCCACTCACTGCCTATCCTAATTCAGACCCTCCGATTCACACCACCCCGCGATGTTTTTCTCACTCCTACTAGTGAATGTAATTTAACACACACCCATAAAATGCGCACCACCACGCGATGTTTTTCAGAAACCTATCCTACATTGCCACTGCATGTTCCCTGACTTCCCCATGCTGACCACCCCACGGTGCTTTTCTCCATCCTACATTGCCACTCACTGCCTATCCTAATTCAGACCCTCTGATTCACACCACCCCGTGATGTTTTTCTCACTCCTACTAGTGAATGTAATGTAACACACACCCATACAATGCGCACCACCCCGTGATGTTTTTCTCACTGCTACTAGTGAATGTAACGTAACACACACCCATACAATGCGCACCACCCCGCGATGTTTTTCGGAAACCTATCCTCCATTGCCACTGTATATTCCCTGTCCTCCCATGCTGACCACCGCGCGGTGCTTTTCTCCCTCCTACATTGCCACTCACTGCCTATCCTAATTCAGACCCTCTGATTCACACCAACCCGTGATGTTTTTCTCACTCCTACTAGTGAATGTAATGTAACACACACCCACACAATGCGCACCACCCAGTGATGTTTTTCTCACTCCTACTAGTGAATGTAATGTAACACACACCCATACAATACGAACCACCCCGGGATGTTTTTCTCACTCCTACTAGTGAATGTAATGTAACACACACCCATACAATGCGCACCACCCCGTGATGTTTTTCTCACTCCTACTAGTGAATGTAATGTAACACACACCCATACAATGCACACCACCCTGCGATGTTTTTCAGAAACGTATCCTACATTGCCACTGCATGTTCCCTGACCTCCCCATGCTGACCACCCGGCGGTGCTTTTCTCGATCCTACATTGCCACTCACTGCCTATCCTAATTCAGACCCTCCGATTCACACCACCCCGCGATGTTTTTGTCACTCCTACTAGTGAATGTAATTTAACACACACCCATACAAAGCGCACCACCCCGCGATGTTTTTCAGAAACCTATCCTACATTGCCCTGCATGTTCCCTGACCTCCCCATGCTGACCACACCGCGGTGCTTTTCTCCATCCTACATTGCCCCTCACTGCCTATCCTAATTCAGACCCTCCGATTCACACCACCCCGTGATGTTTTTCTCAATCTTACTAGTGAATGTAATGTAACACACACCCATACAATGCGCACCACCCCGCGATGTTTTTCAAATACCCATCCTACATTGCCACTGGATGTTCCCTGTACTCTACATGCTGACCACCCCGCGGTGCTTTTCTCCATCTTACATTGCCACTCGCTGCCTATCCTAATTCAGAACCTCCAATTCACACCACCCCGTGATGTTTTTCTCACTCCTACTAGTGAATGTAATGTAACACACACCCATACAATGAGCACTACCCCGTGATGTTTTTCTCACTCCTACTAGTGAATGTAATGTAACACACACCCATACAATGCGCAGCACCCCGCGATGATTTTCAGAAACCTATCCTACATTGCCACTGCATGTTCCCTGACCTCCCCATGCTGACCACCCCGCGGTGCTTTTCTCCATCCTACATTGCCACTCACTGCCTATCCTAATTCAGACCATCCGATTCACACCACCCCCTGATGTTTTTCTCACTCCTACTAGTGAATGTAATGTAACACACACCCATACAATGCGCACCACCCCGTGATGATATTCTCACTCCTACTAGTGGATGTAATGTAACACACACCCATACAATGCGCACCACCCCGTGATGATTTTCTCACTTCTACTAGTGAATGTTATGTAGCACACATCCATACAATGCACACCACCCCGTGATGTTTTTCAGAAACCTATCCTACATTGCCACTGCATGTTCCCTGACCTCCCCATGCTGACCACACAAAGTGCATTTCTCCATCCTACATTGCAACTCAATGCCTATCCAAATTCAGACCCTCCGATTCGCACCACCCCGTGTTGTTTTTCTCACTCCTACTAGTGAATGTAATGTAACACACACCCACATGATGCGCACCACCCCGCGATGTTTTTCAGAAACCTATCCTACATTGCCACTGCATGTTCCCTGACCTCCCCATGCTGACCACCCCGCGGTGCTTTTCTCCATCCTACATTGCCACTCACTGCCTATCCTAATTCAGACCCTCCGATTCACACCACCACGTGATGTTTTTCTCACTCCTACTAGTGAATGTAATGTAACACACACCCATACAAGTGCACCACCCCGTTATTTTTTTTCACTCCTACTAGTGAATGTAATGTAACACACACCCATTCAATGCGCACCAACCCATGATGATTTTCTCACTCCTACTAGTGAAAGTAATGTAACACACACCCATACAATGTGCACCACCCCGTGATGTTTTTCTCACTCCTACTAGTGAATGTAATGTAACACACACCCACACGATGCGCACCCCCCCGCGATGTTTTTAAGAAAATTATCCTACATTGCCACTGCCTGTTCCCTGACCTCCCCATGCTGACCACCCCGCGGTGCTTTTCTCCATCCTACATTGCCATTCACTGCCTATCCTAATTCAGACCCTCCGATTCACACCACCCCGTGATGTTTTTCTCACTCCTACTAGTGAATGTAATGTAACTCACACCCATACAATGCGCACCACCCCGCGATGTTTTTCAGAAACCTATCCTACATTGCCACTGCATGTTCCCTGACCTCCCCATGCTGACCACCCCGCGGTGCTTTTCTCCATCCTACATTGCCACTCACTGCCTATCCTAATTCACACCCTCCGATTCACACCACCCCGTGATGTTTTTCTCACTACTACTATTGAATGTAATGTAACACACACCCAAAAATGCGCACCACACCGTGATTATTTTCTCACTCCTACTAGTGAATGTAATGTAACACACACCCACACAATGCGCACCACCCCGCGATGTTTTTCAAATACCTATCCTACATTTCCACTGCATGTTCCCTGACCTCCACATGCTGACCACCCCGCGGTGCTTTTCTCCATCCTACATTGCCACTCACTGCCTATCCTAATTCAGAACCTCCGATTCACACCAACCCGTGATGTTTTTCTCACTCCTACTAGTGAATGTAATGTAACACACACCCATACAATACGAACCACCCCGGGATGTTTTTCTCACTCCTACTAGTGAATGTAATGTAACACACACCCATACAATGCGCACCACCCCGTGATGTTTTTCTCACTCCTACTAGTGAATGTAATGTAACACACACCCATACAATGCACACCACCCCGCGATGTTTTTCAGAAACCTATCCTACATTGCCACTGCATGTTCTCTGAACTCCCCATGCTGACCAGCCCGCGGTGCTTTTCTCCATCCTATATTGCCACTCATTGCCTATCCTAATTCAGACGCTCCGATTCGCCCCAACCCGTGATGATTTTCTCACTCCTACTAGTGAATATAATGTAACACACACCCACTCAATGCGCACCACCCCGCGATGTTTTTCAGAAACCTATCCTACATTGCCACTGCATGTTCCCTGACCTTCCCATGCTGACCACCCCGCGGTGCTTTTCTCCATTCTACATTGCCACTCACTGCCTATCCTAATTAAGACCCTCCGATTCACACCACCCCGTGATGTTTTTCTCACTCCTACTAGTGAATGTAATGTAACACACACCCATACAAGAGCACCACCCCGTTATTTTTTTTCACTCCTACTAGTGAATGTAATGTAACACACACCCATACAATGCGCACCACCCCGTGATGGTTTTCTCACTCCTACTAGTGAATGTAATGTAACACACACCCACACAATGCGCACCACCCCGTGATGTTTTTCTCACTCCTACTAGTGAATGAAATGTAACACACACCCATACAATGCACACCACCCCGCGATGTTTTTCAGAAACGTATCCTACATTGCCACTGCATGTTCCCTGACCTCCCCATGCTGACCACCCCGCGGAGCTTTTCTCCATCCTACATTGCCACTCACTGCCTATCCTAATTCAGACCCTCCGATTCACACCACCCCGCGATGTTTTTCTCACTCCTACTAGTGAATGTAATTTAACACACACCCATACAATGCGCACCACCACGCGATGTTTTTCAGAAACCTATCCTACATTGCCACTGCATGTTCCCTGACTTCCCCATGCTGACCACCCCACGGTGCTTTTCTCCATCCTACATTGCCACTCACTGCCTATCCTAATTCAGACCCTCTGATTCACACCACCCCGTGATGTTTTTCTCACTCCTACTAGTGAATGTAATGTAACACACACCCATACAATGCGCACCACCCCGTGATGTTTTTCTCACTGCTACTAGTGAATGTAACGTAACACACACCCATACAATGCGCACCACCCCGCGATGTTTTTCGGAAACCTATCCTCCATTGCCACTGTATATTCCCTGTCCTCCCATGCTGACCACCGCGCGGTGCTTTTCTCCCTCCTACATTGCCACTCACTGCCTATCCTAATTCAGACCCTCTGATTCACACCAACCCGTGATGTTTTTCTCACTCCTACTAGTGAATGTAATGTAACACACACCCACACAATGCGCACCACCCAGTGATGTTTTTCTCACTCCTACTAGTGAATGTAATGTAACACACACCCATACAATACGAACCACCCCGGGATGTTTTTCTCACTCCTACTAGTGAATGTAATGTAACACACACCCATACAATGCGCACCACCCCGTGATGTTTTTCTCACTCCTACTAGTGAATGTAATGTAACACACACCCATACAATGCACACCACCCTGCGATGTTTTTCAGAAACGTATCCTACATTGCCACTGCATGTTCCCTGACCTCCCCATGCTGACCACCCGGCGGTGCTTTTCTCCATCCTACATTGCCACTCACTGCCTATCCTAATTCAGACCCTCCGATTCACACCACCCCGCGATGTTTTTGTCACTCCTACTAGTGAATGTAATTTAACACACACCCATACAAAGCGCACCACCCCGCGATGTTTTTCAGAAACCTATCCTACATTGCCCTGCATGTTCCCTGACCTCCCCATGCTGACCACACCGCGGTGCTTTTCTCCATCCTACATTGCCCCTCACTGCCTATCCTAATTCAGACCCTCCGATTCACACCACCCCGTGATGTTTTTCTCAATCTTACTAGTGAATGTAATGTAACACACACCCATACAATGCGCACCACCCCGCGATGTTTTTCAAATACCCATCCTACATTGCCACTGGATGTTCCCTGTACTCTACATGCTGACCACCCCGCGGTGCTTTTCTCCATCTTACATTGCCACTCGCTGCCTATCCTAATTCAGAACCTCCAATTCACACCACCCCGTGATGTTTTTCTCACTCCTACTAGTGAATGTAATGTAACACACACCCATACAATGAGCACTACCCCGTGATGTTTTTCTCACTCCTACTAGTGAATGTAATGTAACACACACCCATACAATGCGCAGCACCCCGCGATGATTTTCAGAAACCTATCCTACATTGCCACTGCATGTTCCCTGACCTCCCCATGCTGACCACCCCGCGGTGCTTTTCTCCATCCTACATTGCCACTCACTGCCTATCCTAATTCAGACCATCCGATTCACACCACCCCCTGATGTTTTTCTCACTCCTACTAGTGAATGTAATGTAACACACACCCATACAATGCGCACCACCCCGTGATGATATTCTCACTCCTACTAGTGGATGTAATGTAACACACACCCATACAATGCGCACCACCCCGTGATGATTTTCTCACTTCTACTAGTGAATGTTATGTAGCACACATCCATACAATGCACACCACCCCGTGATATTTTTCAGAAACCTATCCTACATTGCCACTGCATGTTCCCTGACCTCCCCATGCTGACCACACAAAGTGCATTTCTCCATCCTACATTGCCACTCACTGCCTATCCAAATTCAGACCCTCCGATTCGCACCACCCCGTGATGTTTTTCTCACTCCTACTAGTGAATGTAATGTAACACACACCCACATGATGCGCACCACCCCGCGATGTTTTTCAGAAACCTATCCTACATTGCCACTGCATGTTCCCTGACCTCCCCATGCTGACCACCCCGCGGTGCTTTTCTCCATCCTACATTGCCACTCACTGCCTATCCTAATTCAGACCCTCCGATTCACACCACCACGTGATGTTTTTCTCACTCCTACTAGTGAATGTAATGTAACACACACACATACAAGTGCACCACCCCGTTATTTTTTTTCACTCCTACTAGTGAATGTAATGTAACACACACCCATTCAATGCGCACCACCCCATGATGATTATCTCACTCCTACTAGTGAAAGTAATGTAACACACACCCATACAATGTGCACCACCCCGTGATGTTTTTCTCACTCCTACTAGTGAATGTAATGTAACACACACCCACACGATGCGCACCCCCCCGCGATGTTTTTAAGAAAATTATCCTACATTGCCACTGCCTGTTCCCTGACCTCCCCATGCTGACCACCCCGCGGTGCTTTTCTCCATCCTACATTGCCATTCACTGCCTATCCTAATTCAGACCCTCCGATTCACACCACCCCGTGATGTTTTTCTCACTCCTACTAGTGAATGTAATGTAACACACACCCATACAATGCGAACCACCACGCGAAGTTTTTCAGAAAACTATCCTACATTGCCACTGCATGTTCCCTGACCTCCCCATGCTGACCACCGCGCAGTGCTTTTCTCCATCCTACATTGCCACTCACTGCCTATCCTAATTCAGACCCTCGGATTCACACCACCCCGTGATGTTTTTCACACTCCTACTAGTGAATGTAATGTAAAACACACCCATACAATGCGCACCACACCGCGATGTTTTTCAGAAACCTATCCTACATTGCCACTGCATGTTCCCTGACCTCCCCATGCTGACCAACCCGCGGTGCTTTTCTCCATCCTACATTGCCACTCACTGCCTATCCTAATTCAGACCCTCCGATTCACACCACCCCGTGAAGTTTTTCTCACTCCTACTAGTGAATGTAATGTAACACACACCCATACAAGAGCACCACCCCGTTATTTTTTTTCACTCCTACTAGTGAATGTAATGTAACACACACCCATACAATGCGCACCACCACGTGATGATTTTCTCACTCCTACTAGTGAATGTAATGTAACACACACCCATACAATGCGCACCACCCCGTGATGTTTTTCTCACTCCTACTAGTGAATGTAATGTGACACACACCCATACAATGCACACCACCCTGCGATGTTTTTCAGAAACGTATCCTACATTGCCACTGCATGTTCCCTGACCTCCCCATGCTGACCACCCGGCGGTGCTTTTCTCCATCCTACATTGCCACTCACTGCCTATCCTAATTCAGACCCTCCGATTCACACCACCCCGCGATGTTTTTGTCACTCCTACTAGTGAATGTAATTTAACACACACCCATACAAAGCGCACCACCCCGCGATGTTTTTCAGAAACCTATCCTACATTGCCCTGCATGTTCCCTGACCTCCCCATGCTGACCAAACCGCGGTGCTTTTCTCCATCCTACATTGCCCCTCACTGCCTATCCTAATTCAGACCCTCCGATTCACACCACCCCGTGATGTTTTTCTCACTCTTACTAGTGAATGTAATGTAACACACACCCATACAATGCGCACCACCCCGCGATGTTTTTCAAATACCTATCCTACATTGCCACTGCATGTTCCCTGTCCTCTACATGCTGACCACACCGCGGTGCTTTTCTCCATCTTACATTGCCACTCACTGCCTATCCTAATTCAGAACCTCCAATTCACACCACCCCGTGATGTTTTTCTCACTCCTACTAGTGAATGTAATGTAACACACACCCATACAATGAGCACTACCCCGTGATGTTTTTCTAACTCCTATTAGTGAATGTAATGTAACACACACCCATACAATGCGCAGCACCCCGCGATGTTTTTCAGAAACCTATCCTACATTGCCACTGCATGTTCCCTGACCTCCCCATGCTGACCACCCCGCGGTGCTATTCTCCATCCTACATTGCCACTCACTGCCTATCCTAATTCAGACCATCCGATTCACACCACCCCCTGATGTTTTTCTCACTCCTACTAGTGAATGTAATGTAACACACACCCATACAATGCGCACCACCCCGTGATGATATTCTCACTCCTACTAGTGGATGTAATGTAACACACACCCATACAATGCGCACCACCCCGTGATGATTTTCTCAATTCTACTAGTGAATGTTATGTAACACACATCCATACAATGCACACCACCCCGTGATGTTTTTCAGAAACCTATCCTACATTGCCACTGCATGTTCACTGACCTCCCCATGCTGACCACACCGCGGTGCATTTCTCCATCCTACATTGCCACTCACTGCCTATCCAAATTCAGACCCTCCGATTCGCACCACCCCGTGATGTTTTTCTCACTCCTACTAGTGAATGTAATGTAACACACACCCACACGATGCGCACCACCCCGCGATGTTTTTCAGAAACCTATCCTACATTGCCACTGCATGTTCCCTGACCTCCCCATGCTGACCACCCCGCGGTGCTTTTCTCCATCCTACATTGCCACTCACTGCCTATCCTAATTCAGACCCTCCGATTCACACCACCACGTGATGTTTTTCTCACTCCTACTAGTGAATGTAATGTATCACACACCCATACAAGTGCACCACCCCGTTATTTTTTTTCACTCCTACTAGTGAATGTAATGTAACACACACCCATTTAATGCGCACCACCCCATGATGATTTTCTCACTCCTACTAGTGAATGTAATGTAACACACACCCATACAATGTGCACCACCCCGTGATGTTTTTCTCACTCCTACTAGTGAATGTAATGTAACACACACCCACACGATGCGCACCCCCCCGCGATGTTTTTAAGAAAATTATCCTACATTGCCACTGCCTGTTCCCTGACCTCCCCATGCTGACCACCCCGCGGTGCTTTTCTCCATCCTACATTGCCATTCACTGCCTATCCTAATTCAGACCCTCCGATTCACACCACCCCGTGATGTTTTTCACACTCCTACTAGTGAATGTAATGTAAAACACACCCATACAATGCGCACCACACCGCGATGTTTTTCAGAAACCTATCCTACATTGCCACTGCATGTTCCCTGACCTCCCCATGCTGACCAACCCGCGGTGCTTTTCTCCATCCTACATTGCCACTCACTGCCTATCCTAATTCAGACCCTCCGATTCACACCACCCCGTGAAGTTTTTCTCACTCCTACTAGTGAATGTAATGTAACTCACACCCATACAATGCGCACCAACCCTTGATGTTTATCTCACTCCTGCTAGTGAATGTAATGTAACACACACCCATACAATGCGCACCACCCCACGAAGTTTTTCAGAAAACTATCCTACATTGCCACTGCATGTTCCCTGACCTCCCCATCCTGACCACCTCGCGGTGCATTTCTCCATCCTACATTGCCACTCACTGCCTGTCCTAATTCAGACCCTCCGATTCACACCACCCCGTGATATTTTTCTCACTCCTACTAGTGAATGTAATGTAACACACACCCATACAACGCGCACCACACCGCGATGTTTTTCAGAAACCTATCCTACATTGCCACTGCATTTTCCCTGACCTCCCCATGCTGACCACCCCGCGGTGCTTTTCTCCTTCTTACATTGCCACTCACTGTCTATCCTAATTCCGACCCTCCGATTCACACCACGCCGTGATGTTTTTCTCACTCCTACTAGTGAATGTAATGTAAAACACACCCATACAATGCGAGCCACCCAGTGATGATTTTCTCACTCCTACTAGTGAATGTAATGTAAAACACACCCATACAATGCGAGTCACCCAGTGATGATTTTCTCACTCCAACTAGTGAATGGAATGTAACACACACCCATACAATGCGCACCACCCCGCGATGTTTTTCAGAAACCTATCCTAACTTGCCACTGCATGTTCCCTGACCTCCCCATGCTGACCACCCCGCGGTGCTTTTCTCCATCCTACATTGCCACTCACTGCCTATCCTAATTCAGACCCTAGGATTCACACCACCCCGTGATGTTTTTTTCACTCCTACTAGTGAATGTAATGTTACACACACCCATACAATGCGCACCAGCCCGTGATGTTTTTCTCACTCCTACTAGTGAATGTAATGTAACACACACCCATACAATGCCCACCACCCCGCAATGTTTTTCAGAAACCTATCCTACATTGCCACTGCATGTTCCCTGACCACCCCATGCTGACCACACCGCGGTGCTTTTCTTCATCCTACATTTTCACTCATTGCCTATCCTAATACAGACCCTCCGATTCGCACCACCCCGTGATGTTTTTCTCACTCCTACTAGTGAATGTAATGTAACACACACCCACACAATGCGCACCACCCCGCGATGTTTTTCAGAAACCTATCCTACATTGCCACTGCATTTTCCCTGACCTCCCCATGCTGACCACCCCGCGGTGCTTTTCTCCATCCTACATTGCCACTCACTGCCTATCCTAATTCAGACCCTCCGATTCACTCCACCCCGTGATGTTTTTCTCACTCCTACTAGTGAATGTAATGTAACACACACCCATACAAGAGCACCACCCCGTTATTTTTTTTCACTCCTACTAGTGAATGTAATGTAACACACACCCATACAATGCGCACCACCCGTGATGATTTTCTCACTCCTACTAGTGAATGTAATGTAACACACACCCATACAATGCGCACCACCCCGTGATGTTATTCTCACTCCTACTAGTGAATGTAATGTAAAACACACCTATACAATGCACACCACCCCGCGATGTTTTTCAGAAACGTATCCTACATTGCCACTGCATGTTCCCTGACCTCCCCATGCTGACCACCCTGCGGAGCTTTTCTCCATCCTACATTGCCACTCACTGCCTATCCTAATTCAGACCCTCCGATTTACACCACCCCGCGATGTTTTTCTCACTCCTACTAGTGAATGTAATTTAACACACCCCCAACAATGCGCACCACCACGCGATGTTTTTCAGAAACCTATCCTACATTGCCACTGCATGTTCCCTGACTTCCCCATGCTGACCACCCCACGGTGCTTTTCTCCATCCTACATTGCCACTCACTGCCTATCCTAATTCAGACCCTCCGATTCACACCACCCCGTGATGTTTTTCTCACTCCTACTAGTGAATGTAATGTAACACACACCCATACTATGCGCACCACCCCGTGATATTTTTCTCACTCCTACTACTGAATGTAATGTAACACACACCCATACATTGCGCACCACCCCGCGATGTTTTTCAAATACCTATCCTACATTGCCACTGCATGTTCCCTGTCCTCCCCATGCTGACCACCCCGCGGTGCTTTTCTCCATCCTACATTGCAACTCACTGCCTATCCTAATTCAGACCCTCCGATTCACACCACCCCGTGATGTTTTTCTCACTCCTACTAGTGAATGTAATGTAACACACACCCATACAATGCGCACCAACCCGTGATGTTTTTCTCACTCCTACTAGTGAATGTAATGTAACACACACCCATACAATGCTCACCACCCAGGGATGTTTTTCTCACTCCTACTAGTGAAGGTAATGTAACACACAACCATACAATGCACACCACCCCGTGATGTTTTTCTCACTCCTACTAGTGAATGTAATGTAACACACACCCATACAATGCGCACCACCCCGCGATGTTTTTCAGAAACCTATCCTACATTGCCACTGCATGTTCCCTGTCCTCCTCATGCTGACCACCCCGCGGTGCTTTTCTCCATCCTATATTGACACTCACTGCCTATATTAATTCAGACCCTCCGATTCACACCACCCCGTGATGTTTTTCTCACTCCTACTAGTGAATGTAATGTAACACACACCCATACAATGCGCACCTGCCCGTGATGTTTTTCTCACTCCTACTAGTGAATGTAATGTAACACACACCCATACAATACGCACCACCCCGTGATGTTTTTCTCACTCCTACTAGTGAATGTAATGTAACACACACCCATACAATGCGCACCACCCCGCGATGTTTTTCAGAAACCTTTCCTACATTGCCACTGCATGTTCCATGACCTCCCGATCCTGACCACCCCGCGGTGCTTTTATCCATCCCACATTGCCACTCACTCCCTATGCTAATTCAGACCCTCCGATTCACACCACCCCGTGATGTTTTTCTCACTCCTACTAGTGAATGTAATGTTACACACACCCATACAATGCGCACCAGCCCGTGATGTTTTTCACACTCCTACTAGTGAATGTAATGTAACACACACCCATATAACGCGCACCACACCGCGATGTTTTTCAGAAACCTATCCTACATTGCCACTGCATTTTCCCTGACCTCCCCATGCTGACCACCCCGCGGTGCTTTTCTCCTTCCTACATTGCCACTCACTGTCTATCCTAATACAGACCCTCCGATTCACACCACGCCGTGATGTTTTTCTCACTCCTACTAGTGAATGTAATGTAACACACACCCATACAATGCGCACCACCCCGTGATTTTTTTCAGAAAACTATCCTACATTTCCACTGCATGTTCACTGACCTCCACATGCTGACCAACCCATGGTGCTTTTCTCCATCCTACATTGCCACTCACTGCCTATCCTAATTCAGTCCCTCCGATTCACACCACTCCGTGATGTTTTTCTCACTCCTACTAGTGAATGTAATGTAACACACACCCATACAATGCGCACCACCCCGTGATGTTTTTCTCACTCCTACTAGTGAATGTAATGTAACACACACCCATACAATGCGCACCACCCCGTGATTTTTTTCAGAATACTATCCTACATTCCCACTGCATGTTCCCTGACCTCCACATGCTGACCACCCCGCGGTGCTTTTCTCCATCCTACATTGCCACTCACTGCCTATCCTAATTCAGACCCTAGGATTCACACCACCCCGTGATGTTTTTCTCACTCCTCCTAGTGAATGTAATGTTACACAAACCCATACAATGCGCACCAGCCCATGATGTTTTTCTCACTCCTACTAGTTAATGTAATGTACCAGACACCCATACAATGCCCACCACCCCGCGATGTTTTTCAGAAACCTATCCTACATTGCCACTGCATGTTCCCTGACCTCCCCATGCTGACCACCCCGCGGTGCTTTTCTCCATCCTACATTGGCACTCATTGCCTATCCTAATTCAGACCCTCCGATTCGCACCACCCCGTGATGTTTTTCTCACTCCTACTAGTGAATGTAATGTAACACACACCCACACAATGCGCACCACCCCGAGATGTTTTTCAGAAACCTATCCTACATTGCCACTGCATGTTCCCTGACCTCCCCATGCTGACCACCCCGCGGTGCTTTTCTCCATCCTACATTGCCAGTCACTGAATATCCTACTTCAGACCGTCCGATTCATACCACCCCGTGATGTTTTTCTCACTCCTACTAGGGAATGTAATGTAACACACACCCATACAAGAGAACCACCCCGTTATTTTTTTTCACTCCTACTAGTGAATGTAATGTAACACACACCCATACAATGCGCACCACCCCGTGATGATTTTCTCACTCCTACTAGTGAATGTAATGTAACACACACCCATACAATGCGCACCACCCCGTGATGTTATTCTCACTCCTACTAGTGAATATAATGTAACACACACCCATACAATGCACACCACCCCGCGATGTTTTTCAGAAACGTATCCTACATTGCCACTGCATGTTCCCTGACCTCCCCATTCTGACCACCCCGCGGAGCTTTTCTCCATCCTACATTGCCACTCACTGCCTATCCTAATTCAGACCCTCCGATTTACACCACCCCGTGATGTTTTTCTCACTCCTACTAGTGAATGTAATGTAACACACACCCATACAATGCGCACCACTCCGTGATGTTTTTCTCACTCCTACTCGTGAATGTAATGTAACATACTCCCATACGATACGCACCACCCCGTGATTTTTTCTCACTCCTACTAGTGAATGTAATGTAACACACACCCACACAATGCGCACCACCCCGCGATGTTTTTCAGAAACCTTTCCTACATTGCCACTGCATGTTCAATGACCTCCCCATCCTGACCACCCCGCGGTGCTTTTCTCCATCCTACATTGCCCCTCACTGCCTATCCTAATTCAGACCCTCCGATTCACACCACACCGTGATGTTTTTCACACTCCTAATAGTGAATGTAATGTAAAACACACCCATACAATGCGCACCACCCCACGATGTTTTTCAGAAACCTATCCTACATTGCCCCTGCATGTTCCCTGACCTCCCCATGCTGACCAACCCGCGGTGCTTTTCTCCATCCTACATTGCCACTCACTGCCTATCCTAATTCAGACCCTCCGATTCACACCAGCCCGTGATGTTTTTCTCACTCCTACTAGTGAATGTAATGTAACACACACCCATACAAGAGCACCACCCCGTTATTTTTTTTCACTCCTACTAGTGAATGTAATGTAACACACACCCATACAATGCGAACCACCCCGTGATGATTTTCTCACTCCTACTAGTGAATGTAATGTAACACACACCGATAAAATGCCCACCACCCTCTGATGTTTTTCTCACTCCTACTAGTGAATGCAATGTAACACACACCCACACAATGCGCACCACCCCGCGATGTTTTTCGGAATATTATCCTACATTGCCACTGCCTGTTCCCTGACCTCCCAATGCTGACCACCCTGCGGTGCTTTTCTCCATCCTACATTGCCACTCACTGCCTATCCTAATTCAGACCCTTCAATTCACACCACCCCGTGATGTTTTTCTCACTCCTACTAGTGAATGTAATGTAACACACACCCATACAATGCGCACCACCCCGCGATGTTTTTCAGAAACCTATCCTACATTGCCACTGCATGTTCCCTGACCTCCCCATGCTGACCACCGCGCGGTGCTTTTCTCCATCCTACATTGCCACTCACTGCCTATCCTAATTCAGACCCTCCGATTCACACCACCCCGTGATGTTTTTCACACTCCTACTAGTGAATGTAATGTAAAACACACCCATACAATGCGCACCACCCCGCGATGTTTTTCAAAAACCTATCCTACGTTGCCCCTGCATGTTCCCTGACCTCCCCATGCTGACCAACCCGCGGTGCTTTTCTCCATCCTACATTGCCACTCACTGCCTATCCTAATTCAGACCCTCCGATTCACACCAGCCCGTGATGTTTTTCTCACTCCTACTAGTGAATGTAATGTAACACACACCCATACAATGCGCACCAACCCTTGATGTTTATCTCACTCCTACTAGTGAGTGTAATGTAACACACACCCATACAATGCGCACCACCCCGTGATGTTTTTCAGAAAACTATCCTACATTGCCACTGCATGTTCCCTGACCTCCACATGCTGACCACCCCGCGGTGCTTTTCTCCATCCTACATTGCCACTCACTGCCTATCCTAATTCAGACCCTAGGATTCACACCACCCCGTGATGTTTTTCTCACTCCTACTAGTGAATGTAATGTTACACACACCCATACAATGCGCACCACCCTGTGATGTTTTTCTCACTCCTAGTAGTGAATGTAATGTAACACACACCCATACAATGCGCACCACACCGAGATGTTTTTCGGAAACCTATCCTACATTGCCACTGCTTGTTCCCTGTCCTCCCATGCTGACCACCCCGCGGTGCATTTCTCCATCCTTCATTGCCACTCACTGCCTGTCCTAATTCAGACCCTCCGATTCACACCACCCCGTGATGTTTTTCTCACTCCTACTAGTGAATGTAATGTAACACACACCCATACAACGCGCACCACACCGCGATGTTTTTCAGAAACCTATCCTACATTGCCAATGCATTTTCCCTTACCTCCCCATGCTGACCACCCCGCGGTGCTTTTCTCCTTCCTACATTGCCACTCACTGTCTATCCTAATTCAGACCCTCCGATTCACACCACGCCGTGATGTTTTTCTCACTCCTACTAGTGAATGTAATGTAACACACACCCATACAATGCGCACCACCCCGTGATTTTTTTCAGAAAAGTATCCTACATTGCCACTGCATGTTCACTGACCTCCACATGCTGACCACCCCGCGGTGCTTTTCTCCATCCTACATTGCCACTCACTGCCTATCCTAATTCAGACCCTAGGATTCACACCACCCCGTGATGTTTTTCTCACTCCTACTAGTGAATGTAATGTAACACACACCCATACAAGAGCACCACCCCGTTATTTTTTTTCACTCCTACTAGTGAATGTAATGTAACACACACCCATACAATGCGCACCACCCCGTGATGTTTTTCTCACTCCTACTAGTGAATGTAATGTAACACACACCCATACAATGCGCACCACCCCGTGATGATTTTCTCACTCCTATTAGTGAATGTAATGTAACACACACCGATAAAATGCCCACCACCCTCTGATGTTTTTCTCACTCCTACTAGTGAATGCAATGTAACACACACCCACACAATGCGCACCACCCCGCGATGTTTTTCGGAAAATTATCCTACATTGCCACTGCCTGTTCCCTGACCTCCCCATGCTGACCACCCTGCGGTGCTTTTCTCCATCCTACATTGCCACTCACTGCCTATCCTAATTCAGACCCTCCAATTCACACCACCCCGTGATGTTTTTCTCACTCCTACTAGTGAATGTAATGTAACACACACCCATACAATGCGCACCACCCCGCGATGTTTTTCAGAAACCTATCCTACATTGCCACTGCATGTTCCCTGACCTCCCCATGCTGACCACCGCGCGGTGCTTTTCTCCATCCTACATTGCCACTCACTGCCTATCCTAATTCAGACCCTCCGATTCACACCACCCCGTGATGTTTTTCACACTCCTACTAGTGAATGTTATGTAAAACACACCCATACAATGCGCACCACCCCGCGATGTTTTTCAAAAACCTATCCTACATTGCCCCTGCATGTTCCCTGACCTCCCCATGCTGACCAACCCGCGGTGCTTTTCTCCATCCTACATTGCCACTCACTGCCTATCCTAATTCCGACCCTCCGATTCACACCAGCCCGTGATGTTTTTCTCACTCCTACTAGTGAATGTAATGTAACACACACCAATACAATGCGCACCAACCCTTGATGTTTATCTCACTCCTACTAGTGAGTGTAATGTAACACACACCCATACAATGCGCACCACCCCGTGATGTTTTTCAGAAAACTATCCTACATTGCCACTGCATGTTCCCTGACCTCCACATGCTGACCACCCCGCGGTGCTTTTCTCCATCCTACATTGCCACTCACTGCCTATCCTAATTCAGACCCTAGGATTCACACCACCCCGTGATGTTTTTTTCACTCCTACTAGTGAATGTAATGTTACACACACCCATACAATGCGCACCAGCCCGTGATGTTTTTCTCACTCCTACTAGTGAATGTAATGTAACACAGACCCATACAATGCCCACCACCCCGCAATGTTTTTCAGAAACCTATCCTACATTGCCACTGCATGTTCCCTGACCACCCCATGCTGACCACACCGCGGTGCTTTTCTTCATCCTACATTTTCACTCATTGCCTATCCTAATACAGACCCTCCGATTCGCACCACCCCGTGATGTTTTTCTCACTCCTACTAGTGAATGTAATGTAACACACACCCACACAATGCGCACCACCCCGCGATTTTTTTCAGAAACCTATCCTACATTGCCACTGCATTTTCCCTGACCTCCCCATGCTGACCACCCCGCGGTGCTTTTCTCCATCCTACATTGCCACTCACTGCCTATCCTAATTCAGACCCTCCGATTCACTCCACCCCGTGATGTTTTTCTCACTCCTACTAGTGAATGTAATGTAACACACACCCATACAAGAGCACCACCCCGTTATTTTTTTTCACTCCTACTAGTGAATGTAATGTAACACACACCCATACAATGCGCACCACCCCGTGATGATTTTCTCACTCCTACTAGTGAATGTAATGTAACACACACCCATACAATGCGCACCACCCCGTGATGTTATTCTCACTCCTACTAGTGAATGTAATGTAAAACACACCTATACAATGCACACCACCCCGCGATGTTTTTCAGAAACGTATCCTACATTGCCACTGCATGTTCCCTGACCTCCCCATGCTGACCACCCTGCGGAGCTTTTCTCCATCCTACATTGCCACTCACTGCCTATCCTAATTCAGACCCTCCGATTTACACCACCCCGCGATGTTTTTCTCACTCCTACTAGTGAATGTAATTTAACACACCCCCAACAATGCGCACCACCACGCGATGTTTTTCAGAAACCTATCCTACATTGCCACTGCATGTTCCCTGACTTCCCCATGCTGACCACCCCACGGTGCTTTTCTCCATCCTACATTGCCACTCACTGCCTATCCTAATTCAGACCCTCCGATTCACACCACCCCGTGATGTTTTTCTCACTCCTACTAGTGAATGTAATGTAACACACACCCATACTATGCGCACCACCCCGTGATATTTTTCTCACTCCTACTACTGAATGTAATGTAACACACACCCATACATTGCGCACCACCCCGCGATGTTTTTCAAATACCTATCCTACATTGCCACTGCATGTTCCCTGTCCTCCCCATGCTGACCACCCCGCGGTGCTTTTCTCCATCCTACATTGCAACTCACTGCCTATCCTAATTCAGACCCTCCGATTCACACCACCCCGTGATGTTTTTCTCACTCCTACTAGTGAATGTAATGTAACACACACCCATACAATGCGCACCACCCCGTGATGTTTTTCTCACTCCTACTAGTGAATGTAATGTAACACACACCCATACAATGCGCCCCACCCAGGGATGTTTTTCTCACTCCTACTAGTGAAGGTAATGTAACACACAACCATACAATGCACACCACCCCGTGATGTTTTTCTCACTCCTACTAGTGAATGTAATGTAACACACACCCATACAATGCGCACCACCCCGCGATGTTTTTCAGAAACCTATCCTACATTGCCACTGCATGTTCCCTGTCCTCCTCATGCTGACCACCCCGCGGTGCTTTTCTCCATCCTATATTGACACTCACTGCCTATATTAATTCAGACCCTCCGATTCACACCACCCCGTGATGTTTTTCTCACTCCTACTAGTGAATGTAATGTAACACACACCCATACAATGCGCACCTGCCCGTGATGTTTTTCTCACTCCTACTAGTGAATGTAATGTAACATACACCCATACAATACGCACCACCCCGTGATATTTTTCTCACTCCTACTAGTGAATGTAATGTAACACACACCCATACAATGCGCACCACCCCGCGATGTTTTTCAGAAACCTTTCCTACATTGCCACTGCATGTTCCATGACCTCCCGATCCTGACCACCCCGCGGTGCTTTTATCCATCCCACATTGCCACTCACTCCCTATGCTAATTCAGACCCTCCGATTCACACCACCCCGTGATGTTTTTCTCACTCCTACTAGTGAATGTAATGTTACACACACCCATACAATGCGCACCAGCCCGTGATGTTTTTCACACTCCTACTAGTGAATGTAATGTAACACACACCCATATAACGCGCACCACACCGCGATGTTTTTCAGAAACCTATCCTACATTGCCACTGCATTTTCCCTGACCTCCCCATGCTGACCACCCCGCGGTGCTTTTCTCCTTCCTACATTGCCACTCACTGTCTATCCTAATTCAAACCCTCCGATTCACACCACGCCGTGATGTTTTTCTCACTCCTACTAGTGAATGTAATGTAACACACACCCATACAATGCGCACCACCCCGTGATTTTTTTCAGAAAACTATCCTACATTTCCACTGCATGTTCACTGACCTCCACATGCTGACCAACCCATGGTGCTTTTCTCCATCCTACATTGCCACTCACTGCCTATCCTAATTCAGTCCCTCCGATTCACACCACTCCGTGATGTTTTTCTCACTCCTACTAGTGAATGTAATGTAACACACACCCATACAATGCGCACCACCCCGTGATGTTTTTCTCACTCCTACTAGTGAATGTAATGTAACACACACCCATACAATGCGCACCACCCCGTGATTTTTTTCAGAATACTATCCTACATTGCCACTGCATGTTCCCTGACCTCCACATGCTGACCACCCCGCGGTGCTTTTCTCCATCCTACATTGCCACTCACTGCCTATCCTAATTCAGACCCTAGGATTCACACCACCCCGTGATGTTTTTCTCACTCCTCCTAGTGAATGTAATGTTACACAAACCCATACAATGCGCACCAGCCCATGATGTTTTTCTCACTCCTACTAGTTAATGTAATGTACCAGACACCCATACAATGCCCACCACCCCGCGATGTTTTTCAGAAACCTATCCTACATTGCCACTGCATGTTCCCTGACCTCCCCATGCTGACCACCCCGCGGTGCTTTTCTCCATCCTACATTGCCAGTCACTGAATATCCTACTTCAGACCGTCCGATTCACACCACCCCGTGATGTTTTTCTCACTCCTACTAGTGAATGTAATGTAACACACACCCATACAAGAGAACCACCCCGTTATTTTTTTTCACTCCTACTAGTGAATGTAATGTAACACACACCCATACAATGCGCACCACCCCGTGATGATTTTCTCACTCATACTAGTGAATGTAATGTAACACACACCCATACAATGCGCACCACCCCGTGATGTTATTCTCACTCCTACTAGTGAATATAATGTAACACACACCCATACAATGCACACCACCCCGCGATGTTTTTCAGAAACGTATCCTACATTGCCACTGCATGTTCCCTGACCTCCCCATTCTGACCACCCCGCGGAGCTTTTCTCCATCCTACATTGCCACTCACTGCCTATCCTAATTCAGACCCTCCGATTTACACCACCCCGTGATGTTTTTCTCACTCCTACTAGTGAATGTAATGTAACACACACCCATACAATGCGCACCACTCCGTGATGTTTTTCTCACTCCTACTCGTGAATGTAATGTAACATACTCCCATACGATACGCACCACCCCGTGATTTTTTCTCACTCCTACTAGTGAATGTAATGTAACACACACCCACACAATGCGCACCACCCCGCGATGTTTTTCAGAAACCTTTCCTACATTGCCACTGCATGTTCAATGACCTCCCCATCCTGACCACCCCGCGGTGCTTTTCTCCATCCTACATTGCCACTCACTGCCTATCCTAATTCAGACCCTCCGATTCACACCACACCGTGATGTTTTTCACACTCCTAATAGTGAATGTAATGTAAAACACACCCATACAATGCGCACCACCCCACGATGTTTTTCAGAAACCTATCCTACATTGCCCCTGCATGTTCCCTGACCTCCCCATGCTGACCAACCCGCGGTGCTTTTCTCCATCCTACATTGCCACTCACTGCCTATCCTAATTCAGACCCTCCGATTCACACCAGCCCGTGATGTTTTTCTCACTCCTACTAGTGAATGTAATGTAACACACACCCATACAAGAGCACCACCCCGTTATTTTTTTTCACTCCTACTAGTGAATGTAATGTAACACACACCCATACAATGCGAACCACCCCGTGATGATTTTCTCACTCCTACTAGTGAATGTAATGTAACACACACCGATAAAATGCCCACCACCCTCTGATGTTTTTCTCACTCCTACTAGTGAATGCAATGTAACACACACCCACACAATGCGCACCACCCCGCGATGTTTTTCGGAATATTATCCTACATTGCCACTGCCTGTTCCCTGACCTCCCCATGCTGACCACCCTGCGGTGCTTTTCTCCATCCTACATTGCCACTCACTGCCTATCCTAATTCAGACCCTTCAATTCACACCACCCCGTGATGTTTTTCTCACTCCTACTAGTGAATGTAATGTAACACACACCCATACAATGCGCACCACCCCGCGATGTTTTTCAGAAACCTATCCTACATTGCCACTGCATGTTCCCTGACCTCCCCATGCTGACCACCACGCGGTGCTTTTCTCCATCCTACATTGCCACTCACTGCCTATCCTAATTCAGACCCTCCGATTCACACCACCCCGTGATGTTTTTCACACTCCTACTAGTGAATGTTATGTAAAACACACCCATACAATGCGCACCACCCCGCGATGTTTTTCAAAAACCTATCCTACATTGCCCCTGCATGTTCCCTGACCTCCCCATGCTGACCAACCCGCGGTGCTTTTCTCCATCCTACATTGCCACTCACTGCCTATCCTAATTCAGACCCTCCGATTCACACCAGCCCGTGATGTTTTTCTCACTCCTACTAGTGAATGTAATGTAACACACACCCATACAATGCGCACCAACCCTTGATGTTTATCTCACTCCTACTAGTGAGTGTAATGTAACACACACCCATACAATGCGCACCACCCCGTGATGTTTTTCAGAAAACTATCCTACATTGCCACTGCATGTTCCCTGACCTCCACATGCTGACCACCCCGCGGTGCTTTTCTCCATCCTACATTGCCACTCACTGCCTATCCTAATTCAGACCCTAGGATTCACACCACCCCGTGATGTTTTTCTCACTCCTACTAGTGAATGTAATGTTACACACACCCATACAATGCGCACCAGCCCGTGATGTTTTTCTCACTCCTACTAGTGAATGTAATGTAACACACACCCATACAATGCGCACCACCCCGTGATTTTTTTCAGAAAACTATCCTACATTGCCACTGCATGTTCCCTGACCTCCACATGCTGACCACCCCGCGGTTCTTTTCTCCATCCTACATTGCCACTCACTGCCTATCCTAATTCAGACCCTCCGATTCACACCACCCCGTGATGTTTTTCTCACTCCTACTAGTGAATGTAATGTAACACACACCCATACAAGAGCACCACCCCGTTATTTTTTTTCACTCCTACTAGTGAATGTAATGTAACACACACCCATACAATGCGCACCACCCCGTGATGTTTTTCTCACTCCTACTAGTGAATGTAATGTAACACACACCCATACAATGCACACCATCCTGCGATGTTTTTCAGAAACGTATCCTACATTGCCACTGCATGTTCCCTGACCTCCCCATGCTGACCACCCGGCGGTGCTTTTCTCCATCCTACATTGCCACTCACCGCCTATCCTAATTCAGACCCTCCGATTCACACCACCCCGCGATGTTTTTCTCACTCCTACTAGTGAATGTAATTTAACACACACCCATACAATGCGCACCACCCCGCGATGTTTTTCAGAAACCTATCCTACATTGCCCTGCATGTTCCCTGACCTCCCCATGCTGACCACCCCGCGGTGCTTTTCTCGATCCTACATTGCCACTCACTGCCTATCCTAATTCAGTCCCTCCGATTCACACCACCCCGTGATGTTTTTCTCACTCCTACTAGTGAATGTAATGTAACACACACCCATACAATGCGCACCACCCCGTGATGTTTTTCTCACTCCTAGTAGTGAATGTAATGTAACACACACCCATACAATGCGCACCACACCGCGATGTTTTTCGGAAACCTATCCTACATTGCCAGTGCTTGTTCCCTGTCCTCCCATGCTGACCACCCCGCGGTGCATTTCTCCATCCTTCATTGCCACTCACTGCCTGTCCTAATTCAGACCCTCCGATTCACACCACCCCGTGATGTTTTTCTCATTCCTACTAGTGAATGTAATGTAACACACACCCATACAACGCGCACCACACCGCGATGTTTTTCAGAAACCTATCCTACATTGCCAATGCATTTTCCCTTACCTCCCCATGCTGACCACCCCGCGGTGCTTTTCTCCTTCCTACATTGCCACTCACTGTCTATCCTAATTCAGACTCTCCGATTCACACCACGCCGTGATGTTTTTCTCACTCCTACTAGTGAATGTAATGTTACACACACCCATACAATGCGCACCACCCCGTGATTTTTTTCAGAAAACTATCCTACATTTCCACTGCATGTTCACTGACCTCCACATGCTGACCACCCCGCGGTGCTTTTCTCCATCCTACATTGCCACTCACTGCCTATCCTAATTCAGACCCTAGGATTCACACCACCCCGTGATGTTTTTCTCACTCCTACTAGTGAATGTAATGTTACACACACCCATACAATGCGCACCAGCCCGTGATGTTTTTGTCAATCCTACTAGTGAATGTAATGTACCACACACCAATACAATGCCCACCACCCCGCGATGTTTTTCAGAAACCTATCCTACATTGCCACTGCATGTTCCCTGACCTCCCCATGCTGACCACCCCGCGGTGCTTTTCTCCATCCTACATTGCCACTCACTGAATATCCTAATTCAGACCGTCCGATTCACACCACCCCGTGATGTTTTTCTCACTCCTACTAGTGAATGTAATGTAACACACACCCATACAAGAGCACCACCCCGTTTTTTTTTCACTCCTACTAGTGAATGTAATGTAACACACACCCATACAATGTGCACCACCCCATGATGATTTTCTCACTCCTACTAGTGAATGTAATGTAACACACACCCATACAATGCGCACCACCCCGTTATGTTATTCTCACTCCTACTAGTGAATGTAATGTAACACACACCCATACAATGCACACCACCCCGCGATGTTTTTCAGAAACGTATCCTACATTGCCACTGCATGTTCCCTGACCTCCCCATTCTGACCACCCCGCGGAGCTTTTCTCCATCCTACATTGCCACTCACTGCCTATCCTAATTCAGACCCTCCGATTTACACCACCCCGTGATGTTTTTCTCACTCCTACTAGTGAATGTAATGTAACACACACCCATGCAATGCGCACCACTCCGTGATGTTTTTCTCACTCATACTAGTGAATGTAATGTAACATACACCCATACAATACGCACCACCCCGTGATGTTTTTCTCACTCCTACTAGTGAATGTAATGTAACACACACCCACAAAATGCGCACCACCCCGCGATGTTTTTCAAAAACCTTTCCTACATTGCCACTGTATGTTCCATGACCTCCCCATCCTGACCACCCCGCGGTGCTTTTCTCCATCCTACATTGCCACTCACTGCCTATCCTAATTCAGACCATCCGATTCACACCAGCCCGTGATGTTTTTCTCACTCCTACTAGTGAATGTAATGTATCACACACCCATACAAGAGCACCACCCCGTTATTTTTTTTCACTCCTACTAGTGAATGTAATGTAACACACACCCATACAATGCGCACCACCCCGTGATGATTTTCACACTCCTACTAGTGAATGTAATGTAAAACACACCCATACAATGCGCACCACCCCGCGATGTTTTTCAGAAACCAATCCTACATTGCCCCTGCATGTTCCCTGACCTCCCCATGCTGACCAACCCGCGGTGCTTTTCTCCATCCTACATTGCCACTCACTGCCTATCCTAATTCAGACCCTCCGATTCACACCAGCCCGTGATGTTTTTCTCACTCCTACTAGTGAATGTAATGTAACACACACCCATGCAATGCGCACCAACCCTTGATGTTTATCTCACTCCTACTAGTGAGTGTAATGTAACACACACCCATACAAGAGCACCACCCCGTTATTTTTTTTCACTCCTACTAGTGAATGTAATGTAACACACACCCATACAATGCGCACCACCCCGTGATGATTTTCTCACTCCTACTAGTGAATGTAATGTAACACACACCCATACATGCGCACCACCCCGTGATGTTATTCTCACTCCTACTAGTGAATGTAATGTAACACACACCCATACAATGCACACCACCCCGCGATGTTTTTCAGAAACGTATCCTACATTGCCACTGCATGTTCCCTGACCTCCCCATTCTGACCACCCCGCGGAGCTTTTCTCCATCCTACATTGCCACACACTGCCTATCCTAATTCAGTCCCTCCGATTTACACCACCCCGTGATGTTTTTCTCACTCCTACTAGTGAATGTAATGTAACACACACCCATACAATGCGCACCACTCCGTGATGTTTTTCTCACTCCTACTAGTGAATGTAATGTAACATACACCCATACAATACGCACCACCCCGTGATGTTTTTCTCACTCCCACTAGTGAATCAAATGTAACACACACCGACACAATGCGCACCACCCCGCGATGTTTTTCAGAAACCTTTCCTACATTGCCACTGTATGTTCCATGACCTCCCCATCCTGACCACCCCGTGGTGCTTTTCTCCATCCTACATTGCCACTCACTGCCTATCCTAATTCCGACCCTCCGATTCACACCACCCCGTGATGTTTTTCTCACTCCTACTAGTGAATGTAATGTAACACACACCCATACAAGAGCACCACCCGTTATTTTTTTTCACTCCTACTAGTGAATGTAATGTAACACACACCCATACAATGCGCACCACCCCGTGATGATTTTCTCACTCCTACTAGTGAATGTAATGTAACACACACCGATAAAATGCCCACCACCCTGTGATGTTTTTCTCACTCCTACTAGTGAATGTAATGTAACACACACCCACAGAATGCGCACCACCTCGCGATGTTTTTCAGAAAATTATCCTACATTGCCACTGCCTGTTCCATGACCTCCCCATGCTGACCACCCTGCGGTGCTTTTCTCCATCCTGCATTGCCACTCACTGCCTATCCTAATTCAGACCCTCCAATTCACACCACCCCGTGATGTTTTTCTCACTCCTACTAGTGAATGTAATGTAACACACACCGATAAAATGCCCACCACCCTGTGATGTTTTTCTCACTCCTACTAGTGAATGTAATGTAACACACACCCACAGAATGCGCACCACCCCGCGATGTTTTTCAGAAAATTATCCTACATTGCCACTGCCTGTTCCCTGACCTCCCCATGCTGACCACCCTGCGGTGCTTTTCTCCATCCTAAATTGCCACTCACTGCCTATCCTAATTCAGACCCTCCAATTCACACCACCCCATGATGTTTTTCTCACTCCTACTAGTGAATGTAATGTAACACACACCCGTATAATTCGCACCGCCCGCGATGTTTTTCAGAAACCTATCCTACATTGCCACTGCATGTTCCCTGACCTCCCCATGCTGACCACCGCGCGGTGCTTTTCTCCATCCTACATTGCCACTCACTGCCTATCCTAATTCAGACCCTCCGATTCACACCACCCCGTGATGTTTTTCACACTCCTACTAGTGAATGTAATGTAAAACACACCCATACAATGCGCACCACCCCGCGATGTTTTTCATAAACCTATCCTACATTGCCCCTGCATGTTCCCTGACCTCCCCATGCTGACCAACCCGCGGTGCTATTCTCCATCCTACATTGCCACTCACTGCCTACCCTAATTCAGACCCTCCGATTCACACCAGCCCGTGATGTTTTTCTCACTCCTACTAGTGAATGTAATGTAACACACACCCATACAATGCGCACCAACCCTTGATGATTATCTCACTCCTACTAGTGAGTGTAATGTAACACACACCCATACAATGCGCACCATCCCGCGATGTTTTTCAGAAACCTATCCTACATTACCACTGCATGTTCCCTGACCTCCCCATGCTGACCACCCCGCGATGCTTTTCTCCATCCTACATTGCCACTCACTGCCTATCCTAATTCAGACCCTCCGATTCACACCACCCCGTGATGTTTTTCTCACTCCTACTAGTGAATGTAATGTAACACACACCCATAAAATGCGAACCACCCCGCGAAGTTTTTCAGAAAACTATCCTACATTGCCACTGCATGTTCCCTGACCTCCCCATGCTGACCACCGCGCGGTGCTTTTCTCCATCCTACATTGCCACTCACTGCCTATCCTAATTCAGACCGTAGGATTCACACCACCCCGTGATGTTTTTCTCACTCCTACTAGTGAATGTAATGTTACACACACCCATACAATGCGCACCAGCCCGTGATGTTTTTCTCTCTCCTACTAGTGAATGTAATGTAACACACACCCATAGAATGCCCACCACCCCGCGATGTTTTTCAGAAACCTATCCTACATTGCCACTGCATGTTCCCTGACCTCCCCATGCTGACCACCCCGCGGTGCTTTTCTCCATCCTACATTGGCACTCATTGCCTATCCTAATTCAGACCCTCCGATTCGCACCACACCGTGATGTTTTTCTCACTCCTACTAGTGAATGTAATGTAACACACACCCATACAATGCGCACCAACACTTGATGTTTATCTCACTCCTACTAGTGAGTGTAATGTAACACACACCCATACAATGCGCATCATCCCGCGATGTTTTTCCGAAACCTATCCTACATTGCCACTGCATGTTCCCTGACCTCCCCATGCTGACCACCCCGCGGTGCTTTTCTCCATCCTACATTGCCACTCACTGCCTATCCTAATTGAGACCCTAGGATTCACACCACCCCGTGATGTTTTTCTCACTCCTACTAGTGAATGTAATGTTACACACACCCATACAATGCGCACCAGCCCGTGATGTTTTTCTCACTCCTACTAGTGAATGTAATGTAACACACACCCATAGAATGCCCACCACCCCGCGATGTTTTTCAGAAACCTATCCTACATTGCCACTGCATGTTCCCTGACCTCCCCATGCTGACCACCCCGCGGTGCTTTTCTCCGTCCTACATTGGCACTCATTGCCTATCCTAATTCAGACCCTCCGATTCGCACCACCCCGTGATGTTTTTCTCACTCCTACTAGTGAATGTAATGTAACACACACCCACACAATGGGCACCACCCCGCGATGTTTTTCAGAAACCTATCCTACATTGCCACTGCATGTTCCCTGACCTCCCCATGCTGACCACCCGGCGTTGCTTTTCTCCATCCTACATTGCCACTCACTGCCTATCCTAATTCAGACGGTCCGATTCACACCACCCCGTGATGTTTTTCTCACTCCTACTAGTGAATGTAATGTAACACACACCTATACAAGAGCACCACACCGTTATTTTTTTTCACTCCTACTAGTGAATGTAATGTAACACACACCCATACAATGCGCACCACCCCGTGATGTTTTTCTGACTCCTACTAGTGAATGTAATGTAACACACACCCATACAATGCACACCACCCTGCGATGTTTTTCAGAAACGTATCCTACTTTGCCACTGCATGTTCCCTGACCTCCCCATGCTGACCACCCGGCGTTGCTTTTCTCCATCCTACATTGCCACTCACTGCCTATCCTAATTCAGTCCCTCCGATTTACACCACCCCGTGATGTTTTTCTCACTCCTACTAGTGAATGTAATGTAACACACACCCATACAATGCGCACCACTCCGTGATGTTTTTCTCACTCCTACTAGTGAATGTAATGTAACATACACCCATACAATACGCACCACCCCGTGATGTTTTTCTCACTCCCACTAGTGAATCAAATGTAACATACACCGACACAATGCGCACCACCCCGCGATGTTTTTCAGAAACCTTTCCTACATTGCCACTGTATGTTCCATGACCTCCCCATCCTGACCACCCCGCGGTGCTTTTCTCCATCCTACATTGCCACTCACTGCCTATCCTAATTCCGACCCTCCGATTCACACCACCCCGTGATGTTTTTCTCACTCCTACTAGTGAATGTAATGTAACACACACCCATACAAGAGCACCACCCGTTATTTTTTTTCACTCCTACTAGTGAATGTAATGTAACACACACCCATACAATGCGCACCACCCCGTGATGATTTTCTCACTCCTACTAGTGAATGTAATGTAACACACACCGATAAAATGCCCACCACCCTGTGATGTTTTTCTCACTCCTACTAGTGAATGTAATGTAACACACACCCACAGAATGCGCACCACCTCGCGATGTTTTTCAGAAAATTATCCTACATTGCCACTGCCTGTTCCATGACCTCCCCATGCTGACCACCCTGCGGTGCTTTTCTCCATCCTGCATTGCCACTCACTGCCTATCCTAATTCAGACCCTCCAATTCACACCACCCCGTGATGTTTTTCTCACTCCTACTAGTGAATGTAATGTAACACACACCGATAAAATGCCCACCACCCTGTGATGTTTTTCTCACTCCTACTAGTGAATGTAATGTAACACACACCCACAGAATGCGCACCACCCCGCGATGTTTTTCAGAAAATTATCCTACATTGCCACTGCCTGTTCCCTGACCTCCCCATGCTGACCACCCTGCGGTGCTTTTCTCCATCCTAAATTGCCACTCACTGCCTATCCTAATTCAGACCCTCCAATTCACACCACCCCATGATGTTTTTCTCACTCCTACTAGTGAATGTAATGTCACACACACCCGTATAATTCGCACCGCCCGCGATGTTTTTCAGAAACCTATCCTACATTGCCACTGCATGTTCCCTGACCTCCCCATGCTGACCACCGCGCGGTGCTTTTCTCCATCCTACATTGCCACTCACTGCCTATCCTAATTCAGACCCTCCGATTCACACCACCCCGTGATGTTTTTCACACTCCTACTAGTGAATGTAATGTAAAACACACCCATACAATGCGCACCACCCCGCGATGTTTTTCATAAACCTATCCTACATTGCCCCTGCATGTTCCCTGACCTCCCCATGCTGACCAACCCGCGGTGCTATTCTCCATCCTACATTGCCACTCACTGCCTACCCTAATTCAGACCCTCCGATTCACACCAGCCCGTGATGTTTTTCTCACTCCTACTAGTGAATGTAATGTAACACACACCCATACAATGCGCACCAACCCTTGATGATTATCTCACTCCTACTAGTGAGTGTAATGTAACACACACCCATACAATGCGCACCATCCCGCAATGTTTTTCAGAAACCTATCCTACATTACCACTGCATGTTCCCTGACCTCCCCATGCTGACCACCCCGCGATGCTTTTCTCCATCCTACATTGCCACTCACTGCCTATCCTAATTCAGACCCTCCGATTCACACCAACCCGTGATGTTTTTCTCACTCCTACTAGTGAATGTAATGTAACACACACCCATAAAATGCGAACCACCCCGCGAAGTTTTTCAGAAAACTATCCTACATTGCCACTGCATGTTCCCTGACCTCCCCATGCTGACCACCGCGCGGTGCTTTTCTCCATCCTACATTGCCACTCACTGCCTATCCTAATTCAGACCGTAGGATTCACACCACCCCGTGATGTTTTTCTCACTCCTACTAGTGAATGTAATGTTACACACACCCATACAATGCGCACCAGCCCGTGATGTTTTTCTCTCTCCTACTAGTGAATGTAATGTAACACACACCCAAAGAATGCCCACCACCCCGCGATGTTTTTCAGAAACCTATCCTACATTGCCACTGCATGTTCCCTGACCTCCCCATGCTGACCACCCCGCGGTGCTTTTCTCCATCCTACATTGGCACTCATTGCCTATCCTAATTCAGACCCTCCGATTCGCACCACACCGTGATGTTTTTCTCACTCCTACTAGTGAATGTAATGTAACACACACCCATACAATGCGCACCAACACTTGATGTTTATCTCACTCCTACTAGTGAGTGTAATGTAACACACACCCATACAATGCGCATCATCCCGCGATGTTTTTCCGAAACCTATCCTACATTGCCACTGCATGTTCCCTGACCTCCCCATGCTGACCACCCCGCGGTGCTTTTCTCCATCCTACATTGCCACTCACTGCCTATCCTAATTCAGACCCTCCGATTCACACCACCCCGTGATATTTTTCTCACTCCTACTAGTGAATGTAATGTAACTCACACCCATACAATGCGCACCACCCCGTGATTTTTTTCAGAAAACTATCCTACATTGCCACTGCATGTTCCCTGACCTCCAGATGCTGACCACCCCGCGGTGCTTTTCTCCATCCTACATTGCCACTCACTGCCTATCCTAATTGAGACCCTAGGATTCACACCACCCCGTGATGTTTTTCTCACTCCTACTAGTGAATGTAATGTTACACACACCCATACAATGCGCACCAGCCCGTGATGTTTTTCTCACTCCTACTAGTGAATGTAATGTAACACACACCCATAGAATGCCCACCACCCCGCGATGTTTTTCAGAAACCTATCCTACATTGCCACTGCATGTTCCCTGACCTCCCCATGCTGACCACCCCGCGGGGCTTTTCTCCGTCCTACATTGGCACTCATTGCCTATCCTAATTCAGACCCTCCGATTCGCACCACCCCGTGATGTTTTTCTCACTCCTACTAGTGAATGTAATGTAACACACACCCACACAATGGGCACCACCCCGCGATGTTTTTCAGAAACCTATCCTACATTGCCACTACATGTTCCCTGACCTCCCCATGCTGACCACCCGGCGTTGCTTTTCTCCATCCTACATTGCCACTCACTGCCTATCCTAATTCAGACGGTCCGATTCACACCACCCCGTGATGTTTTTCTCACTCCTACTAGTGAATGTAATGTAACACACACCTATACAAGAGCACCACACCGTTATTTTTTTTCACTCCTACTAGTGAATGTAATGTAACACACACCCATACAATGCGCACCACCCCGTGATGTTTTTCTGACTCCTACTAGTGAATGTAATGTAACACACACCCATACAATGCACACCACCCTGCGATGTTTTTCAGAAACGTATCCTACATTGCCACTGCATGTTCCCTGACCTCCCCATGCTGACCACCCGGCGGTGCTTTCCTCCATCCTACATTGCCACTCACTGCCTATCCTAATTCAGACCCTCCGATTCACACCACCCCGCGATGTTTTTCTCACTCCTACTAGTGAATGTAATTTAACACACACCCATACAATGCGCACCACCCCGCGATGTTTTTCAGAAACCTATCCTACATTGCCCTGCATGTTCCCTGACCTCCCCATGCTGACCACCCCGCGGTGCTTTTCTCCATCCTACATTGCCCCTCACTGCCTATCCTAATTCAGACCCTCCGATTCACACCACCCCGTGATGTTTTTCTCACTCCTACTAGTGAATGTAATGTAACACACACCCATACAATGCGCACCACCCCGCGATGTTTTTCAAATACCTATCCTACATTGCCACTGCATATTCCCTGACCTCTACATGCTGACCACCCCGCGGTGCTTTTCTCCATCTTACATTGCCACTCACTGCCTATCCTAATTCAGAACCTCCGATTCACACCACCCCGTGATTTTTTTCTCACTCCTACTAGTGAATGTAATGTAACACACACCCATACAATGAGCACTACCCCGTGATGTTTTTCTCACTCCTACTAGTGAATGTAATGTAACACACACCCATACAATGCGCAGCACCCCGCGATGTTTTTCAGAAACCTATCCTACATTGCCACTGCATGTTCCCTGACCTCCCCATGCTGACCACCCCGCGGTGCTTTTCTCCATCCTACATTACCACTCACTGCCTATCCTAATTCAGACCATCCGATTCACACCACCCCCTGATGTTTTTCTCACTCCTACTAGTGAATGTAATGTAACACACACCCATACAATGCGCACCACCCCGTGATAATATTCTCACTCCTACTAGTGGATGTAATGTAACACACACCCATACAATGCGCACCACCCGGTGATGATTTTCTCACTTCTACTAGTGAATGTCATGTAACACACATCCATACAATGCACACCACCCGGTGATGTTTTTCAGAAACCTATTCTACATTGCCACTGCATGTTCCCTGACCTCCCCATGCTGACCACACCACGGTGCTTTTCTCCATCCTACATTGCCACTCACTGCCTATCCAAATTCAGACCCTCCGATTCGCACCACCCCGTGATGTTTTTCTCACTCCTACTAGTGAATGTAATGCAACACACACCCACACGATGCGCACCACCCCGCGATATTTTTCAGAAACCTATCCTACATTGCCACTGCATGTTCCCTGACCTCCCCATGCTGACCACCCCGCGGTGCTTTTCTCCATCCTACATTGCCACTCACTGCCTATCCTAATTCAGACCCTCCGATTCACACCACCACGTGATGTTTTTCTCACTCCTACTAGTGAATGTAATGTAACACACACCGATACAAGAGCACCACCCCGTTATTTTTTTTCACTCCTACTAGTGAATGTAATGTAACACACACCCATACAATGCGCACCACCCCATGATGATTTTCTCACTCCTACTAGTGAATGTAATGTAACACACACCCATACAATGTGCACCACCCCGTGATGTTATTCTCACTCCTACTAGTGAATGTAATGTAACACACACCCACACGATGCGTACCCCCCCGCGATGTTTTTCAAAAAATTATCCTACATTGCCACTGCCTGTTCCCTGACCTCCCCATGCTGACCACCCCGCGGTGCTTTTCTCCATCCTACATTGCCATTCACTGCCTATCCTAATTCAGACCCTTCGATTTACACCACCCCGTGATGTTTTTCTCACTCCTACTAGTGAATGTAATGTAACACACACCCATACAATGCGCACCACCCCGCGATATTTTTCAGAAACCTATCCTACATTGCCACTGCATGTTCCCTGACCTCCCCATGGTGACCACCGCGCGGTGCTTTTCTCCATCCTACATTGCCACTCACTGCCTATCCTAATTCAGACCCTCCGATTCACACCACCCCGTGATGTTTTTCTCACTCCTACTAGTGAATGTAATGTAACACACTCCCATAAAATGCGAACCACCCCGTGATGTTTTTCTCACTCCTACTAGTGAATGTAATGTAACACAAACCCATACAATGCGCACCACCCCGCGATGTTTTTCAGAAAACTATCCTACATTGCCACTGCATGTTCCCTGACCTCCCCATGCTGACCACCCCTCGGTGCTTTTCTCCATCCTACATTGCCACTCACTGCCTATCCTAATTCAGACCCTCCGATTCACACCACCCCGTGATGTTTTTCTCACTCCTACTAGTGAATGTAATGTAACACACTCCCATAAAATGCGAACCACCCCGTGATGTTTTTCTCACTCCTACTAGTGAATGTAATGTAACACAAACCCATACAATGCGCACCACCCCGCGATGTTTTTCAGAAAACTATCCTACATTGCCACTGCATGTTCCCTGACCTCCCCATGCTGACCACCCCTCGGTGCTTTTCTCCATCCTACATTGCCACTCACTGCCTATCCTAATTTAGACCCTCCGATTCACACCACCCCGTGATGTTTTTCTCACTCCTACTAGTGAATGTAATGTAACACACATCCATACAATGCGCACCAACCCGTGTTTTTCTCACTCCTACTAGTGAATGTAATGTAACACACACCCATACAATGCGCACCAGCCCACGATGTTTTCAGAAACCTATCCTACATTGCCATTGCATGTTACCTGACCTCCCCATGATGACCAACCCGCGGTTCTTTTCTCCATCCTACATTGCCACTCACTGCCTATCCTAATTCAGACCCTCCGATTCACACCACACCGTGATGTTTTTCTCACTCCTACTAGTGAATCTAATGTAACACACAACCATACAATGCGCACCACCCCGCGATGTTTTTCAGAAACATATCCTACATTGCCATTGCATGTTACCTGACTTCCCCATCCTGACCACCCCGCGGTGCTTTTCTCCATCCTACATTGCAACTCACTGCCTATCCTAATTCAGACCCTCCGATTCACACCACCCCGTGATGTTTTTCTCACTCCTTCTAATGAATGTAATGTAACACACACCCATACAATGCGCACCACCCCGTGATGTTTTTCTCACTCCTACAGTGAATGTAATGTAACACACACCCATACTATGCCCAGCACGCTGCGATGTTTTTCAGAAACCTATCCTACATTGCCACTGCATGTTCCCTGACGTCCCCATGCTGACCACCTCGCGGTGCTTTTCTCCATCCGACATTGCCACTCACTGCCTATCCTAAATCAGACCCTCCGATTCTCACCAGCCCGTGATGTTTTTCTCACTCCTACTAGTGAATGTAATGTAACACACACCCATATAATGCGCACCACCCCGTGATGTTTTTCTCACTCCTACTAGTGAATGTAATGTAACACACACCCATACAATGCGCACCACCCCGTGATGTTTTTCTCACTCCTACTAGTGAATGTAATGTAACACACACCCATACAATGCGCACCACCCCAGGATGTTTTTCAGAAACCTATCCTACATTGCCACTGCATGTTCCCTGACCTCCCCATGCTCACCACCCCGCGGTGCTTTTCTCCATCCTATATTGCCACTCACTGCCGATCCTAATTCAGACCCTCCGATTCACACCACCCCGTGATGTTTTTCTCACTCCTACTAGTGAATGTAATGTAACACACACGCATACAATGCGCACCACCTCGTGATGTTTTTCTCACTCTTACTCGTGAATGTAATGTAGCACACACACATACAATGCGCACCACTCGGTGATGTTTTTCTCACTTCTACTCGTGAATGTAATGTAACACACACCCATACAATGCGCACCACCCCGCGCTGTTTTTCACAAACCTATCCTACATTGCCACTGCATGTTCCCTGACCTCCCCATGCTGACCACCCCACGGTGCTTTTCTCCATCCTACATTGCCACTCACTGCCTATCCTAATTCACCATCCGATTCACACCACCCCGTGATGTTTTTCTCACTCCTACTAGTTAATGTAATGTAACACACACCCATACAATGCGTACCACCCCACGATGTTTTTCAGAAACCTATCCTACATTGCCACTGCATGTTCCCTGTCCTCACCATGCTGACCACCCCGCGGTGCTTTTCTCCATCCTACATTGCCACTCACTGCCTATTCTAATTCAGACCATCCAATTGACACCACCCCGTGATGTTTTTCTAACTCCTACTAGTGAATGTAATGTAACACACACCCATACAATGCGCACAACCCCGTGATATTTTTCTCACTCCTACTAGTGAATGTAATGTAACACACACCCATACAATGCGCACCACCCCGCGATGTTTTTCTCACTCCTACTAGTTAATGTAATGTAACACACACCATACAATGCGCACCACCCTGCGATGTTTTTCAGAAACCTATCCTACATTGCCACTGTATGTTCCCTGACCTCCCCATGCTGACCACCCCGCGCTGCTTTTCTCCATCCTACATTGCCTCTCATTGCCTGTCCTAATTCAGACCCTACGATTCACACCACCCCGTGATGTTTTTCTCACTCCTACTAGTGAATGTAATGTAACAGACACCCATACAATGCGCACCACCTCGTGATGTTTTTCAGAAAACTATCGTTCATTGCCACTGCATGTTCCCTGACCTCCCCATGCTGACCATCCCGCGGTGCTTTTCTCCATCCTACATTGCCACTCACTGCCTATCCTAAATCAGACCCTCCGAATCACACCACCCTGTGCTGTTTTTCTCACTCCTACTAGTGAATATAATGTAACGAACACCCATACAATGCGCACCAACCCGCGATATTTTTCAGAAACCTATCCTACATTGCCAGTGCATGTTCCCTGACCTCCCCCTGCTGACCACACCGTGGTGCTTTTCTCCATCCTACATTGCCACTCACTGCCTATACTAATTCAGACCCTCCGATTCACACAACCCCGTGATGTTTTTCTCACTCCTACTAGTGAATGTAATGTAACACACACCCATACAATGCGCACCACCGCGTCATGTTTTTCTCACTCCTACTAGTGAATGTAATGTAACACACACCCATACAATGCGCACCACTCCGTGATGTTTTTCTCACTCCTACTAGTGAATGTAATGTAACACACACCCATACAATGCGCACCACCGCGCGATGTTTTTCAGAAACCAATCCTACATTGCCACTGCATGTTCCATGACCTCCCCATTCTGACCACCCTGCGGTGCTTTTCTCCATCCTACATTGCCACTCCCTGCCTATCCTAATTCAGACCCTCTGATTCACACCACCACGTGATGTTTTTCTCACTCCTACTAGTGAATGTAATGTAACACACACCCATACAATGCACACCACATCGTGATGTTTTTCTCACTCCTACTAGTGAATGTAATGTAACACACACCCATACAATGCGCACCACCCCGTGATGTTTTTCTCACTCCTACTAGTGAATGTAATGTAACACACACCCATACAATGCGCAGCACCCCGCGATGTTTTTCAGAAACCTATCCTACATTGCCACTGCATGTTCCATGACCTCCCCATGCTGACCACCTCGCGGTGCTTTTCTCCATCCGACATTGCCACTCACTGCCTATCCTAAATCAGACCCTCCGACTCTCACCAGCCCGTGATGTTTTTCTCACTCCTACTAGTGAATGTAATGTAACACACACCCATACAATGCGCACCACCCCGTGATGTTTTTCTCACTCCTACTAGTGAATGTAATGTAACACACACCCATACAATGCGCACCACCCCGTGATGTTTTTCTCACTCCTACTAGTGAATGTAATGTAACACACACCCATACAATGCGCACTACCCCAGGATGTTTTTCAGAAACCTATCCTACATTGCCACTGCATGTTCCCTGACCTCCCCATGCTCACCACCCCGCGGTGCTTTTCTCCATCCTATATTGCCACTCACTGCCGATCCTAATTCAGACCCTCCGATTCACACCACCCCGTGATGTTTTTCTCACTCCTACTAGTGAATGTAATGTAACACACACGCATACAATGCGCACCACCTCGTGATGTTTTTCTCACTCTTACTCGTGAATGTAATGTAGCACACACACATACAATGCGCACCACTCGGTGATGTTTTTCTCACTTCTACTCGTGAATGTAATGTAACACACACCCATACAATGCGCACCACCCCGCGCTGTTTTTCACAAACCTATCCTACATTGCCACTGCATGTTGCCTGACATCCCCATGCTGACCACCCCGCGGTGCTTTTCTCCATCCTACATTGCCACTCACTGCCTATCCTAATTCAGACCCTCCGATTCACACCACCCCGTTATGTTTTTCTCACTCCTACTAGTGAATGTAATGTAACACACACCCATACAATGCGAACCACCCCGTGATGTTTTTCTCACTCCTACTAGTGAATGTAATGTAACACACACCCATACAATGCGCAGCACCCCACGATGTTTTTCAGAAGACTATCCTACATTGCCACTGCATGTTCCCTGACCTCCCCATGCTGACCACCCCACGGTGCTTTTCTCCATCCTACATTGCCACTCACTGCCTATCCTAATTCACCATCCGATTCACACCACCCCGTGATGTTTTTCTCACTCCTACTAGTTAATGTAATGTAACACACACCCATACAATGCGTACCACCCCAAGATGTTTTTCAGAAACCTATCCTACATTGCCACTGCATGTTCCCTGTCCTCACCATGCTGACCACCCCGCGGTGCTTTTCTCCATCCTACATTGCCACTCACTGCCTATTCTAATTCAGACCATCCAATTGACACCACCCCGTGATGTTTTTCTAACTCCTACTAGTGAATGTAATGTAACACACACCCATACAATGCGCACAACCCCGTGATATTTTTCTCACTCCTACTAGTGAATGTAATGTAACACACACCCATACAATGCGCACCACCCCGCGATGTTTTTCTCACTCCTACTAGTTAATGTAATGTAACACACACCATACAATGCGCACCACCCTGCGATGTTTTTCAGAAACCTATCCTACATTGCCACTGTATGTTCCCTGACCTCCCCATGCTGACCATCCCGCGGTGCTTTTCTCCATCCTACATTGCCACTCACTGCCTATCCTAAATCAGACCCTCCGAATCACACCACCCCGTGCTGTTTTTCTCACTCCTACTAGTGAATATAATGTAACGAACACCCATACAATGCGCACCAACCCGCGATATTTTTCAGAAACCTATCCTACATTGCCAGTGCATGTTCCCTGACCTCCCCCTGCTGACCACACCGCGGTGCTTTTCTCCATCCTACATTGCCACTCACTGCCTATACTAATTCAGACCCTCCGATTCACACAACCCCGTGATGTTTTTCTCACTCCTACTAGTGAATGTAATGTAACACACACCCATACAATGCGCACCACCGCGTCATGTTTTTCTCACTCCTACTAGTGAATGTAATGTAACACACACCCATACAATGCGCACAACCCCGTGATGTTTTTCTCACTCCTACTAGTGTATGTAATGTAACACACACCCATACAATGCGCACCACCGCGCGATGTTTTTCAGAAACCAATCCTACATTGCCACTGCATGTTCCATGACCTCCCCATTATGACCACCCTGCGGTGCTTTTCTCCATCCTACATTGCCACTCCCTGCCTATCCTAATTCAGACCCTCTGATTCACACCACCACGTGATGTTTTTCTCACTCCTACTAGTGAATTTAATGTAACACACACCCATACAATGCGCACCACCCCGTGATGTTTTTCTCACTCCTAATAGTGATTGTAATGTAACACACACCCATACAATGCGCACCACCCCGCGATGTTTTTCAGAAACCTATTCTACCTTGCCACTGTATGTTCCCTGACCTCCCCATGCTGACGGACCCGCGGTGCTTTTCTCCATCCTTCATTGCCACTCACTGGCTATCCTAATTCAGACCCTCCGATTCACACCACCCCGTGATGTTTTTCTCACTCCTACTCGTGAATGTAATGTAACACACACCCATACAATGCCCACCACCCCGTTATGTTTTTCTCACTCCTACTAGTGAATGTAATGTAACACACACCCATACAATGCGCACCACCCCGAGATGTTTTTCAGAAACCTATCCTACATTGCCACTGTATGTTCCCTGACGTCCCCATGCTGATCACCCCGCGGTGCTTTTCTCCTTCTTACATTGCCACTCACTGCCTATCCTAATTCAAACCCTCCAATTCACACCACCCCGTGATGTTTTTCTCACTCCTACTAGTGAATGTAATGTAACACACACCCATACAATGCGCACCACCGCGCGATGTTTTTCAGAAACCTATCCTACATTGCCACTGCATGTTCCATGACCTCCCCATTCTGACCACCCTGCGGTGCTTTTCTACATCCTACATTGCCACTCCCTGCCTATCCTAATTCAGACCCTCTGATTCACACCACCACGTGATGTTTTTCTCACTCCTACTAGTGAATGTAATGTAACACACACCCATACAATGCGCACCACCCCGTGATGTTTTTCTCACTCCTACTAGTGAATGTAATGTAACATACACCCATACAATGCGCACCACCGCGTGATGTTTTTCTCACTCCTACTAGTGAATGTAATGTAACACACACCCATACAATGCGCACCACCCCGTGATGTTTTTCTCATTCCTACTAGTGTATGTAATGTAACACACACCCATACAATGCGCACCACCCCGCGATGTTTTTCAGAAACCTATCCTACATTGCCAATGCATGTTCCATGACCTCCCCATTCTGACCACCCCGCGGTGCTTTTCTCCATCCTACATTGCCACTCACTGCCTATCCTAATTCAGACCCTCTGATTCACACCACCCCGTGATGTTTTTCGCACTCCTACTAGTGAATGTAATGTAACACACACCCATACAATGCGCACCACCCCGTGATGTTTTTCTCACTCCTACTAGTGAATTTAATGTAACACACACCCATACAATGCGCACCACCCCGTGATGTTTTTCTCACTCCTACTAGTCAATGTAATGTAACACACACCCATACAATGCGCACCACCCCGCGATGTATTTCAGAAACCTATTCTACTTTGCCACTGCATGTTCCCTGACCTCCCCATGCTGACGGACCCGCGGTGCTTTTCTCCATCCTTCATTGCCACTCACTGCCTATCCTAATTCAGACCCTCCGATTCACACCACCCCGTGATGTTTTTCTCACTCCTACTAGTGAATGTAATGTAACACACACCCATACAATGTGCACCACCCCGCGATGTTTTTCAGAAACCTATCCTACATTGCCACTGTATGTTCCCTGATATCCCCATGCTGACCACCCCGCGGTGCTTTTCTCCTTCTTACATTGCCACTCACTGCCTATCCTAATTCAAACCCTCCAATTCACACCACCCCGTGATGTTTTTCTCACTCCTACTAGTGAATGTAATGTAACACACACCCATACAATGCGCACCACCCCGTGATACTTTTCTCACTCCTACTAGTGAATGTAATGTAACACACACCCATACAATGCGCACCACCCCGCGATGTTTTTCAGAAACCTACCCTACATTGCCACTGCATGTTCCCTGACCTCCCCATACTGACTACCCCGCGGTGCTTTTCTCCATCCTACATTGCCATTCACTGCTGATCCTAATTCAGACCCTCCGATTCACACCACCCCGTGATGTTTTTCTCACTCCTAATAGTGAATGTAATGTAACACACATCCATACAATGCGCACCAACCCGTGTTTTTCTCACTCCTACTAGTGAATGTACTGTAACACACACCCATACAATGCGCACCACCCCACGATGTTTTCAGAAACCTATCCTACTTTGCCACTGCATGTTCCCTGACTTCCCCATGCTGACCACCCCGCGGTGCTTTTCTCCATCCTACATTGCCACTCACTGCCTATCCTAATTCAGACCCTCCGATTCACACCACCCCGTGATGTTTTTCTCACTCCTACTAGTGAATGTAATGTAACACACAACCATACAATGCGCACGACCCCGCGATGTTTTTCAGAAACCTATCCTACATTGCCATTGCATGTTCCCTGACTTCCCAATGCTGACCACCCCGCGGTGCTTTTCTCCATCCTACATTGCCACTCACTGCCTATCCTAATTCAGAACCTCCGATTCACACCACCCCGTGATGTTTTTCTCACTCCTTCTAATGAATGTAATGTAACACAGACCCATACAATGCGCAGCACCCCATGATGTTTTTCTCACTCCTACTAGTGAATGTAATGTAACACACACCCATACTATGCCCACCACTCGGCGATGTTTTTCAGAAACCTATCCTACATTGCCACTGCATGTTCCCTGACGTCCCCATGCTGACCACCCAGCGGTGCTTTTCTCCATCCGACATTGCCACTCACTGCCTATCCTAAATCAGACCCTCCGATTCACACCACCCCGTGATGTTTTTCTCACTCCTACTAGTGAATGTAATGTAACACACACCCATACAATGCGCACCACCCCGCGATGTTTTTCAGAAACCTATCCTCATTGCCAATGCATGTTCCCTGACCTCCCCATACTGACCACCCCGCAGTGCTTTTCTCCATCCTACATTGCCACTCACTGCTGATCCTAATTCAGACCCTCCGATTCTCACCACCTCGTGATGTTTTTCTCACTCCTATTAGTGAATGTAATGTAACACACACCCATACAATGCGCACCACCCCGTGATGTTTTTCTCACTCCTACTAATGAATGTAATGTAACACACACCCATACAAGGCGCACCACCCCGTGATGTTTTTCTCACTCCTACTAGTGAATGTAATGTAACACACAGCCATACAATGCGCACCACCGCATGACGTTTTTCAGAAACCTATCCTACATTGCCACTGCATGTTCCCTGACCTCCCCATGGTGAGCACCCCGAGGTGCTTTTCTCCATCCTACATTGCCACTCACTGCCTATCCTAATTCAGACCCTCCGAATCACACCACCCCGTGCTGTTTTTCTCACTCCTACTAGTGAATATAATGTAACGAACACCCATACAATGCGCACCAACCCGCGATATTTTTCAGAAACCTATCCTACATTGCCAGTGCATGTTCCCTGACCTCCCCCTGCTGACCACACCGCGGTGCTTTTCTCCTTCCTACATTGCCACTCCCTGCCTATCCTAATTCAGTCCCTCCGATTCACACAACCCCGTGATGTTTTTCTCACTCCTACTAGTGAATGTAATGTAACACACACCCATACAATGCGCACCACCGCGTCATGTTTTTCTCACTCCTACTAGTGAATGTAATGTAACACACACCCATACAATGCGCACAACCCCGTGATGTTTTTCTCACTCCTACTAGTGAATGTAATGTAACACACACCCATACAATGCGCACCACCCCGTGATGTTTTTCTCATTCCTACTAGTGAATGTAATGTAACACACACCCATACAATGCGCAACACCGCGCGATGTTTTTCAGAAACCTATCCTACATTGCCACTGCATGTTCCATGACCTCCCCATTCTGACCACCCTGCGGTGCTTTTCTCCATCCTACATTGCCACTCCTTGCCTATCCTAATTCAGACCCTCTGATTCACACCACCACGTGATGTTTTTCTCACTCCTACTAGTGAATGTAATGTAACACACACCCATACAATGCACACCACACCGTGATGTTTTTCTCACTCCTACTAGTGAATGTAATGTAACACACACCCATACAATGCGCACTACCCCGTGATGTTTTTCTCACTCCTACTAGTGAATGTAATGTAACACACACCCATACAATGCGCACTACCCCGTGATGTTTTTCTCACTCCTACTAGTGAATGTAATGTAACACACACCCATACAATGCGCAACACCCCGCGATGTTTTTCAGAAACCTATCCTACATTGCCACTGCATGTTCCATGACCTCCCCATTCTGACCACCCCGCGGTGCTTTTCTCCATCCTACATTGCCACTCACTGCCTATCCTAATTCAGACCCTCTGATTCACACCACCCCGTGATGTTTTTCTCACTCCTACTAGTGAATGTAATGTAACACACACCCATACAATGCGCACCACCCCGTGATGTTTTTCTCACTCCTACTAGTGAATTTAATGTAACACACACCCATACAATGCGCACCACCCCGTGATGTTTTTCTCACTCCTACTAGTGATTGTAATGTAACACACACCCATACAATGCGCACCACCCCGCGATGTTTTTCAGAAACCTATTCTACTTTGCCACTGCATGTTCCCTGACCTCCCCATGCTGACGGACCCGCGGTGCTTTTCTCCATCCTTCATTGCCACTCACTGCCTATCCTAATTCAGACCCTCCGATTCACACCACCCCGTGATGTTTTTCTCACTCCTACTAGTGAATGTAATGTAACACACACCCATACAATGCGCACCACCCCGTTATGTTTTTCTCACTCCTACTAGTGAATGTAATGTAACACACACCCATACAATGCGCACCACCCCGAGATGTTTTTCAGAAACCTATCCTACATTGCCACTGCATGTTCCCTGACCTCCCCATGCTGACCACCCCGCGGTGCTTTTCTCCATCCGACATTGCCACTCACTGCCTATCCTAAATTACACCCTCCGATTCACACCACCACGTGATGTTTTTCTCACTCCTACTAGTGAATGTTATGTAACACACACCCATACAATGTGCACCACCCCGCGATGTTTTTCAGAAACCTATCCTACATTGCCACTGTATGTTCCCTGACGTCCCCATGCTGATCACCCCGCGGTGCTTTTCTCCTTCTTACATTGCCACTCACTGCCTATCCTAATTCAAACCCTCCAATTCACACCACTCCGTGATGTTTTTCTCACTTCTACTAGTGAATGTAATGTAACACACACCCATACAATGCGCACCACCGCGCGATGTTTTTCAGAAACCTATCCTACATTGCCACTGTATGTTCCATGACCTCCCCATTCTGACCACCCTGCGGTGCTTTTCTCCATCCTACATTGCCACTCCCTGCCTATCCTAATTCAGACCCTCTGATTCACACCACCACGTGATGTTTTTCTCACTCCTACTAGTGAATGTAATGTAACACACACCCATACAATGCGCACCACCCCGTGATGTTTTTCTCACTCCTACTAGTGAATGTAATGTAACATACACCCATACAATGCGCACCACCCCGTGATGTTTTTCTCACTCCTACTAGTGAATGTAATGTAACACACACCCATACAATGCGCACCACCCCGTGATGTTTTTCTCATTCCTACTAGTGTATGTAATGTAACACACACCCATACAATGCGCACCACCCCGCGATGTTTTTCAGAAACTTATCCTACATTGCCAATGCATGTTCCATGACCTCCCCATTCTGACCACCCCGCGGTGCTTTTCTCCATCCTACATTGCCACTCACTGCCTATCCTAATTCAGACCCTCTGATTCACACCACACCGTGATGTTTTTCTCACTCCTACTAGTGAATGTAATGTAACACACACCCATACAATGCGCACGACCCCGTGATGTTTTTCTCACTCCTACTAGTGAATGTAATGTAACACACACCCATACAATGTGCACCACCCCGCGATGTATTTCAGAAACCTATTCTACTTTGCCACTGCATGTTCCCTGACCTCCCCATGCTGACGGACCCGCGGTGCTTTTCTCCATCCTTCATTGCCACTCACTGCCTATCCTAATTCAGACCCTCCGATTCACACCACCCCGTGATGTTTTTCTCACTCCTACTAGTGAATGTAATGTAACACACACCCATACAATGCGCACCACCCCGTTATGTTTTTCTCACTCCTACTAGTGAATGTAATGTAACACACACCCATACAATGCGCACCACCCCGAGATGTTTGTCAGAAACCTATCCTACATTGCCACTGCATGTTCCCTGACCTCCCCATGCTGACCACCCCGCGGTGCTTTTCTCCATCCGACATTGCCACTCATTGCCTATCCTAAATTACACCCTCCGATTCACACCACCCCGTGATGTTTTTCTCACTCCTACTAGTGAATGTTATGTAACACACACCCATACAATGTGCACCACCCTGCGATGTTTTTCAGAAACCTATCCTACATTGCCACTGTATGTTCCCTGACGTCCCCATGCTGACCACCCCGCGGTGCTTTTCTCCTTCTTACATTGCCACTCACTGCCTATCCTAATTCAAACCCTCCAATTCACACCACCCCGTGATGTTTTTCTCACTCCTACTAGTGAATGTAATGTAACACACACCCATACAATGCGCACCACCCCGCGATGTTTTTCAGAAACCTATCCTACATTGCCACTGCATGTTCCCTGACCTCCCCATACTGACCACCCCGCGGTGCTTTTCTCCATCCTAAATTGCCATTCACTGCTGATCCTAATTCAGACCCTCCGATTCACACCACCCCGTGATGTTTTTCTCACTCCTAATAGTGAATGTAATGTAACACACATCCATACAATGCGCACCAACCCGTGTTTTTCTCACTCCTACTAGTGAATGTACTGTAACACACACCCATAAAATGCGCACCACCCCACGATGTTTTCAGAAACCTATCCTACATTGCCACTGCATGTTCCCTGACTTCCCCATGCTGACCACCCCGCGGTGCTTTTCTCCATCCTACATTGCCACTCACTGCGTATCCTAATTCAGACCCTCCGATTCACACCACCCCGTGATGTTTTTCTCACTCCTACTAGTGAATGTAATGTAACACACAACCATACAATGCGCACCACCCCGCGATGTTTTTCAGAAACCTATCCTACATTGCCATTGCATGTTCCCTGACTTCCCCATGCTGACCACCCCGCGGTGCTTTTCTCCATCCTACATTGCCATTCACTGCCTATCCTAATTCAGAACCTCCGATTCACACCACCCCGTGATGTTTTTCTCACTCCTTCTAATGAATGTAATGTAACACAGACCCATACAATGCGCAGCACCCCATGATGTTTTTCTCACTCCTACTAGTGAATGTAATGTAACACACACCCATACTATGCCCACCACCCGGCGATGTTTTTCAGAAACCTATCCTACTTTGCCACTGCATGTTCCCTGACGTCCCCATGCTGAGCACCCAGCGGTGCTTTTCTCCATCCGACATTGCCACTCACTGCTGATCCTAATTCAGACCCTCCGATTCTCACCACCTCGTGATGTTTTTCTCACTCCTACTAGTGAATGTAATGTAACACACACCCATACAATGCGCACCACCCCGTGATGCTTTTCTCACTCCTACTAATGAATGTAATGTAACACACACCCATACAAGGCGCACCACCCCGTGATGTTTTTCTCACTCCTACGAGTGAATGTAATGTAACACACAGCCATACAATGTGCACCACCGCATGACGTTTTTCAGAAACCTATCCTACATTGCCACTGCATGTTCCCTGACCTCGCAATGGTGAGCACCCCGAGGTGATTTTCTCCATCCTACATTGCCACTCACTGCCTATCCTAATTCAGACCCTCCGATTCACACCACCCCGTGATGTTTTTCTCACTCCTACTAGTGAATGTAATGTAACACACTCCCATAAAATGCGAACCACCCCGTGATGTTTTTCTCACTCCTACTAGTGAATGTAATGTAACACAAACCCATACAATGCGCACCACCCCGCGATGTTTTTCAGAAAACTATCCTACATTGCCACTGCATGTTCCCTGACCTCCCCATGCTGACCACCCCTAGGTGCTTTTCTCCATCCTACATTGCCACTCACTGCCTATCCTAATTTAGACCCTCCGATTCACACCACCCCGTGATGTTTTTCTCACTCCTACTAGTGAATGTAATGTAACACACCTCCATACAAGGCGCACCAACCCGTGTTTTTCTCACTCCTACTAGTGAATGTAATGTAACTCACACCCATACAATGCGCACCAGCCCACGATGTTTTCAGAAACCTATCCTACATTGCCACTGCATGTTCCATGATCTCCCCATTCTGACCACCCCGCGGTGCTTTTCTCCATCCTACATTGCCACTCACTGCCTATCCTAATTCAGACCCTCCGATTCACACCACACCGTGATGTTTTTCTCACTCCTACTAGTGAATCTAATGTAACACACAACCATACAATGCGCACCACCCCGCGATGTTTTTCAGAAACATATCCTACATTGACATTGCATGTTACCTGACTTCCCCATCCTGACCACCCCGCGGTGCTTTTCTCCATCCTACATTGCCACTCACTGCCTATCCTAAATCAGACCCTCCGATTCACACCACCCCGTGATGTTTTTCTTACTCCTTCTAATGAATGTAATGTAACACACACCCATACAATGCGCACCACCCCGTGATGTTTTTCTCACTCCTACTAGTAAATGTAATGTAACACACACCCATACTATGCCCACCACCCTGCGATGTTTTTCAGAAACCTATCCTATATTGCCACTGCATGTTCCCTGACGTCCCCATGCTGACCACCTCGTGGTGCTTTTCTCCATCCGACATTGCCCCTCACTGCCTATCCTAAATCAGACCCTCCGATTCACACCAGCCCGTGATGTTTTTCTCACTCCTACTAGTGAATGTAATGTAACACACACCCATACAATGCGCACCACCCCGTGATGTTTTTCTCACTCCTACTAGTGAATGTAATGTAACACACACCCATACAATGCGCACCACCCCGCGCTGTTTTTCACAAACCTATCCTACATTGCCACTGCATGTTGCCTGACATCCCCATGCTGACCACCCCGCGGTGCTTTTCTCCATCCTACATTGCCACTCACTGTCTATCCTAATTCAGACCCTCCGATTCACACCACCCCGTTATGTTTTTCTCACTCCTACTAGTGAATGTAATGTAACACACACCCATACAATGCGAACCACCCCGTGATGTTTTTCTCACTCCTACTAGTGAATGTAATGTAAAACACACCCATACAATGCGCAGCACCCCACGATGTTTTTCAGAAGACTATCCTACATTGCCACTGCGTGTTCCCTGACCTCCCCATGCTGACCACCCCACGGTGCTTTTCTCCATCCTATATTGCCACTCACTGCCTATCCTAATTCAGACCCTCCGATTCACACCACCCCGTGATGTTTTTCTCACTCCTACTAGTTAATGTAATGTAACACACACCCATACAATGCGTACCACCCCACGATGTTTTTCAGAAACCTATCCTACATTGCCACTGCATGTTCCCTGTCCTCACCATGCTGACCACCCCGCGGTGCTTTTCTCCATCCTACATTGCCACTCACTGCCTATTCTAATTCAGACCATCCAATTGACACCACCCCGTGATGTTTTTCTAACTCCTACTAGTGAATGTAATGTAACACACACCCATACAATGCGCACAACCCCGTGATATTTTTCTCACTCCTACTAGTGAATGTAATGTAACACACACCCATACAATGCGCACCACCCCGCGATGTTTTTCTCACTCCTACTAGTTAATGTAATGTAACACACACCATACAATGCGCACCACCCTGCGATGTTTTTCAGAAACCTGTCCTACATTGCCACTGTATGTTCCCTGACCTCCCCATGCTGACCACCCCGCGCTGCTTTTCTCCATCCTACATTGCCTCTCATTGCCTGTCCTAATTCAGACCCTACGATTCACAACACCCCGTGATGTTTTTCTCACTCCTACTAGTGAATGTAATGTAACAGACACCCATACAATGCGCACCACCTCGTGATGTTTTTCAGAAAACTATCGTTCATTGCCACTGCATGTTCCCTGACCTCCCCATGCTGACCATCCCGCGGTGCTTTTCTCCATCCTACATTGCCACTCACTGCCTATCCTAAATCAGACCCTCCGAATCACACCACCCCGTGCTGTTTTTCTCACTCCTACTAGTGAATATAATGTAACGAACACCCATACAATGCGCACCAACCCGCGATATTTTTCAGAAACCTATCCTACATTGCCAGTGCATGTTCCCTGACTTCCACCTGCTGACCACACCGCGGTGCTTTTCTCCATCCTACATTGCCACTCACTGCCTATACTAATTTAGACCCTCCGATTCACACAACCCCGTGATGTTTTTCTCACTCCTACTAGTGAATGTAATGTAACACACACCCATACAATGCGCACCACCGCGTCATGTTTTTCTCACTCCTACTAGTGAATGTAATGTAACACACACCCATACAATGCGCACAACCCCGTGATGTTTTTCTCACTCCTACTAGTGAATGTAATGTAACACACACCCATACAAGGCGCACCACCGCGCGATGTTTTTCAGAAACCAATCCTACATTGCCACTGCATGTTCCATGACCTCCCCATTCTGACCACCCTGCGGTGCTTTTCTCCATCCTACATTGCCACTCCCTGCCTATCCTAATTCAGACCCTCTGATTCACACCACCACGTGATGTTTTTCTCACTCCTACTAGTGAATGTAATGTAACACACACCCATACAATGCACACCACACCGTGATGTTTTTCTCACTCCTACTAGTGAATGTAATGTAACACACACCCATACAATGCGCACCACCCCGTGATGTTTTTCTCACTCCTACTAGTGAATGTAATGTAACACACACCCATACAATGCGCACCACCCCGCGCTGTTTTTCACAAACCTATCCTACATTGCCACTGCATGTTGCCTGACATCCCCATGCTGACCACCCCGCGGTGCTTTTCTCCATCCTACATTGCCACTCACTGTCTATCCTAATTCAGACCCTCCGATTCACACCACCCCGTTATGTTTTTCTCACTCCTACTAGTGAATGTAATGTAACACACACCCATACAATGCGAACCACCCCGTGATGTTTTTCTCACTCCTACTAGTGAATGTAATGTAAAACACACCCATACAATGCGCAGCACCCCACGATGTTTTTCAGAAGACTATCCTACATTGCCACTGCATGTTCCCTGACCTCCCCATGCTGACCACCCCACGGTGCTTTTCTCCATCCTATATTGCCACTCACTGCCTATCCTAATTCAGACCCTCCGATTCACACCACCCCGTGATGTTTTTCTCACTCCTACTAGTTAATGTAATGTAACACACACCCATACAATGCGTACCACCCCACGATGTTTTTCAGAAACCTATCCTACATTGCCACTGCATGTTCCCTGTCCTCACCATGCTGACCACCCCGCGGTGCTTTTCTCCATCCTACATTGCCACTCACTGCCTATTCTAATTCAGACCATCCAATTGACACCACCCCGTGATGTTTTTCTAACTCCTACTAGTGAATGTAATGTAACACACACCCATACAATGCGCACAACCCCGTGATATTTTTCTCACTCCTACTAGTGAATGTAATGTAACACACACCCATACAATGCGCACCACCCCGCGATGTTTTTCTCACTCCTACTAGTTAATGTAATGTAACACACACCATACAATGCGCACCACCCTGCGATGTTTTTCAGAAACCTGTCCTACATTGCCACTGTATGTTCCCTGACCTCCCCATGCTGACCACCCCGCGCTGCTTTTCTCCATCCTACATTGCCTCTCATTGCCTGTCCTAATTCAGACCCTACGATTCACAACACCCCGTGATGTTTTTCTCACTCCTACTAGTGAATGTAATGTAACAGACACCCATACAATGCGCACCACCTCGTGATGTTTTTCAGAAAACTATCGTTCATTGCCACTGCATGTTCCCTGACCTCCCCATGCTGACCATCCCGCGGTGCTTTTCTCCATCCTACATTGCCACTCACTGCCTATCCTAAATCAGACCCTCCGAATCACACCACCCCGTGCTGTTTTTCTCACTCCTACTAGTGAATATAATGTAACGAACACCCATACAATGCGCACCAACCCGCGATATTTTTCAGAAACCTATCCTACATTGCCAGTGCATGTTCCCTGACCTCCACCTGCTGACCACACCGCGGTGCTTTTCTCCATCCTACATTGCCACTCACTGCCTATACTAATTTAGACCCTCCGATTCACACAACCCCGTGATGTTTTTCTCACTCCTACTAGTGAATGTAATGTAACACACACCCATACAATGCGCACCACCGCGTCATGTTTTTCTCACTCCTACTAGTGAATGTAATGTAACACACACCCATACAATGCGCACAACCCCGTGATGTTTTTCTCACTCCTACTAGTGAATGTAATGTAACACACACCCATACAAGGCGCACCACCGCGCGATGTTTTTCAGAAACCAATCCTACATTGCCACTGCATGTTCCATGACCTCCCCATTCTGACCACCCTGCGGTGCTTTTCTCCATCCTACATTGCCACTCCCTGCCTATCCTAATTCAGACCCTCTGATTCACACCACCACGTGATGTTTTTCTCACTCCTACTAGTGAATGTAATGTAACACACACCCATACAATGCACACCACACCGTGATGTTTTTCTCACTCCTACTAGTGAATGTAATGTAACACACACCCATACAATGCGCACCACCCCGTGATGTTTTTCTCACTCCTACTAGTGAATGTAATGTAACACACACCCATACAATGCGCAGCACCCCGCGATGTTTTTCAGAAACCTATCCTACATTGCCACTGCATGTTCCATGACCTCCCCCTTCTGACAACCCCGCGGTGCTTTTCTCCATCCTACATTGCCACTCACTGCCTATCCTAATTCAGACCCTCTGATTCACACCACCCCGTGATGTTTTTCTCACTCCTACTTGTGAATGTAATGTAACACACACCCATACAATGCGCACCACCCCGTGATGTTTTTCTCACTCCTACTAGTGAATTTAATGTAACACACACCCATACAATGCGCACCACCCCGTGATGTTTTTCTCACTCCTAATAGTGATTGTAATGTAACACACACCCATACAATGCGCACCACCCCGCGATGTTTTTCAGAAACCTATTCTACCTTGCCACTGCATGTTCCCTGACCTCCCCATGCTGACGGACCCGCGGTGCTTTTCTCCATCCTTCATTGCCACTCACTGGCTATCCTAATTCAGACCCTCCGATTCACACCACCCCGTGATGTTTTTCTCACTCCTACTAGTGAATGTAATGTAACACACACCCATACAATGCGCACCACCCCGTTATGTTTTTCTCACTCCTACTAGTGAATGTAATGTAACACACACCCATACAATGCGCACCACCCCGAGATGTTTTTCAGAAACCTATCCTACATTGTCACTGCATGTTCCATGACCTCCCCATGCTGACCACCCCGCGGTGCTTTTCTCCATCCGACATTGCCACTCACTGCCTATCCTAAATTACACCCTCCGATTCACACCACCCCGTGATGTTTTTCTCACTCCTACTAGTGAATGTTATGTAACACACACCCATACAATGTGCACCACCCCGCGATGTTTTTCAGAAACCTATCCTACATTGCCACTGTATGTTCCCTGACGTCCCCATGCTGATCACCCCGCGGTGCTTTTCTCCTTCTTACATTGCCACTCACTGCCTATCCTAATTCAAACCCTCCAATTCACACCACCCCGTGATGTTTTTCTCACTCCTACTAGTGAATGTAATGTAACATACACCCATACAATGCGCACCACCCCGTGATGTTTTTCTCACTCCTACTAGTGAATGTAATGTAACACACACCCATACAATGCGCACCACCCCGTGATGTTTTTCTCATTCCTACTAGTGTATGTAATGTAACACACACCCATACAATGCGCACCACCCCGCGATGTTTTTCAGAAACCTATCCTACATTGCCAATGCGTGTTCCATGACCTCCCCATTCTGACCACCCCGCGGTGCTTTTCTCCATCCTACATTGCCACTCACTGCCTATCCTAATTCAGACCCTCTGATTCACACCACCCCGTGATGTTTTTCGCACTCCTACTAGTGAATGTAATGTAACACACACCCATACAATGCGCACCACCCCGTGATGTTTTTCTCACTCCTACTAGTGAATTTAATGTAACACACACCCATACAATGCGCACCACCCCGTGATGTTTTTCTCACTCCTACTAGTGAATGTAATGTAACACACACCCATACAATGCGCACCACCCTGCGATGTATTTCAGAAACCTATTCTACTTTGCCACTGCATGTTCCCTGACCGGCCCATGCTGACGGACCCGCGGTGATTTTCTCCATCCTTCATTGCCACTCACTGCCTATCCTAATTCAGACCCTCCGATTCACACCCCCCCGTGATGTGTTTCTCACTCCTACTAGTGAATGTAATGTAACACACACCCATACAATGTGCACCACCCCGAGATGTTTTTCAGAAACCTATCCTACATTGCCACTGCATGTTCCATGACCTCCCCATGCTGACCACCCCGCGGTGCTTTTCTCCATCCGACATTGCCACTCACTGCCTATCCTAAATTACACCCTCCGATTCACACCACCCCGTGATGTTTTTCTCACTCCTACTAGTGAATGTTATGTAACACACACCCATACAATGTGCACCACCCCGCGATGTTTTTCAGAAACCTATCCTACATTGCCACTGTATGTTCCCTGACGTCCCCATGCTGATCACCCCGCGGTGCTTTTCTCCTTCTTACATTGCCACTCACTGCCTATCCTAATTCAAACCCTCCAATTCACACCACCCCGTGATGTTTTTCTCACTCCTACTAGTGAATGTAATGTAACATACACCCATACAATGCGCACCACCCCGTGATGTTTTTCTCACTCCTACTAGTGAATGTAATGTAACACACACCCATACAATGCGCACCACCCCGTGATGTTTTTCTCATTCCTACTAGTGTATGTAATGTAACACACACCCATACAATGCGCACCACCCCGCGATGTTTTTCAGAAACCTATCCTACATTGCCAATGCGTGTTCCATGACCTCCACATTCTGACCACCCCGCGGTGCTTTTCTCCATCCTACATTGCCACTCACTGCCTATCCTAATTCAGACCCTCTGATTCACACCACCCCGTGATGTTTTTCGCACTCCTACTAGTGAATGTAATGTAACACACACCCATACAATGCGCACCACCCCGTGATGTTTTTCTCACTCCTACTAGTGAATTTAATGTAACACACACCCATACAATGCGCACCACCCCGTGATGTTTTTCTCACTCCTACTAGTGAATGTAATGTAACACACACCCATACAATGCGCACCACCCCGCGATGTATTTCAGAAACCTATTCTACTTTGCCACTGCATGTTCCCTGACCGGCCCATGCTGACGGACCCGCGGTGCTTTTCTCCATCCTTCATTGCCACTCACTGCCTATCCTAATTCAGACCCTCCGATTCACACCCCCCCGTGATGTGTTTCTCACTCCTACTAGTGAATGTAATGTAACACACACCCATACAATGTGCACCACCCCGCGATGTTTTTCAGAAACCTATCCTACATTGCCACTGTATGTTCCCTGACGTCCCCATTCTGACCACCCCGCGGTGCTTTTCTCCTTCTTACATTGCCACTCACTGCCTATCCTAATTCAAACCCTCCAATTCAGACCACCCCGTGATGTTTTTCTCACTCCTACTAGTGAATGTAATGTAACACACACCCATACAATGCGCACCACCCCGTGATATTTTTCTCACTCCTACTAGTGAATATAATGTAACACACACCCATACAATGCGCACCACCCCGCGATGTTTTTCAGAAACCTATCCTACATTGCCACTGCATGTTCCCTGACCTCCCCATACTGACCACCCCGCGGTGCTTTTCTCCATCCTACATTGCCATTCACTGCTGATCCTAATTCAGACCCTCCGATTCACACCACCCCGTGATGTTTTTCTCATTCCTAATAGTGAATGTAATGTAACACACATCCATACAATGCGCACCAACCCGTGTTTTTCTCACTCCTACTAGTGAATGTACTGTAACACACACCCATACAATGCGCACCACCCCACGATGTTTTCAGAAACCTATCCTACATTGCCACTGCATGTTCCCTGACTTCCCCATGCTGACCACCCCGCGGTGCTTTTCTCCATCCTACATTGCCACTCACTGCCTATCCTAATTCAGACCCTCCGATTCACACCACCCCGTGATGTTTTTCTCACTCCTACTAGTGAATGTAATGTAACACACAACCATACAATGCGCACGACCCCGCGATGTTTTTCAGAAACCTATCCTACATTGCCATTGCATGTTCCCTGACTTCCCCATGCTGACCACCCCGCGGTGCTTTTCTCCATCCTACATTGCCACTCACTGCCTATCCTAATTCAGACCCTCCGATTCACACCACCACGTGATGTTTTTCTCACTCCTTCTAATGAATGCAATGTAACACAGACCCATACAATGCGCAGCACCCCATGATGTTTTTCTGACTCCTACTAGTGAATGTAATGTAACACACACCCATACTATGCCCACCACCCGGCGATGTTTTTCAGAAACCTATCCTACATTGCCACTGCATGTTCCCTGACGTCCCCATGCTGACCACCCAGCGGTGCTTTTCTCCATCCGACATTGCCACTCACTGCCTATCCTAAATCAGACCCTCCGATTCACACCACCCCGTGATGTTTTTCTCACTCCTACTAGTGAATGTAATGTAACACACACCCATACAATGCGCACCACCCCGCGATGTTTTTCAGAAACCTATCCTACATTGCCAATGCATGTTCCCTGACCTCCCCATACTGACCACCCCGCAGTGCTTTTCTCCATCCTACATTGCCACTCACTGCTGATCCTAATTCAGACCCTCCGATTCTCACCACCTCGTGATGTTTTTCTCACTCCTATTAGTGAATGTAATGTAACACACACCCATACAATGCGCACCACCCCGTGATGTTTTTCTCACTCCTACTAATGAATGTAATGTAACACACACCCATACAAGGCGCACCACACCGTGATGTTTTTCTCACTCCTACTAGTGAATGTAATGTAACACACAGCCATACAATGCGCACCACCGCATGACGTTTTTCAGAAACCTATCCTACATTGCCACTGCATGTTCCCTGACCTCCCCATGGTGAGCACCCCGAGGTGCATTTCTCGTTCCTACATTGCCACTCACTGCCTATCCTAATTCAGACCCTCCGAATCACACCACCCCGTGCTGTTTTTCTCACTCCTACTAGTGAATATAATGTAACGAACACCCATACAATGCGCACCAACCCGCGATATTTTTCAGAAACCTATCCTACATTGCCAGTGCATGTTCCCTGACCTCCCCCTGCTGACCACACCGCGGTGCTTTTCTCCTTCCTACATTGCCACTCCCTGCCTATCCTAATTCAGACCCTCCGATTCACACAACCCCGTGATGTTTTTCTCACTCCTACTAGTGAATGTAATGTAACACACACCCATACAATGCGCACCACCGCGTCATGTTTTTCTCACTCCTACTAGTGAAGGTAATGTAACACACACCCATACAATGCGCACAACCCCGTGATGTTTTTCTCACTCCTACTAGTGAATGTAATGTAACACACACCCATACAATGCGCACCACCGCGCGATGTTTTTCAGAAACCTATCCTACATTGCCACTGCATGTTCCATGACCTCCCCATTCTGACCACCCTGCGGTGCTTTTCTCCATCCTACATTGCCACTCCTTGCCTATCCTAATTCAGACCCTCTGATTCACACCACCACGTGATGTTTTTCTCACTCCTACTAGTGAATGTAATGTAACACACACCCATACAATGCACACCACACCGTGATGTTTTTCTCACTCCTACTAGTGAATGTAATGTAACACACACCCATACAATGCGCACCACCCCGTGATGTTTTTCTCACTCCTACTAGTGAATGTAATGTAACACACACCCATACAATGCGCACCACCCCGTGATGTTTTTCTCATTCCTACTAGTGAATGTAATGTAACACACACCCATACAATGCGCAACACCACGCGATGTTTTTCAGAAACCTATCCTACATTGCCACTGCATGTTCCATGACCTCCCCATTCTGACCACCCCGCGGTGCTTTTCTCCATCCTACATAGCCACTCACTGCCTATCCTAATTCAGACCCTCTGATTCACACCACCCCGTGATGTTTTTCTCACTCCTACTAGTGAATGTAATGTAACACACACCCATACAATGCGCACCACCCCGTGATGTTTTTCTCACTCCTACTAGTGAATTTAATGTAACACACACCCATACAATGCGCACCACCCCGTGATGTTTTTCTCACTCCTACTAGTGATTGTAATGAAACACACACCCATACAATGCGCACCACCCCGCGATGTTTTTCAGAAACCTATTCTACTTTGCCACTGCATGTTCCCTGACCTCCCCATGCTGACGGACCCGCGGTGCTTTTCTCCATCCTTCATTGCCACTCACTGCCTATCCTAATTCAGACCCTCCGATTCACACCACCCCGTGATGTTTTTCTCACTCCTACTAGTGAATGTAATGTAACACACACCCATACAATGCGCACCACCCCGTTATGTTTTTCTCACTCCTACTAGTGAATGTAATGTAACACACACCCATACAATGCGCACCACCCCGAGATGTTTTTCAGAAACCTATCCTACATTGCCACTGCATGTTCCCTGACCTCCCCATGCTGACCACCCCGCGGTGCTTTTCTCCATCCGACATTGCCACTCACTGCCTATCCTAAATTACACCTTCCGATTCACACCACCCCGTGATGTTTTTCTCACTCCTACTAGTGAATGTTATGTAACACACACCCATACAATGTGCACCACCCCGCGATGTTTTTCAGAAACCTATCCTACATTGCCACTGTATGTTCCCTGACGTCCCCATGCTGATCACCCCGCGGTGCTTTTCTCCTTCTTACATTGCCACTCACTGCCTATCCTAATTCAAACCCTCCAATTCACACCACCCCGTGATGTTTTTCTCACTCCTACTCGTGAATGTAATGTAACACACACCCATACAATGCGCACCACCCCGTGATGTTTTTCTCACTCCTACTAGTGAATTTAATGTAACACACACCCATACAATGCGCACCACCCCGTGATGTTTTTCTCACTCCTACTAGTGAATGTAATGTAACACACACCCATACAATGCGCACCACCCCGCGATGTATTTCAGAAACCTATTCTACTTTGCCACTGCATGTTCCCTGACCTCCCCATGCTGACGGACCCGCGGTGCTTTTCTCCATCCTTCATTGCCACTCACTGCCTATCCTAATTCAGACCCTCCGATTCACACCACCCCGTGATGTTTTTCTCACTCCTACTAGTGAATGTAATGTAACACACACCCATACAATGCGCACCACCCCGTTATGTTTTTCTCACTCCTACTAGTGAATGTAATGTAACACACACCCATACAATGCGCACCACCCCCAGATGTTTGTCAGAAACCTATCCTACATTGCCACTGCATGTTCCCTGACCTCCCCATGCTGACCACCCCGCGGTGCTTTTCTCCATCCGACATTGCCACTCATTGCCTATCCTAAATTACACCCTCCGATTCACACCACCCCGTGATGTTTTTCTCACTCCTACTAGTGAATGTTATGTAACACACACCCATACAATGTGCACCACCCTGCGATGTTTTTCAGAAACCTATCCTACATTGCCACTGTATGTTCCCTGACGTTCCCATGCTGACCACCCCGCGGTGCTTTTCTCCTTCTTACATTGCCACTCACTGCCTATCCTAATTCAAACCCTCCAATTCACACCCCCCCGTGATGTTTTTCTCACTCCTACTAGTGAATGTAATGTAACACACACCCATACAATGAGCACCACCCCGTGATATTTTTCTCACTCCTACTAGTGAATGTAATGTAACACACACCCATACAATGCGCACCACCCCGCGATGTTTTTCAGAAACCTATCCTACATTGCCGCTGCATGTTCCCTGACCTCCCCATACTGACCACCCCGCGGTGCTTTTCTCCATCCTAAATTGCCATTCACTGCTGATCCTAATTCAGACCCTCCGATTCACACCACCCCGTGATGTTTTTCTCACTCCTAATAGTGAATGTAATGTAACACACATCCATACAATGCGCACCAACCCGTGTTTTTCTCACTCCTACTAGTGAATGTACTGTAACACACACCCATAAAATGCGCACCACCCCACGATGTTTTCAGAAACCTATCCTACATTGCCACTGCATGTTCCCTGACTTCCCCATGCTGACCACCCCGCGGTGCTTTTCTCCATCCTACATTGCCACTCACTGCGTATCCTAATTCAGACCCTCCGATTCACACCACCCCGTGATGTTTTTCTCACTCCTACTAGTGAATGTAATGTAACACACAACCATACAATGCGCACGACCCCGCGATGTTTTTCAGAAACCTATCCTACATTGCCATTGCATGTTCCCTGACTTCCCCATGCTGACCACCCCACGGTGCTTTTCTCCATCCTACATTGCCACTCACTGCCTATCCTAATTCAGAACCTCCGATTCACACCACCCCGTGATGTTTTTCTCACTCCTTCTAATGAATGTAATGTAACACAGACCCATACAATGCCCAGCACCCCATGATGTTTTTCTCACTCCTACTAGTGAATGTAATGTAACACACACCCATACTATGCCCACCACCCGGCGATGTTTTTCAGAAACCTATCCTACATTGCCACTGCATGTTCCCTGACGTCCCCATGCTGACCACCCAGCGGTGCTTTTCTCCATCCGACATTGCCACTCACTGCCTATCCTAAATCAGACCCTCCGATTCACACCACCCCGTGATGTTTTTATCACTCCTACTAGTGAATATAATGTAACACACACCCATACAATGCGCACCTCCCCGCGATGTTTTTCAGAAACCTATCCTACATTGACAATGCATGTTCCCTGACCTCCCCATACTGACCACCCCGCAGTGCTTTTCTCCATCCTACATTGCCACTCACTGCTGATCCTAATTCAGACCCTCCGATTCTCACCACCTCGTGATGTTTTTCTCACTCCTACTAGTGAATGTAATGTAACACACACCCATACAATGCGCACCACCCCGTGATGTTTTTCTCACTCCTACTAATGAATGTAATGTAACACACACCCATACAAGGCGCACCACCCCGTGATGTTTTTCTCACTCCTACTAGTGAATGTAATGTAACACACAGCCATACAATGTGCACCACCGCATGACGTTTTTCAGAAACCTATCCTACATTGCCACTGCATGTTCCCTGACCTCCCCATGGTGAGCACCCCGAGGTGATTTTCTCCATCCTACATTGCCACTCACTGCCTATCCTAATTCAGACCCTCCGATTCACACCACCCCGTGATGTTTTTCTCACTCCTACTAGTGAATGTAATGTAACACACTCCCATAAAATGCGAACCACCCCGTGATGTTTTTCTCACTCCTACTAGTGAATGTAATGTAACACAAACCCATACAATGCGCACCACCCCGCGATGTTTTTCAGAAAACTATCCTACATTGCCACTGCATGTTCCCTGACCTCCCCATGCTGACCACCCCTAGGTGCTTTTCTCCATCCTACATTGCCACTCACTGCTTATCCTAATTTAGACCCTCCGATTCACACAACCCCGTGATGTTTTTCTCACTCCTACTAGTGAATGTATTGTAACACACATCCATACAATGCGCACCAACCCGTGTTTTTCTCACTCCTACTAGTGAATGTAATGTAACTCACACCCATACAATGCGCACCAGCCCACGATGTTTTCAGAAACCTATCCTACATTGCCATTGCATGTTACCTGACCTCCCCATGATGACCACCCCGTGGTGCTTTTCTCCATCCTACATTGCCACTCACTGCCTATCCTAATTCAGACCCTCCGATTCACACCACACCGTGATGTTTTTCTCACTCCTACTAGTGAATCTAATGTAACACACAACCATACAATGCGCACCACCCCGCGATGTTTTTCAGAAACATATCCTACATTGCCATTGCATGTTACCTGACTTCCCCATCCTGACCACCCCGCGGTGCTTTTCTCCATCCTACATTGCCACTCACTGCCTATCCTAATTCAGACCCTCCGATTCACACCACCCCGTGATGTTTTTCTTACTCCTTCTAATGAATGTAATGTAACACACACCCATACAATGCGCACCACCCCGTGATGTTTTTCTCACTCCTACTAGTAAATGTAATGTAACACACACCCATACTATGCCCACCACCCTGCGATGTTTTTCAGAAACCTATCCTATATTGCCACTGCATGTTCCCTGACGTCCCCATGCTGACCACCTCGTGGTGCTTTTCTCCATCCGACATTGCCCCTCACTGCCTATCCTAAATCAGACCCTCCGATTCACACCAGCCCGTGATGTTTTTCTCACTCCTACTAGTGAATGTAATGTAACACACACCCATACAATGCGCACCACCCCGTCATGTTTTTCTCACTCCTACTAGTGAATGTAATGTAACACACACCCATACAATGCGCACCACCCCGCGCTGTTTTTCAGAAACCTATTCTACATTGCCACTGCATGTTGCCTGACATCCCCATGCTGACCACCGCGCGGTGCTTTTCTCCATCCTACATTGCCACTCACTGCCTATCCTAATTCAGACCCTCCGATTCACACCACCCCGTGATGTTTTTCTCACTCCTCCTAGTGAATGTAATGTAACACACACCCATACAATGCGAACCACCCCGTGATGTTTTTCTCACTCCTACTAGTGAATGTAATGTAACACACACCCATACAATGCGCAGCACCCCACGATGTTTTTCAGAAGACTATCCTACATTGCCACTGCATGTTCCCTGACCTCCCCATGCTGACCACCCCGCGGTGCTTTTCTCCATCCTACATTGCCACTCACTGCCTATCCTAATTCACCATCCGATTCACACCACCCCGTGATGTTTTTCTCACTCCTACTAGTTAATGTAATGTAACACACACCCATAAAATGCGTACCACCCCACGATGTTTTTCAGAAACCTATCCTACATTGCCACTGCATGTTCCCTGTCCTCACCATGCTGAACACACCGCGGTGCTTTTCTCCAACCTACATTGCCACTCACTGCCTATCCTAATTCAGACCATCCAATTGACACCACCCCGTGATGTTTTTCTAACTCCTACTAGTGAATGTAATGTAACACACACCCATACAATGCGCACCACCACGTGATATTTTTCTCACTCCTACTAGTGAATGTAATGTAACACACACCCATACAATGCGCACCACTCCGCGATGTTTTTCTCACTCCTACTAGTTAATGTAATGTAACACACACCCATACAATGCGCACCACCCTGCGATGTTTTTCAGAAACCTATCCTAGATTGCCACTGCATGTTCCCTGACCTCCCCATGCTGACCACCCCGCGCTGCTTTTCTCCATCCTATATTGCCTCTCACTGCCTATCCTAAATCAGACCCTCCGAATCACACCACCCCGTGCTGTTTTTCTCACTCCTACTAGTGAATGTAATGTAACGAACACCCATACAATGCGCACAAACCCGCGATATTTTTCAGAAACCTATCCTACATTGCCAGTGCATGTTCCCTGACCTCCCCCTGCTCACCACACCGCGGTGCTTTTCTCCATCCTACATTGCCACTCACTGCCTATACTAATTCAGAACCTCCGATTCACACAACCCCGTGATGTTTTTCTCACTCCTACTAGTGAATGTAATGTAACACACACCCATACAATGCGCACCACCGCGCGATGTTTTTCAGAAACCTATCCTACATTGCCACTGCATGTTCCATGACCTCCCCATTCTGACCACCCTGCGGGGCTTTTCTCCATCCTACATTGCCACTCCCTGCCTATCCTTATTCAGACCCTCTGATTCACACCACCACGTGATGTTTTTCTCACTCCTACTAGTGAATGTAATGTAACACACACCCATACAATGCGCACCACACCGTGATGTTTTTCTCACTCCTACTAGTGAATGTAATGTAACACACACCCATACAATGCGCACCACCCCGTAATGTTTTTCTCACTCCTACTAGTGAATGTAATGTAACACACACCCATACAATGCGCACCACCCCGTGATGTTTTTCTCATTCCTACTAGTGAATGTAATGTAACACACACCCATACAATGCGCACCACCCCGCGATGTTTTTCAGAAACCTATCCTACATTGCCACTGCATGTTCCATGACCTCCCCATTCTGACCACCCCGCGGTGCTTTTCTCCATCCTACATTGCCACTCACTGCCTATCCTAATTCAGACCCTCTGATTCACACCACCCCGTGATGTTTTTCTCAATCCTACTAGTGAATGTAATGTAACACACACCCATACAATGCGCACCACCCCGTGATGTTTTTCTCACTCCTACTAGTGAATTTAATGTAACACACACCCATACAATGCGCAACACCCCGTGATGTTTTTCTCACTCCTACTAGTGAATGTAATGTAACACACATCCATACAATGCGCACCACCCCGCGATGTTTTTCAGAAACCTATTCTACTTTGCCACTGCATGTTCCCTGACCTCCCCATGCTGACGGACCCGCAGTGCTTTTCTCCATCCTTCGTTGCCACTCACTGCCTATCCTAATTCAGACCCTCCGATTCACACCACCCTGTGATGTTTTTCTCACTCCTACTAGTGAATGTTATGTAACACACACCCATACAATGTGCACCACCCCGCGATGTTTTTCAGAAACCTATCCTACATTGCCACTGTATGTTCCCTGACGTCCCCATGCTGAACATCCCGCGGTGCTTTTCTCCTTCTTACATTGCCACTCACTGCCTATCCTAATTCAAACCCTCCAATTCACACCACCCCGTGATGTTTTTCTCACTCCTACTAGTTAATGTAATGTAACACACACCCATACAATGCGCACCACCCCGTGATATTTTTCTCACTCCTACTAGTGAATGTAATGTAACACACACCCATACAATGCGCACCACCCCGGGATGTTTTTCAGAAACCTATCCTACATTGCCACTGTATGTTCCCTGACGTCCCCATGCTGAACATCCCGCGGTGCTTTTCTCCTTCTTACATTGCCACTCACTGCCTATCCTAATTCAGACCCTCCGATTCACACCACCCCGTGATGTTTTTCTCACTCCTACTAGTGAATGTAATGTAACACACAACCATACAATGCGCACGACCCCGCGATGTTTTTCAGAAACCTATCCTACATTGCCATTGCATGTTCCCTGACTTCCCCATGCTGACCACCCCGCGGTGCTTTTCTCCATCCTACATTGCCACTCACTGCCTATCCTAATTCAGAACCTCCGATTCACACCACCCCGTGATGTTTTTCTCACTCCTTCTAATGAATGTAATGTAACACACACCCATACAATGCGCAGCACCCCATGATGTTTTTCTCACTCCTACTAGTGAATGTAATGTAACACACACCCATACTATGCCCACCACCCGGCGATGTTTTTCAGAAACCTATCCTACATTGCCACTGCATGTTCCCTGACGTCCCCATGCTGACCACCCCGCGGAGCTTTTCTCCATCCGACATTGCCACTCACTGCCTATCCTAAATCAGACCCTCCGATTCACACCACCCCGTGCTGTTTTTCTCACTCCTACTAGTGAATGTTATGTAACACACACCCATACAATGTGCACCACCCCGCGATGTTTTTCAGAAACCTATCCTACATTGCCACTGTATGTTCCCTGACGTCCCCATGCTGACCACCCCGCAGTGCTTTTCTCCTTCTTACATTGCCACGCACTGCCTATCCTAATTCAGACCCTCCGATTCTCACCACCTCGTGATGTTTTTCTCACTCCTACTAGTGAATGTAATGTAACACACACCCATACAATGCGCACCACCCCGTGATGTTTTTCTCACTCCTACTAATGAATGTAATGTAACACACACCCATACAAGGCGCACCACCCCGTGATGTTTTTCTCACTCCTACTACTGAATGTAATGTAACACACTCCCATAAAATGCGAACCATCCCGTGATGTTTTTCTCACTCCTACTAGTGAATGTAATGTAACACAAACCCATACAATGCGCACCACCCCGCGATGTTTTTCAGAAAACTATCCTACATTGCCATTGCATGTTACCTGACCTCCCCATGATGACCACCCCGCGGTGCTTTTCTCCATCCTACATTGCCACTCACTGCCTATCCTAATTCAGACCCTCCGATTCACACCACCCCGTGATGTTTTTCTCACTCCTTCTAATGAATGTAATGTAACACACACCCATACAATGCGCACCACCCCGTGATGTTTTTCTCACTCCTACTAGTGAATGTAATGTAACACACACCCATACTATGCCCACCACCCGGCGATGTTTTTCAGAAACCTATCCTACATTGCCACTGCATGTTCCCTGACGTCCCCATGCTGACCACCCCGCGGTGCTTTTCTCCATCCGACATTGCCACTCACTGCCTATCCTAAATCAGACCCTCCGATTCACACCAGCCCGTGATGTTTTTCTCACTCCTACTAGTGAATGTAATGTAACACACACCCATACAATGCGCACCACCCCGTGATGTTTTTCTCACTCCTACTAGTGAATGTAATGTAACACACACCCATGCAATGCGCACCACCCCGTGATATTTTTCTCACTCCTCCTAGTGAATGTAATGTAACACACACCCATACAATGCGCACCACCCCAGGATGTTTTTCACAAACCTATGCTACATTGCCACTGCATGTTCCCTGACTTCCCCATGCTCACCACCCCGCGGTGCTTTTCTCCATCCTATATTGCCACTCACTGCCGATCCTAATTCAGACCGTCCGATTCACTCCACCCCGTGATGTTTTTCTCACTCCTACTAGTGAATGTAATGTAACACACACCCATACAATGCGCACCACCTCGTGATGTTTTTCTCACTCTTACTAGTGAATGTAATGTAACACACACCCATACAATGCGCACCACCCCGTGATGTTTTTCTCACTTCTACTAGTGAAAGTAATGTAACACACACCCATACAATGCGCACCACCCCGCGATGTTTTTCAGAAACCTATCCTACATTGCCACTGCATGTTGCCTGACATCCCCATGCTGTCCACCCCGCGGTGCTTTTCTCCATCCTACATTGCCACTCACTGCCTATCCTAATTCAGACCCTCCGATTCACACCACCCCGTGATGTTTTTCTCACTCCTACTAGTGAATGTAATGTAACACACACCCATACAATGCGAACCACCCCGTCATGTTTTTCTCACTCCTACTAGTGAATGTAATGTAACACACACCCATACAATGCGCAGCACCCCACGATGTTTTTCAGAAGACTATCCTAAATTGCCACTGCATGTTCCCTGACCTCCCCATGCTGACCACACCGCGGTGCTTTTCTCCATCCTACATTGCCACTCACTGCCTATCCTAATCCACCATCCTATTCACACCACCCCGTGATGTTTTTCTAACTCCTACTAGTGAATGTAATGTAACACACACCCATACAATGCGCACCACCCCGTGATGTTTTTCTCACTCCTACTAGAGAATGTAATGTAACACACACCCATACAATGCGCACCACCCCGTGATGTTTTTCTCACTCCTACTAGTGAATGTAATGTAACTCACAACCATACAATGCGCACCACCCCGCGATGTTTTTCAGAATCCTATCCTAAATTGCCACTGCATGTTCCCTGACCTCCCCATGCTGACCACCCTGTGTTGCTTTTCTCCATCCTACATTGCCACTCACTGCCTATTCTAATTCAGACCCTCCGATTCACACCACCCCGTGATGTTTTTCTCACTCCTACTAGTGCATGTAATGTAACACACACCCATACAATGCGCACCACCCTGCAATGTTTTTCAGAAACCTATCCTACATTGCCACTGCATGTTCCCTGACCTCCCCATGCTGACCACCCCGCGGTGCTTTTCTCCATCCTACATTGCCATTCACTGCCTATTCTAATTCAGACCCTCCCATTCACACCACCCCGTGAAGTTTTTCTCAATCCTACTAGTGAATGTAATGTATCACACACCCATACAATGCGCTCCACCCCGCGATATTTTTCAGAAACCTATCCTACATTGCCACTGCATATTCCCTGACCTCACCATGCTGACCACCCCACGGACCTTTTCCCCATCCTACATTGCCACTCACTGCCTATCCTAATTCAGACCCTCCGATTCACACCACCCCGTGATGTTTTTCTCACTCGTACTAGTGAATGTAATGTAACACACACCCATACAATGCGCCCCACCCCGTGATGTTTTTCTCACTCCTACTAGTGAATGTAATGTAACACACACCCATACAATGCGCACCACCCCGTGATGTTTTTCTCACTCCTACTAGTGAATGTAATGTAACACACACCCACACAATGCGCACCACCCCGCGATGTTTTTCAGAAACCTATCCTACATTGCCACTGCATGTTCCCTGACCTCCCCATGCTGACCATCCCGTGGTGCTTTTCTCTATCCTACATTGCCACTCATTGCCGATCCTAATTCAGACCCTCCGATTCACACCACCCCGTGATGTTTTTCTCACTCCTACTAGTGAATGTAATATAACACACACCCATACAATGCGCACCACCCCGTGATGTTTGTCTCACTCCTACTAGTGAATGTAATGTAACGCACACCTATACAATGCGCACCAATCCGCGATGCTTTTCAGAAAACTATCCTACATTGCCACTGCATGTTCCCTGAACTCCCAATGCTGACCACCACGCGGAGCTTTTCTCCATCCTACATTGCCACTCACTGCCTATCCTAATTCAGACCATCCGATTCACACCACCCCGTGATGTTTTTCTCACTCCTACTAGTGAATGTAATGTAACACACACCCATACAATGCGAACCACCCCACGAGGTTTTTCTCACTCCTACTAGTGAATGTAATGTAACACACACCCATACAATGTGCACAACCCCGCGATGTTTTTCTCACACCTACTAGTGAATGTAATGTAACACACACCCATACAATGTGCACCACCCCGCGATGTTTTTCAGAAACCTATCCTACCTTGCCACTGCATGTTCCCTGACCTCCCCATGCTGACCACCCCGCGGTGCTTTTCTCCATCCTACATTGCCACTCACTGCCTATCCTAATTCAGACCCTCCGATTCACACCACCCCGTGATGTTTTTCTCACTCCTACTAGTGAATGTAATGTAACACACAACCATACAATGCGCACGACCCCGCGATGTTTTTCAGAAACCTATCCTACATTGCCATTGCATGTTCCCTGACTTCCCCATGCTGACCACCCCGCGGTGCTTTTCTCCATCCTACATTGCCACTCACTGCCTATCCTAATTCAGAACCTCCGATTCACACCACACCGTGATGTTTTTCTCACTCCTTCTAATGAATGTAATGTAACACACACCCATACAATGCGCAGCACCCCATGATGTTTTTCTCACTCCTACTAGTGAATGTAATGTAACACACACCCATACTATGCCCACCTCCCGGCGATGTTTTTCAGAAACCTATCCTACATTGCCACTGCATGTTCCCTGACGTCCCCATGCTGACCACCCCGCGGAGCTTTTCTCCATCCGACATTGCCACTCACTGCCTATCCTAAATCAGACCCTCCGATTCACACCACCCCGTGCTGTTTTTCTCACTCCTACTAGTGAATGTTATGTAACACACACCCATACAATGTGCACCACCCCGCGATGTTTTTCAGAAACCTATCCTACATTGCCACTCTATGTTCCCTGACGTCCCCATGCTGACCACCCCGCAGTGCTTTTCTCCTTCTTACATTGCCACTCACTGCCTATCCTAATTCAGACCCTCCGATTCTCACCACCTCGTGATGTTTTTCTCACTCCTACTAGTGAATGTAATGTAACACACACCCATACAATGCGCACCACCCCGTGATGTTTTTCTCACTCCTACTAATGAATGTAATGTAACACACACCCATACAAGGCGCACCACCCCGTGATGTTTTTCTCACTCCTACTAGTGAATGTAATGTAACACACAGCCATACAATGCGCACCACCGCACGATGTTTTTCAGAAACCCATCCTACATTGCCACTGCATGTTCCCTGACCTCCCCATGGTGACCACCCCGAGGTGCTTTTCTCCATCCTACATTGCCACTCACTGCCTAACCTAATTCAGACCCGCCGATTCACACCACCCCGTGATGTTTTTCTCACTCCTACTAGTGAATGTAATGTAACACAAACCCATACAATGCGCACCACCCCGCGATGTTTTTCAGAAAACTATCCTACATTGCCATTGCATGTTACCTGACCTCCCCATGATGACCACCCCGCGGTGCTTTTCTCCATCCTACATTGCCACTCACTGCCTATCCTAATTCAGACCCTCCGATTCACACCACCCCGTGATGTTTTTCTCACTCCTTCTAATGAATGTAATGTAACACACACCCATACAATGCGCACCACCCTGTGATGTTTTTCTCACTCCTACTAGTGAATGTAATGTAACACACACCCATACTATGCCCACCACCCGGCGATGTTTTTCAGAAACCTATTCTACATTGCCACTGCATGTTCCCTGACGTCCCCATGCTGACCACCCCGCGGTGCTTTTCTCCATCCGACATTGCCACTCACTGCCTATCCTAAATCAGACCCTCCGATTCACACCAGCCCGTGATGTTTTTCTCACTCCTACTAGTGAATGTAATTTAACACACACCCATACAATGCGCACCACCCCGTGATGTTTTTCTCACTCCTACTAGTGAACGTAATGTAACACACACCCATGCAATGCGCACCACCCCGTGATGTTTTTCTCACTCCTCCTAGTGAATGTAATGTAACACACACCCATACAATGCGCACCACCCCAGGATGTTTTTCACAAACCTATGCTACATTGCCACTGCATGTTCCCTGACTTCCCCATGCTCACCACCCCGCGGTGCTTTTCTCCATCCTATATTGCCACTCACTGCCGATCCTAATTCAGACCGTCCGATTCACTCCACCACGTGATGTTTTTCTCACTCCTACTAGTGAATGTAATGTAACACACACCTATACAATGCGCACCACCTCGTGATGTTTTTCTCACTCTTACTAGTGAATGTAATGTAACACACACCCATACAATGCGCACCACCCCGTGATGTTTTTCTCACTTCTACTAGTGAAAGTAATGTAACACACACCCATACAATGCGCACCACCCCGCGCTGTTTTTCAGAAACCTATCCTACATTGCCACTGCATGTTGCCTGACATCCCCATGCTGTCCACCCCGCGGTGCTTTTCTCCATCCTACATTGCCACTCACTGCCTATCCTAATTCAGACCCTCCGATTCACACCACCCCGTGATGTTTTTCTCACTCCTACTAGTGAATGTAATGTAACACACACCCATACAATGCGAACCACCCCGTCATGTTTTTCTCACTCCTACTAGTGAATGTAATGTAACACACACCCATACAATGCGCAGCACCCCACGATGTTTTTCAGAAGACTATCCTACATTGCCACTGCATGTTCCCTGACCTCCCCATGCTGACCACACCGCGGTGCTTTTCTCCATCCTACATTGCCACTCACTGCCTATCCTAATCCACCATCCTATTCACACCACCCCGTGATGTTTTTCTAACTCCTACTAGTGAATGTAATGTAACACACACCCATACAATGCGCACCACCCCGTGATGTTTTTCTCACTCCTACTAGAGAATGTAATGTAACACACACCCATACAATGCGCACCACCCCGTGATGTTTTTCTCACTCCTACTAGTGAATGTAATGTAACTCACAACCATACAATGCGCACCACCCCGCGATGTTTTTCAGAATCCTATCCTACATTGCCACTGCATGTTCCCTGACCTCCCCATGCTGACCACCCTGTGTTGCTTTTCTCCATCCTACATTGCCACTCACTGCCTATTCTAATTCTGACCCTCCGATTCACACCACCCCGTGATGTTTTTCTCACTCCTACTAGTGCATGCAATGTAACACACACCCATACAATGCGCACCACCCCGCAATGTTTTTCAGAAACCTATCCTACATTGCCACTGCATGTTCCCTGACCTCCCCATGCTGACCACCCCGCGGTGCTTTTCTCCATCCTACATTGCCATTCACTGCCTATCCTAATTCAGACCCTCCCATTCACACCATCCCGTGAAGTTTTTCTCAATCCTACTAGTGAATGTAATGTATCACACACCCATACAATGCGCTCCACCCCGCGATATTTTTCAGAAACCTATCCTACTTTGCCACTGCATATTCCCTGACCTCACCATGCTGACCACCCCACGGACCTTTTCCCCATCCTACATTGCCACTCACTGCCTATCCTAATTCAGACCCTCCGATTCACACCACCCCGTGATGTTTTTCTCACTCCTACTAGTGAATGTAATGTAACACACACCCATACAATGCGCCCCACCCCGTGATGTTTTTCTCACTCCTACTAGTGAATGTAATGTAACACACACCCATACAATGCGCACCACCCCGTGATGTTTTTCTCACTCCTACTAGTGAATGTAATGTAACACACACCCACACAATGCGCACCACCCCGCGATGTTTTTCAGAAACCTATCCTACATTGCCACTGCATGTTCCCTGACATCCCCATGCTGACCATCCCGTGGTGCTTTTCTCTATCCTACATTGCCACTCACTGCCGATCCTAATTCAGACCTCCGATTCACACCTCCCCGTGATGTTTTTCTCACTCCTACTAGTGAATGTAATATAACACACACCCATACAATGCGCACCACCCCGTGATGTTTGTCTCACTCCTACTAGTGAATGTAATGTAACGCACACCTATACAATGCGCACCAATCCGCGATGCTTTTCAGAAAACTATCCTACATTGCCACTGCATGTTCCCTGAACTCCCAATGCTGACCACCACGCGGAGCTTTTCTCCATCCTACATTGCCACTCACTGCCTATCCTAATTCAGACCATCCGATTCACACCACCCCGTGATGTTTTTCTCACTCCTACTAGTGAATGTAATGTAACACACACCCATACAATGCGCACCACCCCACGAGGTTTTTCTCACTCCTACTAGTGAATGTAATGTAACACACACCCATACAATGTGCACAACCCCGCGATGTTTTTCTCACACCTACTAGTGAATGTAATGTAACACACACCCATACAATGTGCACCACCCCGCGATGTTTTTCAGAAACCTATCCTACCTTGCCACTGCATGTTCCCTGACCTCCCCATGCTGACCAACCCGCGGTGCTTTTCTCCATCCTACATTAACACTCACTGCCGATCCTAATTCAGACACTCCGATTCACACCACCCCGTGATGTTTTTCTCACTCCTACTAGTGCATGTAATGTAACACACACCCATACAATGCGCACCACCCCGCAATGTTTTTCAGAAACCTATCCTACATTGCCACTGCATGTTCCCTGACCTCCCCATGCTGACCACCCCGCGGTGCTTTTCTCCATCCTACATTGCCATTCACTGCCTATCCTAATTCAGACCCTCCCATTCACACCACCCCGTGAAGTTTTTCTCAATCCTACTAGTGAATGTAATGTATCACACACCCATACAATGCGCTCCACCCCGCGATATTTTTCAGAAACCTATCCTACATTGCCACTGCATATTCCCTGACCTCACCATGCTGACCACCCCACGGACCTTTTCCCCATCCTACATTGCCACTCACTGCCTATCCTAATTCAGACCCTCCGATTCACACCACCCCGTGATGTTTTTCTCACTCCTACTAGTGAATGTAATGTAACACACACCCATACAATGCGCCCCACCCCGTGATGTTTTTCTCACTCCTACTAGTGAATGTAATGTAACACACACCCATACAATGCGCACCACCCCGTGATGTTTTTCTCACTCCTACTAGTGAATGTAATGTAACACTCACCCACACAATGCGCACCACCCCGCGATGTTTTTCAGAAACCTATCCTACATTGCCACTGCATGTTCCCTGACCTCCCCATGCTGACCATCCCGTGGTGCTTTTCTCTATCCTACATTGCCACTCACTGCCGATCCTAATTCAGACCTCCGATTCACACCACCCCGTGATGTTTTTCTCACTCCTACTAGTGAATGTAATATAACACACACCCATACAATGCGCACCACCCCGTGATGTTTGTCTCACTCCTACTAGTGAATGTAATGTAACGCACACCTATACAATGCGCACCAATCCGCGATGCTTTTCAGAAAACTATCCTACATTGCCACTGCATGTTCCCTGAACTCCCAATGCTGACCACCACGCGGAGCTTTTCTCCATCCTACATTGCCACTCACTGCCTATCCTAATTCAGACCATCCGATTCACACCACCCCGTGATGTTTTTCTCACTCGTACTAGTGAATGTAATGTAACACACACCCACACAATGCGCACCACCGTGCGATGTTTTTCAGAAACCTATCCTGCATTGCCACTGCATGTTCCCTGACCTCCCCATGCTGACCACCCCGCGGTGCTTTTCTCCATCCTACATTGCCACTCACTGCCTATCCTAATTCAGATACTCCGATTCACACCACCCCGTGATGTTTTTATCACTCCTACTAGTGAATGTAATGTAATACACACCCATACAATGCGAACCACCCCGTGATGTTTTTCTCAATCCTAGTAGTGAATGTAATGTAACACACACCTATACAATGCGCACCACTCCGCGATGTTTTTCAGAAAACTATCCTACTTTGCCACTGCATGTTCCCTGACCTCCCCATGCTGACCACCCCACGGTGCTTTTCTCCCTCCTACATTGCCACTCACTGCCTATCCTAATTCAGACCGTCCGATTCACACCACCCCGTGATGTTTTTCTCACTCCTACTAGTGAATGTAATGTAACACACACCCATACAATGCGCACCACCCCGCGATGTTTTTCTCACTCCTACTAGTGAATGTAATGTAACACACACCCATACAATGCGCACCACGCCGCGATGTTTTTCAGAAACCTATCCTACATTGCCGATGCATGTTCCCTGACCTCCCCATGCTGACCAAGCTCCGCTACTTTTCTCCATCCTACATTGCCACTCACTGCCTATCCTAATTCAGATGCTCCGATTCACACCACCCCGTGATATTTTTCTCACTCCTACTAGTGAATGTAATGTAACACACACCCATACAATGCGCACCACCCCGCGATGTTTTTCTCACTCCTACTAGTGAATGTAATGTAACACACACCCATACAATGCGCAGCACCCCACGATGATTTTCAGAAGACTATCCTACATTGCCACTGAATGTTCCCTGACCTCCCCATGCTGACCACCCCGCGGTGCTTTTCTCCATCCTACATTGCCACTCACTGCCTATCCTAATTCACCATCCTATTCACACCACCCCGTGATGTTTTTCTAACTCCTACTAGTGAATGTAATGTAACACACACCCATACAATGCGCACCACCCCGTGATGTTTTTCTCACTCCTACTAGAGAATGTAATGTAACACACACCCATACAATGCGCACCACCCCGTGATGTTTTTCTCACTCCTACTAGTGAATGTAATGTAACTCACAACCATACAATGCGCACCACCCCGCGATGTTTTTCAGAATCCTATCCTACATTGCCACTGCATGTTCCCTGACCTCCCCATGCTGACCACCCTGCGTTGCTTTTCTCCATCCTACATTGCCACTCACTGCCTATCCTAATTCAGATACTCCGATTCACACCACCCCGTGATGTTTTTATCACTCCTACTAGTGAATGTTATGTAACACACACCCATACAATGTGCACCACCCCGCGATGTTTTTCAGAAACCTATCCTACATTGCCACTGAATGTTCCCTGACGTCCCCATGCTGACCACCCCGCGGAGCTTTTCTCCATCCGACATTGCCACTCACTGCCTATCCTAAATCAGACCCTCCGATTCACACCACCCCGTGCTGTTTTTCTCACTCCTACTAGTGAATGTTATGTAACACACACCCATACAATGTGCACCACCCCGCGATGTTTTTCAGAAACCTATCCTACATTGCCACTGTATGTTCCCTGACGTCCCCATGCTGACCACCCCGCAGTGCTTTTCTCCTTCTTACATTGCCACTCACTGCCTATCCTAATTCAGACCCTCCGATTCTCACCACCTCGTGATGTTTTTCTCACTCCTACTAGTGAATGTAATGTAACACACACCCATACAATGCGCACCACCCCGTGATGTTTTTCTCACTCCTACTAATGAATGTAATGTAACACACACCCATACAATGCGCACCACCCCGTGATGTTTTTTTCACTCCTACTAGTGAATGTAATGTAACACACAGCCATACAATGCGCACCACCGCACGATGTTTTTCAGAAACCCATCCTACATTACCACTTCATGTTCCCTGACCTCCCCATGGTGACCACCCCGAGGTGCTTTTCTCCATCCTACATTGCCACTCACTGCCTAACCTAATTCAGACCCGCCGATTCACACCACCCCGTGATGTTTTTCTCACTCCTACTACTGAATGTAATGTAACACACTCCCATAAAATGCGAAACATCCTGTGATGTTTTTCTCACTCCTACTAGTGAATGTAATGTAACACAAACCCATACAATGCGCACCACCCCGCGATGTTTTTCAGAAAACTATCCTACATTGCCATTGCATGTTACCTGACCTCCCCATGATGACCACCCCGCGGTGCTTTTCTCCATCCTACATTGCCACTCACTGCCTATCCTAATTCAGACCCTCCGATTCACACCACCCCGTGATGTTTTTCTCACTCCTTCTAATGAATGTAATGTAACACACACCCATACAATGCGCACCACCCCGTGATGTTTTTCTCACTCCTACTAGTGAATGTAATGTAACACACACCCTTACTATGCCCACCACCCGGCGATGTTTTTCAGAAACCTATCCTACATTGCCACTGCATGTTCCCTGACGTCCCCATGCTGACCACCCCGCGGTGCTTTTCTCCATCCGACATTGCCACTCACTGCCTATCCTAAATCAGACCCTCCGATTCACACCAGCCCGTGATGTTTTTCTCACTCCTACTAGTGAATGTAATGTAACACACACCCATACAATGCGCACCACCCCGTGATGTTTTTCTCACTCCTACTAGTGAATGTAATGTAACACACACCCATGCAATGCGCACCACCCCGTGATGTTTTTCTCACTCCTCCTAGTGAATGTAATGTAACACACACCCATACAATGCGCACCACCCCAGGATGTTTTTCACAAACCTATGCTACATTGCCACTGCATGTTCCCTGACTTCCCCATGCTCACCACCCCGCGGTGCTTTTCTCCATCCTATATTGCCACTCACTGCCGATCCTAATTCAGACCGTCCGATTCACTCCACCCCGTGATGTTTTTCTCATTCCTACTAGTGAATGTAATGTAACACACACCCATACAATGCGCACCACCTCGTGATGTTTTTCTCACTCTTACTAGTGAATGTAATGTAACACACACCCATACAATGCGCACCACCCCGTGATGTATTTCTCACTTCTACTAGTGAAAGTAATGTAACACACACCCATACAATGCGCACCACCCCGCGCTGTTTTTCAGAAACCTATCCTACATTGCCACTGCATGTTGCCTGACATCCCCATGCTGTCCACCCCGCGGTGCTTTTCTCCATCCTACATTGCCACTCACTGCCTATCCTAATCCACCATCCTATTCACACCACCCCGTGATGTTTTTCTAACTCCTACTAGTGAATGTAATGTAACACACACCCATACAATGCGCACCACCCCGTGATGTTTTTCTCACTCCTACTAGAGAATGTAATGTAACACACACCCATACAATGCGCACCACCCCGTGATGTTTTTCTCACTCCTACTAGTGAATGTAATGTAACTCACAACCATACAATGCGCACCACCCCGCGATGTTTTTCAGAATCCTATCCTACATTGCCACTGCATGTTCCCTGACCTCCCCATGCTGACCACCCTGTGTTGCTTTTCTCCATCCTACATTGCCACTCACTGCCTATTCTAATTCAGACCCTCCGATTCACACCACCCCGTGATGTTTTTCTCACTCCTACTAGTGCATGTAATGTAACACACACCCATACAATGCGCCCCATCCCGCAATGTTTTTCAGAAACCTATCCTACATTGCCACTGCATGTTCCCTGACCTCCCATAGCTGACCACCCCGCGGTGCTTTTCTCCATCCTACATTGCCATTCACTGCCTATCCTAATTCAGACCCTCCCATTCACACCACCCCGTGAAGTTTTTCTCAATCCTACTAGTGAATGTAATGTATCACACACCCATACAATGCGCTCCACCCCGCGATATTTTTCAGAAACCTATCCTACATTGCCACTGCATATTCCCTGACCTCACCATGCTGACCACCCCACGGACCTTTTCCCCATCCTACATTGCCACTCACTGCCTATCCTAATTCAGACCTTCCGATTCACACCACTCCGTGATGTTTTTCTCACTCCTACTAGTGAATGTAATGTAACACACACCCATACAATGCGCCCCACCCCGTGATGTTTTTCTCACTCCTACTAGTGAATGTAATGTAACACACACCCATACAATGCGCACCACCCCGTGATGTTTTTCTCACTCCTACTAGTGAATGTAATGTAACACACACCCACACAATGCGCACCACCCCGCGATGTTTTTCAGAAACCTATCCTACATTGCCACTGCATGTTCCCTGACCTCCCCATGCTGACCATCCCGTGGTGCTTTTCTCTATCCTACATTGCCACTCACTGCCGATCCTAATTCAGACCCTCCGATTCACACCACCCCGTGATGTTTTTCTCACTCCTACTAGTGAATGTAATATAACACACACCCATACAATGCGCACCACCCCGTGATGTTTGTCTCACTCCTACTAGTGAATGTAATGTAACGCACACCTATACAATGCGCACCAATCCGCGATGCTTTTCAGAAAACTATCCTACATTGCCACTGCATGTTCCCTGAACTCCCAATGCTGACCACCACGCGGAGCTTTTCTCCATCCTACATTGCCACTCACTGCCTATCCTAATTCAGACCATCCGATTCACACCACCCCGTGATGTTTTTCTCACTCCTACTAGTGAATGTAATGTAACACACACCCATACAATGCGCACCACCCCACGAGGTTTTTCTCACTCCTACTAGTGAATGTAATGTAACACACACCCATACAATGTGCACAACCCCGCGATGTTTTTCTCACACCTACTAGTGAATGTAATGTAACACACACCCATACAATGTGCACCACCCCGCGATGTTTTTCAGAAACCTATCCTACCTTGCCACTGCATGTTCCCTGACCTCCCCATGCTGACCAACCTGCGGTGCTTTTCTCCATCCTACATTAACACTCACTGCCGATCCTAATTCAGACACTCCGATTCACACCACCCCGTGATGTTTTTCTCACTCCTACTAGTAAATGTAATGTAACACACACCCATACAATGCACACCACCCCGTGATGTTTTTCTCACTCGTACTAGTGAATGTAATGTAACACACACCCACACAATGCGCACCACCCTGCGATGTTTTTCAGAAACCTATCCTGCATTGCCACTGCATGTTCCCTGACCTCCCCATGCTGACCACCCCGCGGTGCTTTTCTCCATCCTACATTGCCACTCACTGCCTATCCTAATTCAGATACTCCGATTCACACCACCCCGTGATGTTTTTATCACTCCTACTAGTGAATGTAATGTAATACACACCCATACAATGCGAACCACCCCGTGATGTTTTTCTCACTCCTAGTAGTGAATGTAATGTAACACACACCCATACAATGCGCACCACTCCGCGATGTTTTTCAGAAAACTATCCTACTTTGCCACTGCATGTTCCCTGACCTCCCCATGCTGACCACCCCACGGTGCTTTTCTCCCTCCTACATTGCCACTCACTGCCTATCCTAATTCAGACCGTCCGATTCACACCACCCCGTGATGTTTTTCTCACTCCTACTAGTGAATGTAATGTAACACACACCCATACAATGCGCACCACCCCGTGATGTTTTTCTCACTCCTACTAATGAATGTAATGAAACACAACCCAAACAATGCACACCACCCCGCGATGTTTTTCTCACTCCTACTAGTGAATGTAATGTAACACACACCCATACAATGCGCACCACGCCGCGATGTTTTTCAGAAACCTATCCTACATTGCCAATGCATGTTCCCTGACCTCCCCATGCTGACCAAGCTCCGCTACTTTTCTCCATCCTACATTGCCACTCACTGCCTATCCTAATTCAGATGCTCCGATTCACACCACCCCGTGATATTTTTCTCACTCCTACTAGTGAATGTAATGTAACACACACCCATACAATGCACACCACCCCGCGATGTTTTTCTCACTCCAACTAGTGAATGTAATGTAACACACACCCATACAATGCGCAGCACCCCACGATGATTTTCAGAAGACTACCTACATTGCCACTGAATGTTCCCTGACCTCCCCATGCTGACCACCCCGCGGTGCTTTTCTCCATCCTACATTGCCACTCACTGCCTATCCTAATTCACCATCCTATTCACACCACCCCGTGATGTTTTTCTAACTCCTACTAGTGAATGTAATGTAACACACACCCATACAATGCGCACCACCCCGTGATGTTTTTCTCACTCCTACTAGAGAATGTAATGTAACACACACCCATACAATGCGCACCACCGCACGATGTTTTTCAGAAACCCATCCTACATTGCCACTGCATGTTCCCTGACCTCCCCATGGTGACCACCCCGAGGTGCTTTTCTCCATCCTACATTGCCACTCACTGCCTAACCTAATTCAGACCCGCCGATTCACACCACCCCGTGATGTTTTTCTCACTCCTACTAGTGAATGTAATGTAACACAAACCCATACAATGCGCACCACCCCGCGATGTTTTTCAGAAAACTATCCTACATTGCCATTGCATGTTACCTGACCTCCCCATGATGACCACCCCGCGGTGCTTTTCTCCATCCTACATTGCCACTCACTGCCTATCCTAATTCAGACCCTCCGATTCACACCACCCCGTGATGTTTTTCTCACTCCTTCTAATGAATGTAATGTAACACACACCCATACAATGCGCACCACCCTGTGATGTTTTTCTCACTCCTACTAGTGAATGTAATGTAACACACACCCATACTATGCCCACCACCCGGCGATGTTTTTCAGAAACCTATTCTACATTGCCACTGCATGTTCCCTGACGTCCCCATGCTGACCACCCCGCGGTGCTTTTCTCCATCCGACATTGCCACTCACTGCCTATCCTAAATCAGACCCTCCGATTCACACCAGCCCGTGATGTTTTTCTCACTCCTACTAGTGAATGTAATTTAACACACACCCATACAATGCGCACCACCCCGTGATGTTTTTCTCACTCCTACTAGTGAACGTAATGTAACACACACCCATGCAATGCGCACCACCCCGTGATGTTTTTCTCACTCCTCCTAGTGAATGTAATGTAACACACACCCATACAATGCGCACCACCCCAGGATGTTTTTCACAAACCTATGCTACATTGCCACTGCATGTTCCCTGACTTCCCCATGCTCACCACCCCGCGGTGCTTTTCTCCATCCTATATTGCCACTCACTGCCGATCCTAATTCAGACCGTCCGATTCACTCCACCACGTGATGTTTTTCTCACTCCTACTAGTGAATGTAATGTAACACACACCCATACAATGCGCACCACCTCGTGATGTTTTTCTCACTCTTACTAGTGAATGTAATGTAACACACACCCATACAATGCGCACCACCCCGTGATGTTTTTCTCACTTCTACTAGTGAAAGTAATGTAACACACACCCATACAATGCGCACCACCCCGCGCTGTTTTTCAGAAACCTATCCTACATTGCCACTGCATGTTGCCTGACATCCCCATGCTGTCCACCCCGCGGTGCTTTTCTCCATCCTACATTGCCACTCACTGCCTATCCTAATTCAGACCCTCCGATTCACACCACCCCGTGATGTTTTTCTCACTCCTACTAGTGAATGTAATGTAACACACACCCATACAATGCGAACCACCCCGTCATGTTTTTCTCACTCCTACTAGTGAATGTAATGTAACACACACCCATACAATGCGCAGCACCCCACGATGTTTTTCAGAAGACTATCCTACATTGCCACTGCATGTTCCCTGACCTCCCCATGCTGACCACACCGCGGTGCTTTTCTCCATCCTACATTGCCACTCACTGCCTATCCTAATCCACCATCCTATTCACACCACCCCGTGATGTTTTTCTAACTCCTACTAGTGAATGTAATGTAACACACACCCATACAATGCGCACCACCCCGTGATGTTTTTCTCACTCCTACTAGAGAATGTAATGTAACACACACCCATACAATGCGCACCACCCCGTGATGTTTTTCTCACTCCTACTAGTGAATGTAATGTAACTCACAACCATACAATGCGCACCACCCCGCGATGTTTTTCAGAATCCTATCCTACATTGCCACTGCATGTTCCCTGACCTCCCCATGCTGACCACCCTGTGTTGCTTTTCTCCATCCTACATTGCCACTCACTGCCTATTCTAATTCTGACCCTCCGATTCACACCACCCCGTGATGTTTTTCTCACTCCTACTAGTGCATGCAATGTAACACACACCCATACAATGCGCACCACCCCGCAATGTTTTTCAGAAACCTATCCTACATTGCCACTGCATGTTCCCTGACCTCCCCATGCTGACCACCCCGCGGTGCTTTTCTCCATCCTACATTGCCATTCACTGCCTATCCTAATTCAGACCCTCCCATTCACACCATCCCGTGAAGTTTTTCTCAATCCTACTAGTGAATGTAATGTATCACACACCCATACAATGCGCTCCACCCCGCGATATTTTTCAGAAACCTATCCTACTTTGCCACTGCATATTCCCTGACCTCACCATGCTGACCACCCCACGGACCTTTTCCCCATCCTACATTGCCACTCACTGCCTATCCTAATTCAGACCCTCCGATTCACACCACCCCGTGATGTTTTTCTCACTCCTACTAGTGAATGTAATGTAACACACACCCATACAATGCGCCCCACCCCGTGATGTTTTTCTCACTCCTACTAGTGAATGTAATGTAACACACACCCATACAATGCGCACCACCCCGTGATGTTTTTCTCACTCCTACTAGTGAATGTAATGTAACACACACCCACACAATGCGCACCACCCCGCGATGTTTTTCAGAAACCTATCCTACATTGCCACTGCATGTTCCCTGACATCCCCATGCTGACCATCCCGTGGTGCTTTTCTCTATCCTACATTGCCACTCACTGCCGATCCTAATTCAGACCTCCGATTCACACCTCCCCGTGATGTTTTTCTCACTCCTACTAGTGAATGTAATATAACACACACCCATACAATGCGCACCACCCCGTGATGTTTGTCTCACTCCTACTAGTGAATGTAATGTAACGCACACCTATACAATGCGCACCAATCCGCGATGCTTTTCAGAAAACTATCCTACATTGCCACTGCATGTTCCCTGAACTCCCAATGCTGACCACCACGCGGAGCTTTTCTCCATCCTACATTGCCACTCACTGCCTATCCTAATTCAGACCATCCGATTCACACCACCCCGTGATGTTTTTCTCACTCCTACTAGTGAATGTAATGTAACACACACCCATACAATGCGCACCACCCCACGAGGTTTTTCTCACTCCTACTAGTGAATGTAATGTAACACACACCCATACAATGTGCACAACCCCGCGATGTTTTTCTCACACCTACTAGTGAATGTAATGTAACACACACCCATACAATGTGCACCACCCCGCGATGTTTTTCAGAAACCTATCCTACCTTGCCACTGCATGTTCCCTGACCTCCCCATGCTGACCAACCCGCGGTGCTTTTCTCCATCCTACATTAACACTCACTGCCGATCCTAATTCAGACACTCCGATTCACACCACCCCGTGATGTTTTTCTCACTCCTACTAGTGCATGTAATGTAACACACACCCATACAATGCGCACCACCCCGCAATGTTTTTCAGAAACCTATCCTACATTGCCACTGCATGTTCCCTGACCTCCCCATGCTGACCACCCCGCGGTGCTTTTCTCCATCCTACATTGCCATTCACTGCCTATCCTAATTCAGACCCTCCCATTCACACCACCCCGTGAAGTTTTTCTCAATCCTACTAGTGAATGTAATGTATCACACACCCATACAATGCGCTCCACCCCGCGATATTTTTCAGAAACCTATCCTACATTGCCACTGCATATTCCCTGACCTCACCATGCTGACCACCCCACGGACCTTTTCCCCATCCTACATTGCCACTCACTGCCTATCCTAATTCAGACCCTCCGATTCACACCACCCCGTGATGTTTTTCTCACTCCTACTAGTGAATGTAATGTAACACACACCCATACAATGCGCCCCACCCCGTGATGTTTTTCTCACTCCTACTAGTGAATGTAATGTAACACACACCCATACAATGCGCACCACCCCGTGATGTTTTTCTCACTCCTACTAGTGAATGTAATGTAACACTCACCCACACAATGCGCACCACCCCGCGATGTTTTTCAGAAACCTATCCTACATTGCCACTGCATGTTCCCTGACCTCCCCATGCTGACCATCCCGTGGTGCTTTTCTCTATCCTACATTGCCACTCACTGCCGATCCTAATTCAGACCTCCGATTCACACCACCCCGTGATGTTTTTCTCACTCCTACTAGTGAATGTAATATAACACACACCCATACAATGCGCACCACCCCGTGATGTTTGTCTCACTCCTACTAGTGAATGTAATGTAACGCACACCTATACAATGCGCACCAATCCGCGATGCTTTTCAGAAAACTATCCTACATTGCCACTGCATGTTCCCTGAACTCCCAATGCTGACCACCACGCGGAGCTTTTCTCCATCCTACATTGCCACTCACTGCCTATCCTAATTCAGACCATCCGATTCACACCACCCCGTGATGTTTTTCTCACTCGTACTAGTGAATGTAATGTAACACACACCCACACAATGCGCACCACCGTGCGATGTTTTTCAGAAACCTATCCTGCATTGCCACTGCATGTTCCCTGACCTCCCCATGCTGACCACCCCGCGGTGCTTTTCTCCATCCTACATTGCCACTCACTGCCTATCCTAATTCAGATACTCCGATTCACACCACCCCGTGATGTTTTTATCACTCCTACTAGTGAATGTAATGTAATACACACCCATACAATGCGAACCACCCCGTGATGTTTTTCTCAATCCTAGTAGTGAATGTAATGTAACACACACCTATACAATGCGCACCACTCCGCGATGTTTTTCAGAAAACTATCCTACTTTGCCACTGCATGTTCCCTGACCTCCCCATGCTGACCACCCCACGGTGCTTTTCTCCCTCCTACATTGCCACTCACTGCCTATCCTAATTCAGACCGTCCGATTCACACCACCCCGTGATGTTTTTCTCACTCCTACTAGTGAATGTAATGTAACACACACCCATACAATGCGCACCACCCCGCGATGTTTTTCTCACTCCTACTAGTGAATGTAATGTAACACACACCCATACAATGCGCACCACGCCGCGATGTTTTTCAGAAACCTATCCTACATTGCCAATGCATGTTCCCTGACCTCCCCATGCTGACCAAGCTCCGCTACTTTTCTCCATCCTACATTGCCACTCACTGCCTATCCTAATTCAGATGCTCCGATTCACACCACCCCGTGATATTTTTCTCACTCCTACTAGTGAATGTAATGTAACACACACCCATACAATGCGCACCACCCCGCGATGTTTTTCTCACTCCTACTAGTGAATGTAATGTAACACACACCCATACAATGCGCAGCACCCCACGATGATTTTCAGAAGACTATCCTACATTGCCACTGAATGTTCCCTGACCTCCCCATGCTGACCACCCCGCGGTGCTTTTCTCCATCCTACATTGCCACTCACTGCCTATCCTAATTCACCATCCTATTCACACCACCCCGTGATGTTTTTCTAACTCCTACTAGTGAATGTAATGTAACACACACCCATACAATGCGCACCACCCCGTGATGTTTTTCTCACTCCTACTAGAGAATGTAATGTAACACACACCCATACAATGCGCACCACCCCGTGATGTTTTTCTCACTCCTACTAGTGAATGTAATGTAACTCACAACCATACAATGCGCACCACCCCGCGATGTTTTTCAGAATCCTATCCTACATTGCCACTGCATGTTCCCTGACCTCCCCATGCTGACCACCCTGCGTTGCTTTTCTCCATCCTACATTGCCACTCACTGCCTATCCTAATTCAGATACTCCGATTCACACCACCCCGTGATGTTTTTATCACTCCTACTAGTGAATGTTATGTAACACACACCCATACAATGTGCACCACCCCGCGATGTTTTTCAGAAACCTATCCTACATTGCCACTGAATGTTCCCTGACGTCCCCATGCTGACCACCCCGCGGAGCTTTTCTCCATCCGACATTGCCACTCACTGCCTATCCTAAATCAGACCCTCCGATTCACACCACCCCGTGCTGTTTTTCTCACTCCTACTAGTGAATGTTATGTAACACACACCCATACAATGTGCACCACCCCGCGATGTTTTTCAGAAACCTATCCTACATTGCCACTGTATGTTCCCTGACGTCCCCATGCTGACCACCCCGCAGTGCTTTTCTCCTTCTTACATTGCCACTCACTGCCTATCCTAATTCAGACCCTCCGATTCTCACCACCTCGTGATGTTTTTCTCACTCCTACTAGTGAATGTAATGTAACACACACCCATACAATGCGCACCACCCCGTGATGTTTTTCTCACTCCTACTAATGAATGTAATGTAACACACACCCATACAATGCGCACCACCCCGTGATGTTTTTTTCACTCCTACTAGTGAATGTAATGTAACACACAGCCATACAATGCGCACCACCGCACGATGTTTTTCAGAAACCCATCCTACATTACCACTTCATGTTCCCTGACCTCCCCATGGTGACCACCCCGAGGTGCTTTTCTCCATCCTACATTGCCACTCACTGCCTAACCTAATTCAGACCCGCCGATTCACACCACCCCGTGATGTTTTTCTCACTCCTACTACTGAATGTAATGTAACACACTCCCATAAAATGCGAAACATCCTGTGATGTTTTTCTCACTCCTACTAGTGAATGTAATGTAACACAAACCCATACAATGCGCACCACCCCGCGATGTTTTTCAGAAAACTATCCTACATTGCCATTGCATGTTACCTGACCTCCCCATGATGACCACCCCGCGGTGCTTTTCTCCATCCTACATTGCCACTCACTGCCTATCCTAATTCAGACCCTCCGATTCACACCACCCCGTGATGTTTTTCTCACTCCTTCTAATGAATGTAATGTAACACACACCCATACAATGCGCACCACCCCGTGATGTTTTTCTCACTCCTACTAGTGAATGTAATGTAACACACACCCTTACTATGCCCACCACCCGGCGATGTTTTTCAGAAACCTATCCTACATTGCCACTGCATGTTCCCTGACGTCCCCATGCTGACCACCCCGCGGTGCTTTTCTCCATCCGACATTGCCACTCACTGCCTATCCTAAATCAGACCCTCCGATTCACACCAGCCCGTGATGTTTTTCTCACTCCTACTAGTGAATGTAATGTAACACACACCCATACAATGCGCACCACCCCGTGATGTTTTTCTCACTCCTACTAGTGAATGTAATGTAACACACACCCATGCAATGCGCACCACCCCGTGATGTTTTTCTCACTCCTCCTAGTGAATGTAATGTAACACACACCCATACAATGCGCACCACCCCAGGATGTTTTTCACAAACCTATGCTACATTGCCACTGCATGTTCCCTGACTTCCCCATGCTCACCACCCCGCGGTGCTTTTCTCCATCCTATATTGCCACTCACTGCCGATCCTAATTCAGACCGTCCGATTCACTCCACCCCGTGATGTTTTTCTCACTCCTACTAGTGAATGTAATGTAACACACACCCATACAATGCGCACCACCTCGTGATGTTTTTCTCACTCTTACTAGTGAATGTAATGTAACACACACCCATACAATGCGCACCACCCCGTGATGTATTTCTCACTTCTACTAGTGAAAGTAATGTAACACACACCCATACAATGCGCACCACCCCGCGCTGTTTTTCAGAAACCTATCCTACATTGCCACTGCATGTTGCCTGACATCCCCATGCTGTCCACCCCGCGGTGCTTTTCTCCATCCTACATTGCCACTCATTGCCTATCCTAATTCAGACCCTCCGATTCACACCACCCCGTGATGTTTTTCTCACTCCTACTAGTGAATGTAATGTAACACACACCCATACAATGCGAACCACCCCGTCATGTTTTTCTCACTCCTACTAGTGAATGTAATGTAACACACACCCATACAATGCGCAGCACCCCACGATGTTTTTCAGAAGACTATCCTACATTGCCACTGCATGTTCCCTGACCTCCCCATGCTGACCACACCGCGGTGCTTTTCTCCATCCTACATTGCCACTCACTGCCTATCCTAATCCACCATCCTATTCACACCACCCCGTGATGTTTTTCTAACTCCTACTAGTGAATGTAATGTAACACACACCCATACAATGCGCACCACCCCGTGATGTTTTTCTCACTCCTACTAGAGAATGTAATGTAACACACACCCATACAATGCGCACCACCCCGTGATGTTTTTCTCACTCCTACTAGTGAATGTAATGTAACTCACAACCATACAATGCGCACCACCCCGCGATGTTTTTCAGAATCCTATCCTACATTGCCACTGCATGTTCCCTGACCTCCCCATGCTGACCACCCTGTGTTGCTTTTCTCCATCCTACATTGCCACTCACTGCCTATTCTAATTCAGACCCTCCGATTCACACCACCCCGTGATGTTTTTCTCACTCCTACTAGTGCATGTAATGTAACACACACCCATACAATGCGCCCCATCCCGCAATGTTTTTCAGAAACCTATCCTACATTGCCACTGCATGTTCCCTGACCTCCCATAGCTGACCACCCCGCGGTGCTTTTCTCCATCCTACATTGCCATTCACTGCCTATCCTAATTCAGACCCTCCCATTCACACCACCCCGTGAAGTTTTTCTCAATCCTACTAGTGAATGTAATGTATCACACACCCATACAATGCGCTCCACCCCGCGATATTTTTCAGAAACCTATCCTACATTGCCACTGCATATTCCCTGACCTCACCATGCTGACCACCCCACGGACCTTTTCCCCATCCTACATTGCCACTCACTGCCTATCCTAATTCAGACCTTCCGATTCACACCACTCCGTGATGTTTTTCTCACTCCTACTAGTGAATGTAATGTAACACACACCCATACAATGCGCCCCACCCCGTGATGTTTTTCTCACTCCTACTAGTGAATGTAATGTAACACACACCCATACAATGCGCACCACCCCGTGATGTTTTTCTCACTCCTACTAGTGAATGTAATGTAACACACACCCACACAATGCGCACCACCCCGCGATGTTTTTCAGAAACCTATCCTACATTGCCACTGCATGTTCCCTGACCTCCCCATGCTGACCATCCCGTGGTGCTTTTCTCTATCCTACATTGCCACTCACTGCCGATCCTAATTCAGACCCTCCGATTCACACCACCCCGTGATGTTTTTCTCACTCCTACTAGTGAATGTAATATAACACACACCCATACAATGCGCACCACCCCGTGATGTTTGTCTCACTCCTACTAGTGAATGTAATGTAACGCACACCTATACAATGCGCACCAATCCGCGATGCTTTTCAGAAAACTATCCTACATTGCCACTGCATGTTCCCTGAACTCCCAATGCTGACCACCACGCGGAGCTTTTCTCCATCCTACATTGCCACTCACTGCCTATCCTAATTCAGACCATCCGATTCACACCACCCCGTGATGTTTTTCTCACTCCTACTAGTGAATGTAATGTAACACACACCCATACAATGCGCACCACCCCACGAGGTTTTTCTCACTCCTACTAGTGAATGTAATGTAACACACACCCATACAATGTGCACAACCCCGCGATGTTTTTCTCACACCTACTAGTGAATGTAATGTAACACACACCCATACAATGTGCACCACCCCGCGATGTTTTTCAGAAACCTATCCTACCTTGCCACTGCATGTTCCCTGACCTCCCCATGCTGACCAACCTGCGGTGCTTTTCTCCATCCTACATTAACACTCACTGCCGATCCTAATTCAGACACTCCGATTCACACCACCCCGTGATGTTTTTCTCACTCCTACTAGTAAATGTAATGTAACACACACCCATACAATGCACACCACCCCGTGATGTTTTTCTCACTCGTACTAGTGAATGTAATGTAACACACACCCACACAATGCGCACCACCCTGCGATGTTTTTCAGAAACCTATCCTGCATTGCCACTGCATGTTCCCTGACCTCCCCATGCTGACCACCCCGCGGTGCTTTTCTCCATCCTACATTGCCACTCACTGCCTATCCTAATTCAGATACTCCGATTCACACCACCCCGTGATGTTTTTATCACTCCTACTAGTGAATGTAATGTAATACACACCCATACAATGCGAACCACCCCGTGATGTTTTTCTCACTCCTAGTAGTGAATGTAATGTAACACACACCCATACAATGCGCACCACTCCGCGATGTTTTTCAGAAAACTATCCTACTTTGCCACTGCATGTTCCCTGACCTCCCCATGCTGACCACCCCACGGTGCTTTTCTCCCTCCTACATTGCCACTCACTGCCTATCCTAATTCAGACCGTCCGATTCACACCACCCCGTGATGTTTTTCTCACTCCTACTAGTGAATGTAATGTAACACACACCCATACAATGCGCACCACCCCGTGATGTTTTTCTCACTCCTACTAATGAATGTAATGAAACACAACCCAAACAATGCACACCACCCCGCGATGTTTTTCTCACTCCTACTAGTGAATGTAATGTAACACACACCC